>NC_049902.1:13962740-14562740 GCF_001411555.2 Juglans regia | reverse complement strand
GTTACTATTCACAAAAAAAAATAAACTTAGTACTGAAAAATTCTAAATATTCATATTAACCTATAATGAAAATCATTTAAAGAAATTCAACCCCGAAGTACCCCTAAAAATAATTTCACAATTTCGAACAGTCGTTTTGTCTGAAATTATGAAAATTGGCTATTGTGCCATAAAATCCTAAATAATCAACTGAGTCTAATAGTGTAGACCAAAACACATTCTGACACTTCTAACTATCTCAAATAATTAAACTCATATTTCTAGCATCATAGTGAGTGATAACACTGACTATGTTGACAGACTAAAACCTGCGCAATTGGTCGATTCGTAAAAAATTAAGGAGTTTTCACGAGATTCCTAAAGTCAATAAGAATTCTACCAGTGAATTTCTAGTGGGCTGTTACATTATGTCCATCAAGTAGGGCCTAGTGTCCATCAAGTTGAGCCTAATGTCTTTACTCTTACTAGGTTAGGCCCAATGGCCTTAAGTCCTTTTTATTGGGCCTGTTTTCTAGTGTCCTCCAAGAAAGATTTAAAACTTTATATCTCCCAAGTTGAGCCTAAGGTTTTTTAACATCTTAACATCAGCCCATCAAATCCTTAATGCATTAGGGCCCTAAATGTTGAGTATTTGGAGTCTGGTTCACGCCGCTCGAGCGGAGCGTCTAGCCGCTCGAGTGAATACAAGTCAGAGAGCTTCACCCGAAGAGAGCTCGACAGACCGTTTGAGCAAAAGCAATTCAGAGAGCTTCGCTCGATAACTGCTCGACACTCAGCTCGAGCGGAGGGAAGTCAGAGAGCTTCGCTTGAGGAGCCACTAAACACATGGCTCGAGCGATTGCGGGAAACAGGTTCGCTCAATGCGGGCTCGACACCCCGCTCGAGCGAACATCACTAATTCTGCTGAGTTTAGGGTTTCCGCCGCATAACATATAAATTGTTTATGATTTTGACTTGTACTGTATCAGAGTGAACAGTAGCCGTCCTACACTATTGTATTGTGATTCCTCAAGAAATAAAATCCTCTGCAGCTCCCGTGGACGTAGGCAATTTGCCGAACCACATATATGTGTATCGTTCTTGATTGTGTTGTTTTTACTTTATTTGCCATCGTTGGTGTGTGTGCTTTACATAGTATTTCACAACACTAAAGTCTTATTGCATTTCGTAAGCCTTTTTACCCAAAAAGCTTAGGCCCTTAATAAACCAATATCTTGGGCCTTCCTAAGTCTGTCAAAAAATTTTACACAAATTACTTAGCCCAATAAAGTGGCAAAATCTCCATTATGCCACCACTTATCATTCTGACATTGGCCTCATGGCACCCTTCCTCAAAATTAATTAAGTACTAAAAATTATCCAAAATAATACTACTATACCAATCAAGATCCAAAAATCTTCATTTTCCTAAAAAATAAATATTGCACTAGAATCTTCTAATAATTCTACAAAACTCAAAGTATATTCTTATTATTCTTGTTCTACAATATCTCAACTCCTAATTCACTAGGATTAAGACTACTAAGGTCAAGGTTTAAGAATCTTTTTAGGTGGGGTGTTACAAAAAAATTCTTGGGGCATACTTGACTTATCACCCATTCCACATATTGGTCGCTTGGACGTTAAGGTGGAGGAGATAGTAGCGCACCTTCATGTAGTACACGACCAAGTCAAGCAAGCAATCCAGGAGAGCAATGCTAAGTACAAGGCTCAAGCTGACAGTCACTATCACCAAGTTCTTTTTTATGTTGGAGATTTTGTTTGAGTTGTGCTAACCCATGATCGCTTTCCTTAAGGTGAGTACAATAAGTTGAAGGATAGGAAGATTGGGCCTTGTGAAGTTCTCCAAAATATCAACAACAGTGCATACAAATTGCACCTTCCTAGTCATCTGAGAACCTCTAATGTGTTCAACATCAAACACCTCAGTTCGAGCTTTGCTAATGCTGACGTGAACTTGACGGCAAGTTCTTTCCAACCCAGGGAGACTAATGCAAGGGAATTTGGGTATGATGATGCTGAGTTAGCATATTCCATGTTGATAGCGTTAAACTACCTCGAGAAGGCATATCAGCATAATATGACAGAAAATTATGAAGACTCCTTGGATTTGGGCAATATTGTGCAGGCATCAATATTTTGGCCATAACTTTGGCAGCAGGTATCATAATCATGCATATGACCCCAATTCAAAAAGTTATTTACGGTATGCACGTTGTGGTTACCAAGCTATGACTGGTGGTCTACATTTCGACCCCAAAATCAATGATTTTTTCCCTTCTTAGCTTTTTGAGCCCAGGTTATGGGTTTCAGAACCAGTTTCTGTCTTTATGAATAAACCTTAATTTCATAGTTCTCTCTTTTTTGCATCTTGGGGAGGAAATAAAAAAGTTTTAAAAGGTTAGTAATCTCTTTCTCATTTTCTAAAACTATTTGTTAAAATCACACCACAAGGACGAGCATTACATGTTGCAAACTGGATCAAAGAATACAATCATTTTACTCCACCATCGCATTCATATACAGCTAAAAGGATCACACTTTTGTTTCTCAAGCACATTCTGTGATGCCCCCAGATTAGGAGGTGCACCAGGGAGGAATAGTAGTTGGGATTACCACGGTAAGATTTGATTACAAATCTGAACAAGTTAACAGATAACTTGACATATAGTATACAAATGCATGCATGGTAATAACGACATGAATGCATAATCATAATCATAAATAAGCATGACATAACTTGACATGTAACATGGCATGAACTGACATGACATGACTTAAACTAAACGTGGACTAAACTTAAAACCGAACTTGACATGATATGATCTGCAACGTGAACTGAAACATGAATTGAATGTGAGCTAAAACATGAACCGAACGTAAACTTGAAACATGACCGAACATGAATTACATGGACTTGAACTGAGTAGGACCGAACATGAAATATGTTGTGCTAAAAATATCTGCAAGTGCATAGAATCGTAACAAGTAAAAAAGTATTTTAAACAAAACGGATGTCGAATCCATAGGGAATAATTATGCTATTAAGTATTGAAATTTACTAAATTAATTACTATTTGAAAAACTAAAATTTGAAGAATAAATTATCTAAATTAAACTAAAGAAAAATAGCATTAAAATTAAGATTTTAAATATACTAAGAATAGATCTAGAGCGTTTTATTTCACCTAAAAAATCTCATACAATTTATTCTTCATTGTTATAGAATTCCAATTATTCCAAGTTGATTATAAAAATCCCTTAACTATTCAATAGTTTCCCTCGAACAATACCAAAAATATCTCTAACTAATAATTCCATATCTCTATGTGAATTTAACTAATTGGAGACCCATTAAGTTTTTTGAATTTTTTTTTAAAATCACACTAATCGCGATAAAGTATCTCTACTTACGCTCAACTAATGGTGCTTAATCCTAAAAATTTAATCACAAATCACCTCTTGGTCTAATTGCGATTCAATAGATCGAACAATAATTAGTTAGAAAATTGCAAGCATTAAAATAAGGAATAAACACTTAATCAAGAAAATATTGAAATAAAATAACTTAGAATATAAATTGTGTGTTCAATGCTAGACTACATCAAAACTCTAAAAATAGAATTAGTTCATAATGAAATTGAAAAGAAAAATAATAAAACTAGTGTTTTTCATTGAAGTCGGTTGATGAAACATGTAGCTCTCACCTCTGCCCTCCAGATCCGCTTCCTTGAAAGAAACTTAAATGATAAACTCTGGACTATTGAAATCTAAAACTCAGACTCTCCTCTCCATTCATCCCACAAGATGGGATTAAATAGATTTCAAAACTCAAATCTGGAAACAAGATAAATACGGTTACTATCTAGCCTAAAGATCTGGAAAATAGTTTCTAAAGATAAATGTTAACATAAAAGAAATTATCCTAAGAATAATAGAATTATCTAAAATGGAAGATTCAGTAATAAGCGGCTTGATTTACAGAGTTCAGGAGGATTTGGTGGTCAGCAAATTGATTGCGGAACTCAAAAGGGTCCCACGGGGTAGATGTTGTGTGCGTTGAATATAATTAGTCTCCTCGCCCTGTGGCCAAGATGTAAAGTTCCTGACCGAGATGAAAAACTCCTCTCGCCAACCTACCAAGCGGTAAAACTACTTGTCTTTGCTAGTTGTTGTCTACGATATCATTTAGATTGGTCACTTAAGTTGGTCGTTTAGATTGGTCGCCCAATCTAGTAGCCCAGAGCCTTGCGCCAAGTCTTCTCACTCATAAAGTAAAATATCTCGCTTATCTCCTAACACTTGTCGCCAATTCTAGTTGCGCCTTATGGTCGCGAATTTTGGTCGCACCTTTTTTGGTCTGGATTCGTAATCTCTTCTTTAGTATCAAAATACTCTACTTTCATACTAAATCTTCTCATTCCTTCAAATCCAAGAAAATAAAGAAAAATGTATAGAAATAAAATAAAATCAATAGAATTGAAGAGAAACTGACACTTTTCATAAATAAAAGAGTAATAAAAATCACACTTATCAAAATACATGAACTTGGAACTGACTGAAATAGCGTGACATGAAACTGATCGTGAAATAACATGAATTGAAACTAAACATGAGACTGAAATGAACTAAACGTGGAAGTAAAATGACTTCTGACAATCAAAATAATTTTGCCAGTTGTTTCATCAAGAATAGTGAACAATCAGAATGATTACGTCGAACATATTTCGTCAAAGATACTCATACAATCAAAATTATTATGCCATGAGTATTTTAAATGAGATACCCTAATAATCAGAATAATTACATGAGGAGTATCAAGTAATAGTTTGACAATCAGAATAATTATGTTAAGAGCATTTGAGTAGAGGTATACTAACAATCAAAATGATTATGCCGAAATACTTAGCGTGAATTATAAATTGAAATGCTCGAACAATCATAGTGATTACGTCATGAGTATCCCAGGCATAACTAACTGAGAAAATACTGTTTTAGAAAGATATATTGTACTCGAGACATGACGTGATGTGAGACATAATGACAGATGACATGACATACGTAACGTGACATATATGTGAGATGCATGACTTGATGTAACATGAATTAGATAAACAATACGTAACATGGCATAACATGTAATAGATAACATTAAACAACATGGAATAACATATAACATACAATATTACGTGACATGGGAAAACGTGTAACAAATAGTATTACGTGACATCGCATAATGTGTAACAGATAACTATTTCCTGACAGAATATAATATGTGTAACGAATAAATATTTCATGATAGAATATAATATGTGTAACAGATAAACCTGTAGTCACGTGACATGGCATGGCATGGCATATATAATAACATAAATGCATAACCAATAGTTCCCTTACCAACACACATATACAATAATCTGACAGTAAGTTAGAAGCTAACTTATAGTAATCGTTGTGTTTTATGAGGAAAAGCATGAAACACGAGATACTGTAAGTATGAGTTTTAAATGTTAGAAAATTTATCACTAATGACTTAGAAACATGAAAAATGCTAACTTAGAGTAAAATGAACATTTTACCCCTAACTTAAGGATTTCACATCCTAACTCTAAAAATCATCAAAATTTACATTCCTCATAGAAATTTTCTCCAAAACTCAAATATCAACTTAGAAGAATTTAAAACTAATCACAACTGTGAAAAACAACATAAGGCCGAAACTTCCAAAGGCCATATCTCTTGACTTTTATTGCAACTTCTTCCAACTCCAAAACTCATGAGCAAACCGAAATATTGCAACAAAGATCCTCATGTCTTAAGTTTAAAAACTTGCTTAGAACATCCAAAAAAAATCTACTTCACAAAACATAAAATTTTTTAAGCAAAAGATCGGTACTTTTAACCAAAACACAAAACTTTGAATCACAAGGTTTTGACCTTTATTAAAACATCTCCAAAAAGTTCCAAAAATTCAAAAATTTAATCTAACATGTTCATAACACACTCCAAAGAACTAAAATGTTTTGAATCAACACATAAACGTCATCAAAAATAAAAAAAAAATCGTACTCAAAGTACTCGGCTCCAACACTAAGTCAAAAACATAATTGTTTCTCAACTTTGACTTGATCAAACACTTGATCCGAGAGATAAATGAAGAAATATTCAAACCAACAGCATCATATGGTTTATAAATGTGTCCTAAAGTAGATACAATCATTAAACTTTAAACCAAATGGCTAAAAATAAACCAAAACATGGATTTAGTCGAAATCATCAAACGTTTGACTCAATAGAGTATTCCCTTGCATAACAATTTATATATTTGAAACTAACATAAAAAAATATTCAAAATAACATCCTAAGATGTATATAAAAGGTTCAGGATCATCAAATAAAATTATCAAAGACATTGGAGTAAGATTAAACTGCAAAAGATCCAAACTTTCTTAAAATAGAAACTGTTTTTCTCCTTCCAATTTCTAAGTTCCTATATCTGGGAAAATATTTTATCAAAGCCTTTTATCAAGAAACAAATCCTTAACACACATTCATATAAATATGTTAGAAACACTCCATAAAATTTCCGGACCAATATTTGTCCATTAGCTTGGTCACAAATTGCAAAATACAATATACTATCCAGTTTATCGCCCAGATTGACCTTGCCATGATTAAAATAACTTTTGACCAATCAAATGACTATGAATTCTAACATAAAAGGTACCAACAGAAACTATACTCAAAGTGTAACAACTTTCTTGAAGGAAGATTAGTGAGATAATATTTAAAAGAGCTTCAAAAACTGAAGGCAAAAAAGTACAGAAAACTTTCCGAGAGAGGACTCTAAGGCCCCGTTTGGATACAAGAAGTGTTTCATCTCATCTTATCATTACAACTTTTCTAAATTCCCACACAAATTAAAATAAGCAATTCAACTTTTTTAAATTTTAAAACAATAATAATATTAAAAAATAATATTCTAACAATATTTTATTCAACTTTCATCTTAACTCATTATCCTAACGGCACCTGAGTGTTCTCTCTAAGAACGAAAATGAAAAGGGGTGAAATGAGTTAAAAGATAGATAACCTACACGCCTAATACACTTCTGAAGAGTGAAGTATGGGCTTGAGTGATACCTTGATGGATGGGGATTAGGTCTCAAAAATGTGCAAATAGTGAGTGATTTTCAGTCAAGGAAACATCTAAGAGAAGGGTGATGGTGAGGTTGCCTTTGGCTTTCACATCATGCACAACTTTGGGATTTTCATAAGCAGTGGATGGTCAATCTTGAGTGGGTGGAAATTTTCTCAAAAAACTTTGTCAAGATGGCCAAAATTTGTTGGCCTAATGGGCCTTAAACAAGTGGGTTTCATTTTGGGAATTAAAGAGGGTTTGGTTAAGGTTTGAGATGTTATCAAGCCCAAATCCAATTTTTCTTGGCCCAATCAAATTTCCAAGGTCTAAAGGGTTGGATAATGACGTCATAATATGAATTTGAGGAATTAATAGCATATGGAAGTGATTTAATCAAGTAATTAAATACAATGCTAGAAATCGGATCAAATAGAGTTTAGAGGCTAACTTTAGGGTTTGGGGAAACCGTTTAGGGTTTCGGTTTCAACCAAGTTTTTGAGATTTCAATTGGATCCCAACTATTTAGGGTTTCACTAGGGTTGAAACCCTCTTTGGTTTGGCACAATTTGGTTGGATGGATGGAATAGTGTTTTGGTTAGGTGGCATGATCTTACACATTGATTTCCTTCACATTTCTGTCTCATGGTTCCTCGTGGTGCCATGTGTCCTATGCTATTCTCCAAGTATGGCTAAGATATTTTCAAGTGTCCAAATAAAACTCATCTAACCTAATTTTGACATTCCACACTGATTTTGAAAACACTCACTAGGTGCTACTATCGAGGTTACTATTCACTTTGAGAAAAATGAAAATAGACTTTGCACTGTAAAATTCTAAATATACACACTAACCTAACTGTGGAATTCGTTTATCGAAATTCAACTCTGAAGTGTCTCGAAATAAACAAAACGCGTTTTTGAACAAGTGTTTCGTTAGAAAATTGAAAATAGGTTTATTGTGCCATAAAATTCTAAATATTCAAAAGAAACTAATGGTGCAGACCGTATTCCATTCTAACACTTCTAACTACCTCAAATAAATAAAATCGCACTTCTGACACCAGAATGAGTGGTAACACTGACTATGTTGACAAACTAAAACCTACTCGATTAGTCGATTTGTGAAAACTTACAGTATTGAATTTTGAATTTCACTATTGAATTTCTAGCGGGCTACTACATATTCTCCATCACCAGGTGATGTCCATTTCTATAGTATTTCAATCAGACAACACAATTCCAATCGAATTTTGACAAGAATTGTTCAAGATGTAAGGGTTTCAACTGGCACTTAGTTGCTTACCATCCTTAGACTAGTGGTCAATTAGAGGTTGTTAATAAAATGTTTGAAAATTACCCCCAATGTTTTGAGGGGGATCAACCGAAAGGATTGGGTCTAGTGGATGCCCTTGGCAAAATGGTGATATACACCACCAAACATATTTCTATTCGACTAACTCCTTTTGAAGCCTTCTATGGCTACTTAGTATCATATACCGTGAACTTCAAAGGTGGAGGTAATAGAGATTGCAATGCATTCAAGGGACCAGACTTACAAATCATTCATCACAACCTTTGCAAGGCGCAAGATTGGATGAAAATGTATACAAAGAGGGAAAGAACAAGAGTTGAGAGATTGCATTTACTTACATCTCCAACCCTATGATAAAATCTCTATTGCTCATTTTCAATATCTTTAGCTAGCTCCTCATTTCTATGGGCATTTTCAGATTACCCAAAGCTTTGATGTTATTGCATACCAATTGCCACTCCTTCCAACCCAAATCCAGTCTGGTCTAAGAAATTAGGGCAAACATTTAAGCTTGAGAAGAAATTAGGGTTGTACCTCTTGCTAATTCTCACGGTGTTCTCAAACATAAGCCAAAGGAGGTGTTAGCTCGTTGTCTCAAGAAATCATAGAATTATTCTACCATGGAACTTTTGGTCTGCTGGCAAGGACAATAGATGATGCTATATGGGAAAACTATATGGAAAATGATACTTAGCCCCATGTTTTTGCCCCTTCAAAGTTACCGCTCAGGTATTTTAATTTTAATTTTATTTTTTTCTTGGTTAAGGAAGTTAATATTAGTGAAGTTGTGACTTTTTTTTCCTTAATGATTACGGATGCTTAAAAACTGTTTGAAAGAAAATGAAAACAAAAGTGCAATTTGCACTAGTGATAACTTTGAGGGGGCAAAAACATGGAGCTTAACAGAATTCTAATGATAGTAGATGAGCAGAATAGGAGACATACGAGTCTAGAAGGCTTGGAAGGGGTTTTCAAAAGTTTTTTTGAGAAACTGTATACCTCCTCAAAACCTGAAAGTGGAGATATTGAGGACTGTTTGAAGAACATGACTCCATGTGTTACAAGAGGGATGAATGACCACCTTTCAAAAGCTTACACTAGAGAAGAAGTAGAAGAAGCAGTAAGACATATGGCTCCTCTCAAATCCCCAAGACCCGATGGATTTGGTGCCTGTTTCTATCAGAAGTACAGGCATTTAATTGGTGAGGAAGTCAGCAACTCTGTGTTGGCTTGGTTGAATGGTAACTCCTTAACCCCCCTACAAATTTCATTCATTTAGTTCTTATCCCTAAGATAACAAAACCTAAAATGGCCAATGATTTCAGACCCATAAGTTTGTGCAATGTAGCTTATAAGATAATGGCTAAAGTGATGGCAAATAGACTGAAGAGTGTATTAAATGATATCATTTCCCCTAATCAAAGTGCCTTCATACCTGGGAGGTTAATCACTGACAACATTATGGTAGCATATGAGGTTTTACACACTATGAAAGTGAGGGGAAAAGGGAAAGTGGGGAGTATGGCTATCAAGTTTGAAATGTCAAAAGCTTATGGTAGGATTGAATGGTCTTGCTTGCAAGCAGTTATGGAAAAAATGGGTTTCTGTAATAAGTGGATAAAGCTAACCATGAAGTGTGTGTCAACAGTTTCCTATTCAGTTCTTGTTAAGGGTAAACTAGGTGGGAGAATAAAGCGCTCAAGAGGTTTGAGCCAAGGAGACCCATTGTCTCCCTATTTGTTCATCTTATGTGCTGAGGGGCTTAGCTCTTTGTTTAACAACTCAGATCTAAGGGGAGAAACAAGGGGAGTGATTGTTTCAAGAGGTGGGACTCGGGTAAATCATTTACTTTTTGCTTATAACTGCATACTCTTTGGCAGAGCTAAGGTAGAGGAATGGGTTAAAATCCAAGGTTACCTATGGCAATATGAAAAAGCATCTGGTCAATTTTTAAACAAGGATAAAACAGTTGTTTTGTTTTTGTTTTTGTTTTTTTTTTTTTGGCTCCAACTCAAGAGAGGAAGACAAGAAAAGGATAATGGAGGGAGGAGGTGCAGTGATGAAAGGAAATTATGAGAAATATCTGGGGCTGCCTGCAGTTGTAGGGAATTCAAAGTACAATGCTTTTAAAGGCATAAAGGAGAGAGTGTGGAAAAAGATCAACAATTGAAAAAACTCTTTTCTGTCAGTTGCAAGGAAAGAGGTTTTAATCAAAGCTGTCCTTCAAGCTGTGCCCACTAACACAATGAGTGTGTTTCAACTTCCAAAGCAATTGTGCATGGAGCTTAATGTTATGCTTGGTCGATTTTGGTAGGGTAATCATAAAAAATGGAGTGGTGTACATTGGTGCTATTGGGAGAGGATGGGGAAACATAAAGGGAAATGGGGTCTGGGCTATAGGGATATAGAGATCTTCAACATGGCTCTTTTGGCTAAACAGGAGTGGAGGTTGCTTCAGAATGAGACAAGTATGGCTGCAAAGATCCTAAAAGAGAAGTATTTCAAAGATAAGTCACTTCTCGTAGCAAGATTGGGTCATAGACCCTCATATTTGTGGAGATGTGTGCAAAATGCAGTGAGACTTTTAAGGGAGGGAATGAGATGGAAGGTTAGGAATGGGGGAAAAAAATAAAATTTGGGGTCAAAGATGGCTTGCAACACCCTCATCTTTCTCAGTACAGTCTCCAATTTCTATTTTGGATTATGAAGCAAGAGTGTATGAGCTAATGCAATGTAAAGGGGAGTGGAATGTACCATTAATTCGAAGAATTTTTAGTAAGGAGGAGCCTGATCAGATTTGTAGTATACCATTAAGCAGCATGGGGGTGGATGATAAAATGATTTGGGGACCATAAAAAAAAAAAGTTTATTTTCTGTCAAGAGTGCATACCATTTGGAGATTGAAAGGAAGTAGGATAATAAAGGAGAAAATTCAAGGAATCTAGAGAGGGATAAAAGCTGGGAAAGCATATGGAAATTGAATGTTCCACGGAAAGTTAAGCTTTTTCTTTGGAAAGCTGTCAATGAGTTCCTAGCTACCAGGAAAAATCTTTTTATGAAGAAAATAACAGCCAATCCCTATTGCCCCATTTGTAAAAGAGATGAGGAAACAATTATGCATGTGGTTTGGCAATGCCCTGCAACTTGTGATGTGTGGTCAGAGTCGTTGAGTAAATTGTAGAAGACGAAGATTGAAGTGTATGATTTGCTATTAGAAAAACTGAATGGTTCAAAACTAGAGGAGGTAGCTATTGTGATGAGGGGCCTATGGCTAAGAAAAAATGAGAGCATTTTCGAAGACAAGTTAAAATCTCCAAGCCAAGTAATAAGAATTGCTAAACATGATATGACATAATATCAACAAGCTCAACATATTGATAAGGCAAGTTTGAGAATGAATGATGGGAGTTGTAGCAAAACTATGAGGTGGGAAAAACCAAGACCAAGCTATGTGAAAGCCAACTGGGATGCAACAATAGATAAGAAGGAAAGGAAGGTGGGCATAGGGGTTGTAATTGGAGAGGAAGATGGGGAAATGTTAATAGTTGTGGAGGGACAAAAGTATGATGTTGACCAACCTGTTGTTGTTGAAGCTCATGCTCTATGGAAGGCACTGGACGTATGCAGAGAACTACGTTTTGACAAGGTATTGTTCGAGGGTGATGCTCAAGTGGTTGTCAAAACTGTTAACAATGCAAGTGAAGATTTATCATACTATGGAAGTTTAATTGAAGGCATGAAATAGTTACTAAAGCATAGGGCAGATTGGATAGTACAGTTTACTCATAGAACAAACAATGAGGCAGCACATACATTAGCAAAAGAAAGTTTATCTCTACAGTCTGAATTGATTTCGATAGAAGATATACCTGATTGTATTCAAAGAATTGTAGAGAGTGAGAGTTATTGTAATGACTAATACAAAGTGATCAATGAAGATAGTTTTATTTAAAAAAAAAAAATGTAGCAGCACCAACTTAGGCTCCATTTGTTTTCTTTGTGTTCTGGTAATTGATTGCGCTTGAAAAAGTCGGTTAATGAAAACCATTTCTCAGTCAATAAAAAGTCAAAGCCTTCTTTTTTAGATGTTGGTCCAACTTTCAAAATTCCAAAAATCGAATTCCAATCTTTTAAATATGTACTTTGTTAATTTTTTATATTTTTTATATCTTAATTGTTTAAAGTTATAATATTTATGAGATTTTTGAATTTTTGAATTCTTTTCTTTTGAAATTTTTATTTTTAACATGCTTTTTTAACTTTTGATTTTCTTTTTATATTTTCAAGTTTTTTCTTTCAGTTTTTTATCTCGTGAAATGTCATGTGCACCACATTAGTATAGTCAATAGTTTAATGTCTAATGGAAGAACTAACTAGATCGATTTTAATAGCACAGAGTAAAAAGATCAATTAAAAATGCACAAAGTGCTATTTGACTTTAAGACAAAGCACAAAGACATATTTTGTCTTTAGTCCTTTTAATGTATAAAAATTTTATCATAAAAGTATAAGTTAAAGAATTAATGCCAATATTTTAAAGTCCGTTAATGCAGGTTTAAGTATTGGAACATGATGAGACTAAGAAACTCATTTCGTTAATCCTGGCCTCTGTGGAGAGTGCGAAGGTGGAGCTTGAGTCTCGGATTGCTTGGTAAGTGAGGAAGAGGAGTTTTCTCGCAGCTTGTTTGCAGGCTGAAGAGAGGTGATGGAAGGTTTGAAAGAGCAGTGGGAGAAACTTAAATTGACGGAGGAGGAATTTGAGGCTATAGATCTGGACTCTGGACAATCGGAGAAGGTCATCGAGGAAGGGGATCGAAGCTTAGTAGGGAAGTTGATCTCTAATAGAAAGATAAGCAAAGTAGTTATTCAAGCCACTTTGTTGAAGATCTAGCGAACAGAGGGATCTATAGTTTTTCACGAGATCGAATCGAATCTCTTTGTCATCACCTTCGAGTATAAGCGGGATAAGGTAAGGGTGATGGAAGGTAAACCGTGGCTGTTCGATAATCACTTGCTTGTACTGAGACTATTCGATGGTTTTACACCACCACAATTAATGGAGTTCAATAGAGAGGAAATGTGGGTACAGTTATTCAATCTTCCCTTAGCATGCATGACGGAGGAGGTGGGAAATCGAATTGGTTCATCCATTGGTGTGGTGAAAGAAGTAGATGTAGGTGATAATGGAATTGGATGGGGAAAATCTTTGAGAGTCAAAATTGATGTTGATTTGAAGAAGAAGGTGGCGAGAGGGAGGACGGCAATGCTATTGAGAAATAAGATCTAGATCTCGCTAAAGTATGAGAAACTTCTGAAATTGTGCTTCAACTATGGTGTGATCTATCACCGGGGAGGATATGGGGATCTAAAGGAAAGTGCATTGCGAGTCAAGGGTTTGGAGCAGCAATACGGGTCTTGGCTCAGGGCCACCTATAATCCACGACGTATGCTTAAAGGAAAACAAGGTAGCAGGGGGTAGGGGAGTCGATATGGGGATGAAGGGGAGGGCGAGAATGACGGTGTAAAAGAACAAGGGTGTAGGAGGGAGAGGAGTGTAGATGGAATTAAGGGTATGGGACATGCTGATACTATGTTGGGTAGTGTTTCTGTAGATTCGGGGAAGGGTGGGCAGATGATGGAGGGAGGGGAAACTAACTTTGGGAGGGATCAGGGGGAGGGGGAAAATGTTACCATTATTTTGGCTGGTGCTGAGGAAGTGTTTGATGCGAGTTCTGAAAGAAGGGTGGAGGGGGTTGATACCACGATACTTGTTGAGAGCAATGGTGAAACTAAAGGCTATGTGGTGAGTACTAACAGTCTTGATAAAGCTGATGGGGGTGAATTAGTGAGGGAAACAAGAGGGAGGTGGAAGAGGAGAGCTAGAGCTATGCGGATTATGGATCTGTTAATCCAAAGAGCACTGGCAAACGAAGATATGATGTTACTTTGAGTGGGGTGGAGTTTGAAGGAGTGTGTGAGAAGGGGAGGAAAACAGAAATGCAGATGGAAGGGCCTGTTTCTTCATCTATGGCGGTGGCTGGGTGCCAGCCCCGCCAATCATTATGAAAATTCTTAGTTGGAACTGTCGGGGGCTTGGGAACCCCAGGACAGTTCAGGCTCTTCATCTGTTGGTGAAGAGTAAGAGACTCGAGATTGTGTTCTCGATTGAGACTAAGCTAGTAGCTAAAAAATTTGAAGGAATTAAAAGAAGAATGGGATGGGAAGGTTGCTTTATAGTGGAGCCAGTAGGGAGGAAGGGAGGATTGGTGTTGTTGTGGAGGAAGGAAGTGGGGATTGAAATTCTAAATTACTCACAGTATCAAGTTAGTTTTTATTGATGGGGAAGTTAGGTGGTTGTTAACGGGGTTCTATGGCCATCCTGAGGTGAGTAGAAGGAGGGAGACTTGGAGGTTGATGTCACTGCTCAAACCTAAAGAGCAGATGGCATGGTGCTTGATTGGTGATTTTAATGAGGTGGTCTGTCAAGGGGAGAAGAGTGGAGGAAGGCCTCATCTGTTGAGGGGTAGATGAATGATTTTAGACAAGCTCTAGAAGAGAATTCTATTTTTTATTTAGGATGGAAGGGGCGCAGATTTACATGGAGTAATCGGCATGAGGATAATTCCTTCACCAAGGAAAGGCTTGATAGGGCTGTTGCTAATTGCAATTGGACAAATTTTTTCAGAAATCATGAGGTGGAGGTTTTAATAGCTGCACAATCAGATCATAAAGCTCTGTTGTTGAGCATAGAGAAAGGGAGTATGGGAAGGAGGAGAGGTCAAAGAATATTTCGATTTGAAGCTAAATGGGCTATGGATGAGGAAGGGGGTGCTGTAGTTGAAGGTGTGTGGTCGAGAAGGCCTGGTGGACAGGATTGTTTAAGGGTGATACAGAACAAGCTCCATAACTGCAAAAGGGAGCTGTTATTGTGGATTCGAAAGAAAGGGAAGAGTGATGAGCTGCTTATTAAGGAAAAAACAGAAAGGTTGAAAGAGGAGCAAGATAACGAAGGTCCTCATAATGCTGACTTTATTAAAAGGCTGCAAAAGGAGCTGGGACTTTTACTCGAGCAAGAAGATATGAAATGGAAGCAAAGGGCTAAGAGGAATTGGTACTAGTTGGGGGATAAAAATACAAATTGTTTTCATTCTTGTGCTAGCCAGAGAAGAAGAAAAAATTTGGTGAAAGGAATTTTGACTGAAGAAGGAAGGATGGTGACTGAGCATGACGAGGTAGAGCAGGTTTTTCATAGCCATTTCCAACAGCTTTTTGAATCTTCGGGGCCAACTAAGGAGAATATAGATGAGTGCTTGAAAAACGTGGTGCCAAGGGTCACTAGTGATATGAATGCAGAATTACAAAAGTACTTTACTAGAGAGGAAATTGAGTTTGCCTTAAAACAGATGGCTCCCTTGAAATCCCTTGGACCCAATGGGTATGGGGCTTGGTTTTTTCAAGCCTATTGGCACATTGTGGGAGAGGAGGTCAGTGAGGCTTTACTCAAATTTTTGAATGGTTATAGGAAGCTGAACAGTTCCTTAACCATACTTATATAGCACTTATCCCTAAAGTGAAGAACCCCTCAAAAGCTAGTGAATTTAGACCCATTAGCTTTGTAATGTGGTCTATAAGCTAGCCTCAAAGGTGATGGCTAACAGGCTTAAGAAGCTGCTTCCTTTTCTGATTTCCAGCAATCAAAGTGCCTTCATTCCAGGGAGGCTTATTACAAATAATGTCATGATTGCGTATGAGACTCTCCACACAATGAAGACTAGGCAAAAAAGGAAGGGTGGGGAGTATGGCTCAAAAGCTGGACATGGCTAAAGCATACGATAGGATTAAGTGGAAGTTTTTGGAAGGAATGATGAGGAGGTTGGGGGTTGGAGTGTAACACCCCCTTCCCGTAGGCTAGGTGTGTCACGTATTTTTTTTTCATGAAAAATAAACCCGGCAAGCGATTCTCTAATTTCACAATTGAAAAATAAACTAAAATAATTTATTATGAAATAAAAGGTCTAATAGAAATGTCTTCCCAAAAACATTAAAGAAATAACTGAATAAATTCGTCATAAGAGACACATTTTATTTTAAAAAGTCTGAACAAAACTAAAATGCTCCTTCTACTCCTGGCCTGCCTGCTCGTAATCATCATCTTCACCTGGGTAATTAAAAACATGAAAATAAACTAAAATGAGTCGATGACTCAGTAAGAAATCTATCATAACGAAAACGTAATAAACATAAAATTTTCATAAGAACTTTCATGCTGAACTTAAAATTTATGACTGTTCATGCTAATGCTTATGCTATGTATGACTGAATTTTCTGAACTAACTGACTGATTTATCTTACTTATCTGACTGGCCAACACACTTAACCCTGTGTGTAAGGTTGTGCACCAGCCCCACATCCCGCTGCAGCAAGGGGAACTGCTGATAGTATTCTAGCATACTATGGTGGACCACGACTGAGTTCGTGGCTTGCACACCACCCTGAAACTGAACTGCATTGGTACCATGCATCTGAATGGCCATCTTATTAACTGATCTGATATTATCTTACACTTGAACTTAAGATGGCTTACGTGTCTTATACACATGAGATGCATGACATACTACATACATAATCATAAGTTCTGAATTTAAACATGATGCGGAATGACATGGTCATATGCTATGCTAGATGACATGCTTGCATATGACATGAGCGGTTCATAAATAGTGGTTGTCAAAGAACTGGCTTGAATAATACATACATATAAGCTAACTGTGATGATCCTAATTTATGATCAAATTTACTTACCTCGATGCGTTTCTCCTTGAATAAAACTTCGTAACTTGAGACCTATATTCAAAAAAATAACTATCACTAAATTGTTTGGAACTAAAATAAATACTAATATCTTACTTAACTAAATTCAGAATTCTAAAAGGTAGTCAAACAAATATTTTGTTTAACACTAAAATCAATAATTCATAGTATTTAAATTACTTAAAATACTAATTTATAATTTAGTAGAAATACTCGAGCTATTTTTAAATAATTCACAAAAACTTAAATTCTTAAACTAAGTTTCATTTCTTAACGTAATTATTAAATCTTATAAGAAATCTAATAAATATTAATATCATTTAAATAAATCGTTCAAAATAAATTAACAACTCTTACTGCTGAAATATGATATCTAATCTTTCAAATATAATTTAACTGTATATAAATATATATAAATCTAAAATAATTGGTGAAAGTCTTCGATTAATAAAAGTAGACTTAATCATAATATTATTCAAAACTCATAACATATTCCTTAATTCTTTTTAAAATATAACATAATAATTTCATTAAAGTCTGACTAAATAGGTAAAAGAAAACTAACTAAAATAATAGGCTTCATGATGTACTTCAAAACACATTTTAAATTCCTTAAACAATTTCTTAATAAAAAGAGCATTTGACTAATATATTTACTTAACAAAATTAAACTCAACTTGAAATATTAAACTCAACTTTAATTAAAAATGACATAACAATATACATAATTAACATATACTTAAACGTAACGTTATAAATATAATTATACTTAAAAACACTGCTTCAAGATACTAGATTAGAAAGGGCATACTTGTAATTTCATCTACTAACACTTAGTAAACTGAAACCTAAAGCAAATACGTAAATATATACACTGCAGCAGAAAAACAGAGAGCTCGGGAGAGAGAGACGCGCGAAGCAAGGGCTCACCGAGAGATAAGCTGACGTGCCGCAGTTCTGGGTTGCTGGCGGGGGTCACGGCGGCGCGACTGGGGGCTCGACTGTGGTGGTGCGACGCCGAAGGAAAAGAACCATGCGGCAGTGCAACCGAGAGAGAGGGAGGCGCACGCACAGAGCTGGGTGGCTGAGGGTCGAAGGCCAACCGGGATGGAGTAGATGCCACGGGGAAGAGCTAGTCGGCGGTTTCTGGCACCGTGGGTGGTGCTCCGATGTCTTCTGGGGTGGACTCCGGCAAAACAGTGGTTCGGTTGCTCTGTTTCGGAAGTGCAAAACAGAGGCTTCGGCCTTCACGTCCATGGCTGCTGCGGCGTGTCTTCGCGGCTGGGGATGGTCCAGTGTCTTCTAAGGTGGCTGGTGGTGGCATCGGCGTCTTCTGAGCAGCATGGAGTCGCCACGGAGGAACGCGGGTGATGGTGGTGTTACTGCAAGGGGAGGAGCAGCGCTGATGCTACGGTATTTGCGTGGCTGGGTAGTGTTTTCTCTTGATCCAAATGCCAGTGCAGTGGCGGTAAATTCTGGGCAGGGGCCGAGTGCGGCTGGGCAGAGGCTATCGATATTTATAGGCCTAGCTGGTTGAGAACCAAAAAGGAAAACCCTAGAGAAAAAGAGACGTGAAAGCGCATGAGTTTGAGAATGCATATCTCCCGTGCAAGTTGTTGCCGTGAAAGTCGTAGGATAGAAACAAGATTTAAAATTCAAATCTAAAACTCTAATAATCTGATAAAAAAATAATAATAACAATAATAATAATAATAATTATGGCCTAAATTTAGGATCGGGTTGTTACATGGAGAGAGGTGGATAGGGCTTATCATGCAGCGCTTATGTTCTGTTTCTTACTCAATCTTGTTGAATGGTCATCCTGGTAGAGTGATTAAACCAACTCATGGGATTAGACAAGGGGATCCCATATCCCCTTATTTGTTCATTTGTGTGCTGAAGGACTTAGCTCCTTAATTAATATGGCTGAAAGGACAAAAGAGATAAGGGGGGTTGCAGTGGCCAAGGGTGGAACAAGGGTAAATCACCTGCTTTTTGCAGATGATTGTGTGTTTTTTGGGAGAGCACTCATGACTGAATGGTACAGAATTCATAATTTGCTGGAGCTGTATGGGAAAGCCTCAGGTCAGATGCTTAATTTACAAAAATCCACCATATTTTTTAGTTCGAACATAGCTTCTGAAGTGAGAAGACAGATCCAAAGGGTGGTTGGGGTTCCTGTATGTGGAAGCTATGAGAAATATCTAGGTCTACCTGCCATGATTGGTAGATCTAGGTACAACACTTTCAGATCAGTTAAGGAAAGGGTATGGGCTAAGCTGAATAACTGGAAGAATCTGTTCTTATCAAAGGCAAGGAAATAAGTTCTTTTGAAAGCTGTTGTTCAGGCTATTCCTACATACTCGATGAGTGTGTTTATGTTGCCACAGAAAATTTGTAAAGAAATTTCATCCTTAATGGCCAAGTTCTGGTGGGGGCAGAAACAAAATGAGAATAAGATTCAATAGAGAAGCTGGAATAAGTTGGGGGATTCAAAAAGGGTTGGCGGGTTAGGATTCAGAGATATTGAATGCTTTAACCACGCAATACTTGCTAAGCAATGCTGGAGAATGTTTACTTCCCCTTCCTTACTGGTTGCTCAGATTATGAAGGAGAAATACTTTAGAGGGGTTAGATTGAATGATGCAAAATTGGGGTTTAACCCTTCATACATATGGAGGAGCTTGTGGTCTGTCATTGACCTTGTCAAAGATGGGATGTTATGGAGGGTTGGGGATGGTAGGCAGATCAGCGTCTGGCACGATAGATAGCTCCCATGTCCTAGTTCATACAAGGTGCAATCCCCTCAAGGCATCTAGAGAGGGATAAAAGCTGGGAAAGCATATGGAAAATGAATGTTCCAAGGAAAGTTAAGCTTTTTCTTTGAAAATTTGTCAATGAGTTCCTAGCTACCAGGAAAAATCTTTTTATGAAGAAAATAACAGACAATCCCTAATGCCCCATTTGTAAAAGAGATGAGGAAACCATTATGCATGTGGTTTGGCAATGCCTTGCAACTTGTGATGTGCGGTCAGAGTCATTGAGTAAATGTAGAAGATGAAGATTGAAGTGTCTGATCTGCTATGGGAAAAACTTATAGAAAAACTGAACGGTTCAAAACTAGAGGAGGTAGCTATTGTGATGAGGGGCCTATGGCTAAGAAGAAATGAGAGCATTTTCGAAGACAAGTTCAAATCTCCAAGCCAAGTAAGAAGAATTGCTAAACATGATATGACAGAATATCAACAAGCTCAACATACTGATAAGGCAAGTTTGAGAATGAATGATGAGAGTTGTAGCAAAACTATAAGGTGGGAAAAACCAAGACCAGGCTATGTAAAATCCAACTGGGATGCAACAATAGATAAGAAGGAAATGAAGGTGGGCATAGGGGTTGTAATTGGAGATGAAGATGGGGAAATGTTAATAGCTGTGGAGGGACAGAAGTATGATGTTGACCAGCCTGTTGTTGCTGAAGCTCATGCTCTGCGAAAGGCACTGGACGTATGCAGAGAACTAAGTTTTGATAAGGTATTGTTCAAGGGTGATGCTCAAGTGTTCATCAAAACTGTTAACAATGCAAGTGAAGATTTATCATTCTATGGAAGTTTAATTGAAGGCATGAAACAGTTACTAAAGCATAGGACAGATTGGATAGTACAGTTTACTCATAGAACAAATAATGGGGCAGCACATACATTAGCGAAAGAAAGTTTATCATTGCAGTCTGAATTGATTTGGATAGAAGATATACATGATTGTATTCAAAGAATTGTAGAGAGTGAGAGTTATTGTAATGACTAATACAAAGTGATCAATGAAGATAGTTTTATTTAAAAAAAAAAAAGGTATACCTGATTGTATTCAAAGAATTGTAGAGAGTGAGAGTTATTGTAATGAATTGATTTGGATAGAAGATATACCTGATTGTATTCAAAGAATTGTAGAGAGTGAGAGTTATTGTAATGACTAATACAAAGTGATCAATGAAGATAGTTTTATTTAAAAAAAAAAAAAGGTAGTAGCACCAGCTTAGGCTCCATTTGTTTCACTGTAAAACAATTTGTTTTCTTTGTGTTCTGATAATTGATTGCGCTAGTCGGTTAATGAAAACCATTTCTCAGTCAATAAAAAGTCAAAGCCTTCTTTTTTAGATGTTGGTTCAACTTTCAAAATTCCAAAAATCGAATTCCAATCTTTTAAATTTTTACTTGGTAATTTTTTATATTTATATCTTAATTATTTAAAGTTATAATATTTATGAGATTTTTGAATTTTTTTCTTTTGGAATTTTTATTTTTAACATGCTTTTTTAAATTTGATTTTCTTTTTATATTTTCAAAATTTTTGTTTCAATTTTTTATCTCGGGAAATGTCATGTGGCACCACATTAGTATAGTCAATAGTTTAATGTCTAATGGAAGAACTAACTAGATCGATTTTAAAAGCAGGGTAAAAAGATCAATTAAAAATGCACAAAGTGCTATTTGACTTTAAGACAAAACACAGACTTATTTTGTCTTTAGTCCTTTTAATGTATAAAAGTTTTATCATAAAAGTATAAGTTAAAGAATTAATGCCAATATTTTAAATTCCGTTAATGCAGGTTTAAGTATTGGAACGTGATATTTTAGTACAGTGCGTTCCAGAGTACCATTTGGGGTTAGCAATATATATATATATATATATATATATATATATATATATATAGACATATATATATATACATATTTATATGTGTGTGTGTATTGATAATTAATAAATATATATGTCAGTGTGTATCATGTATGTATTTGTGTGTATGTGTATAATAACAGAAGATTTATAAAATTAATATGAGTTGAAAACATTAAGACATTAAGAAAATGTAGAAATAATTGTCTTAAAAGATAATATTAAAAAAATTACAAACTTGAGTTGAGTTGAGACACCAAAAAAAAAAAAAGAGCTAAGAAATTATTAAAAACAATGAGATTTAGAGAGAGAGAGAGAGAGAGAGAGAGAGAGAGAGAGAGAGGACATATTTAAGGTTACAAAAGAAATAAAATTATATAAATTCTTTTTAGATTTTAAAATTATATAAATGCCATCTAGATTTAAAATTTACAAAAATGTTATCAAAACTCAAAAAAATTACAAAATTGCCATTAAAAGTCTGGAATGGAAAGGAGTTTGAAATGCAAAATCTAGCTGGAATAACCAAAATTGGCAGTAATGGCCAAAATGGACCGAAATTTGGAACGAAATTGAACAAGAATGTATAGTGTGCCGAGTACTACACCAGAATGGAAAGTTCCGACCATTTCGACTAGAACGGAACGAAATTTAAAATTATGATTATTACTACATCTGTTATAAAAGTTGCAGTAGACAAAAGATTATACACACCAAACAAGAAAAAGTGTTTTCTATAAAGTATTCTCAATACAATACTGGTGCGTTTCCTGTAGAGCAGTTAGACTCAGGCTTCATAGGGACGTAAGGATATCTAATGTTAGGCCCAATTCCCACCTCAGAGAAAGGGCCTAGCCCCATTGGGCCGACTAACTTGCAGTATTACCCAACTAGGTTAGAGACCCTGTACGCATTAAGGGAGAGCAAGTGGCAGGCTACAAAGGGCCCTTCTCTTGTGGGAGAGTCGGCCTGTCAAGAAAGAAATAGCGTATCGAGATGACCATTCAGTTGCACCCCACCGGAGTATCGCAGGAGGAAGAGGCGCCTTCGAAGCCGGCCAACATACTCCAACTGGATGAGTCAAGGATCAAGTCAGGTCAAAATGGTAACTCGGAATCAGAAAGGATTATCGCATTTAATAAGGCAAATTGCCCTCTTAGGTAACATTCCTGTGTCAGACCAGGCTAACCCAGAAGCCAAGGGGCTACTGCATTAAATGCTGTGACATACTTCCTACACCACACCAACCTTGGAACGAGTTATATATAGAATAGGTAAGTGAGGAAGGTCCCTAATTACGCTGTTGAAACGATAAATACACAATCAAGAACAAGTGAACTAATTAAAGCAACTTTCAGGGCGGTTTTCAAACAAGAAATAAAATTACAAGACTAGAAATTTTTTTTTTGTGGGGGGGGGGGGGGGTACGACCATAGCATAAACCAGCAAACCTTTCATTCACTAAAACAATCTGTTTTCCCTTCACATTTGTGTATGGCAAGAAAAGTGTATGGGGGGGAAGAGAATAATCGCTATCTTGATATACTCGAACAAGTTTCATGCTGCTCCTTGGGCACTCAGGTCCTAAGCTCGAGTCTTGGCTAGCTAAACAGCCATGGCCAGCAACATCTGTTTTATAAAGACTATCACTAGTAGGTAGACGTAGAACTACGACTGCCAGGAAACTCCAGGTCCACTAGTTATAGCTTGTGCTTCAGCCAAAGACACTGCCATAGCCAGCATCATCTGTTCCTCAAAACTCTCAGGAACAATGGGCTCAGTGGCATTTTGAAGGTTGTCCTCGATTTCATCAGGAAGTGGCAATGCAGAAGAATCTTCTGCGGCATCTGAGCTTGCATAACTGGTGCCCGCTACAGCAACATCTGATCCACGGTCCCCATAACATTCTCCATCATCCCTTGTCAAAATCATCCTACCATCAGTTGAACATTCTGTTGCGCACTCTGCAGTTTGGTAATTCTCTCTCTCTCTCCACCCGGTTGTAAAACCTGCCAGCTTGTGGAAGCATATTGCACGCTGGCATACTTCTGTCGGGATTAATAGAAGATTCTCCACCTATTTGCTGACGCTCAGCAAGGGCAGCTATGGCACAAGCAAGACCCCCTGAAGGGGAAGATGATGATCCAGCTGGTGGACCCAAGGAAGGCGAGACATAGCCTCTGATGGCATATTGCTCAGAATGAAAATCACCATCGGCTGGATTTCTCTGTCTGCTGTTCTCCTGTAAAAATCATTTTAGTACAATTCAAAGGAATTGTGGGTCAGCTGGGGTTAATCAGCAAAACTAGAGAAGCCAAAAGACCAACTTCAAATTAGAAAGAAAGATCGATTGAGAACTAACAACAGTGGCTACGCCAAATCATGAAAGGAAATACTATGTTTGCATTCAAAACTACATAATTACAACACATACAAGGTCTTAAAATTCTAAGCTAGGCAAATTGAAGAGGTAGTTATATAGCCTTAGCCTTTGCATTGGTATACTCTTTACATGTAGTTGGGAAATTCTGTGTATCACAAGCTGCTCTCAGTGAATGTTAAAAGCCAGTCAAACTCCATGATGAGAAGATTAGATGAAGACAATCATTAACACCGTAATTTAAATATTTGATTACAAAATTGAAAGGGAAAATTATACAGTACATGGGACGGCACCTTTAAAAAGTATGAGACAGATACGTGGCTCACATGCAGAGAAACTAGAGAGGAAAATGGCATTCCTAACTAACAAGAAAAAAGTTCAAAACGAAACTTTGCATGTTTTACAAGGGAACAACCATAACTGGTATATGACATAAATAGTTGCACTCTTTAAATCCAGCTTTTATATGATACCCCATATTGACCGATAAATTATAAGGGTAGATGGTGTATGAGATCCCACATTGCTTAAGAATGAAAAGTTCTTGTTCTTTATAACGGTTCCAATGTGACTCCAATTGTATCATTGACTAGTTATTTTGGAGTATAGACCCAAATGTGACTTGGGCTTTTTTTTTGGACATTACAAATGGTATCAGAGACTATCTCAACCAGAAATGTGGGACTTGAGCCATGCCACCTACGATGTTGTGATACGCCATATTGACTGATATGTAATACGGGTAGGTGATGTCGTTGCTTGGGAATGAGAAGTTCTTGCTCTTTATAATGATTTCAATGGAATTCTAATTGTATCATTGACTAATTCTTTTGGAATGTAGACCCAGATATGACTTGGGCCTTCCTTGGGGCGTTAGATTTTAGTTTTTATTATCTGTTGTTCCTCAACCAATCATTCAACAAAGGAAAGAACGCAACGACTGAACAGCTATAACCAAAGAGTAAGGGCATGTTTGGACACTTGGAGTATTTCAGAATTTTGTGAATAATAGTGAAATAATTTGAGTAAAGATGTTTTATTGGGTTTTGGGAAAGGGGAGAAAAAATTGAATAAAGATTTTATTAAGTTAAAAAAGTGTTTGAATATAATTTTTTAATATAATTTTTATTTTGAAGTTTGTAGAAGTTTTGATTGTTGTGTTTTGTTTTGATGTTTGTAAAAAGTTGTAATGATTTTTGTGTTTGAATAATGATTAGATGAAATAGTTGAAAATTTGAGATTGAAAAGTGTTTTATTGTTTTTGAGTGATGTTTGTGAATGAAATTATGAAAAGTTTTGAGAATTCTCGAAGTGTCCAAACATGCCCTAAGACATGACTCATAATTTTATAATTATTAAAAAATTTATATTGACTCAAATTTTTGGGTTTTCTGCAATGAAGATTCACTTATCAAATTTTAGAGACCACTACAGCCCAAGATTACTAACCTAAGTTTCACCATGAAAGAATACCATGCAAACCTCTCTACACAGTACCTATAAACTTCCGATGGGCATCCTTATATGCAACACAGAATGAGGAACACTGAATAAAAAGAGGAATACCGACATCAAAGATCATATCCACCAAACAAACTTCTGAAAATATCAAACTACTGTTTGACCCATAGAATCAACACTCTGTCCAAGGAGAAATAGTAGCTAATCCAAATGTAATTCCAAGTTTCTATGCTCCATTCAGGTTGTTCGTAGAGCATTCCACACTAGTTTACTTCAAAAATATGAATGAGCGATTACTCTTAATTGCAACATATAAGAACTTCTCAACATCATGTTCAAGCAATCAATTCAATTTTTTTATCACCGAAAACTTTATTAATCAAGTAAAGTGGTATTGCCTGACTACAGCAGTTTATACATGAGAAACACAGAATAAAATAATAAAGTCAACTGGATATAGATTGACTAAAATGAGTGAACAAAAAATCAATTCTTAGAGCAAATCAATAATTGCTGCAGTAACTAAGCTCCTTTAGAGGCACTCGAGCAGTCCAACATAGCGCTATTAAACGGGTCAGGTCATTGGGATAATTTTTTAGCCAACGCGAATAATTGAATGGGTCAATCACCCCGACCCAAACCCAAGTTTTAAAGGTTGACCCGGCACAACCCATTTGACTTGTTTCTTTATCCCAGTCATGTTGTGTCGACCCATTTGACCCAAGAAAAAAGGATAAAAAAATAATATTCACAAATATTTATCATTCCTATTGTTGGATAACAAGGTAAACGCTATATTATAAAAAACTTTTTAATGCTATATTTAGGGGTGTAAATTCAAAAAACTTTTTAATGCTATATTTAGGGGATTAAATTCAAACCGGAAAACCGGACCGGACCGGACCGAACCGGATCGGTTTTACCGGTTTTGAACCGGTCCGGTCCGGAACCGGTTTTTAAAACGTAAAAACCGGCCGGTTCCGGTCCGGTTCCGGTTCCGGGGATTTTTTGGACCGGACCGAACCGGACCGGACCGGTTGATTAAAAAAAATAAAAAATAATATTTTTATATATAAGTTTTATACAAAATATTTTATATATATTAAATATTAATATATATAAGTTTTATACATAATGTATAATTATAAATTTTTATGTGAAATTTTATATATAACATATATATTCATATATGAAATAATTTCTTATTATAATTTATAAATTATTACATAAAATGTTAATACTAAATCACTAAAAGTTTATAACTAATACTAATATATAACTTATAACTATACCAATAGTCTAATATTAATACTATTACATAGTCTAATATATTAATAAAAGTATAAAACAGTTTTTTTTAAATTAATTTTTTTTTTATAAACAAATTTTTAATGACAAATTGTGAAATTTATATTTTAAAAAAATCGGAAAACCGGACCGGACAGGACCGGAAACCGGTAAAACCGGAAGTACCGGTTTAAGATGGTAATCGGTTTTGAAAAATACAAAACCGGTACATACCAGTTCGGTCCTAGATTTTATCCAAAACCGGACCGGACCGGTTACACCCCTAGCTATATTTCTCAATCTAAAACTTAATATCTAACAAAAAAGAAATCTAGTGGGTCATTTGGGTCACAGGTTGACCCGGGTGAGCCGAGCCAAATGACTTTTTTTTTTTTTTGGATAATTAGGTCACTCGGGTCAACCTGTGAACTTGCAGGTTGACCCAACATGAACCGATTAATTAGTTGGGTTGACCCGAATTGACCTAAACCCAATTGTGTCCAATCGTAACCTTATTATTGCGGGTTGGGTTCGCAGGTCGTATCAACAAAACCAAAACAAGTTTGTAGCATTTTGATTTGTTAAGTATACAAGTCTCCATATACAAACAAAGGATGGTTTTTTTCTTACTTATAAAAAAAAGAGTAATATAATGAGGTTTTCATATCTCAAGACTACAAATTGAAACTGTTTTGAAATCTTTGTTTGACTGGATGAATAATGTAGGCAATGTCCATTACCTATCTCTCCTTTAGTTTTTGGACATTCCGATATTCCAATTGTAATTCTTTAAAGATCCATCTAGCTCATATCATGTGTACTTAGTTCTCAAATTATTTACTTAAAAGAAAGGACTTATCAATTATTTACTTTTAAAAAATTGTTTAAAAAATAATATTTTTGAAAGTAACAATATCTCAAATAGTTAATTAAATGAAGCAGAATACAAAAATTGACTTAATCGATGTACCTGAATGGAAAGCCAAATTGCTTCCATGACCATTATGTCCTCAAGATCAAGGTCAAAATCGTCGTCCCTGCAACTCCAGAATTTGATAATAAATTATAAAGTTGCCATGAAAACTATTCGCCAAACATGAGAGATTCAATTCAGAACATCTAATAATCAGAAATATTGAATGAGGTTTAACTCATGTTTGCTAGAAGTGCCAACTAATATTCAAAAGTACCCACAAGAAACTTCCGGTCAAGGTGAAGCCATAATATAAAAGGTTGTAAGCATCAGGCACAAGTACCAGTGTGACGTACCGGTTGGGAAAAGCCAAGAGAATAGATATATGTGAATTGCCAAGTCTGAAATATCGTTCAAATCTTGTTTTAGAGCTTTGAGTTTACCAGCCAATACAAAACTCGGGATACCAGAAAAAAGGTACGGAGACCACCACAACCTCACCCTATCCACAAAGCCCTCTTCCTCCAACCACATATTTTCAAATTTCAAATCTATGCCCTCTAATAATGCCCCCACAGTCCAACATAATGGGATAATGATCAGAACAAATTCTCGGTAACCTTTTCTGACTCAAATCAGGAAAACAAGCTTCCCAAGAAGCCGAAACCATAAATCTGTCAAGCCTAGACCATGCCCTTCCATTGGACCACGTAAAATCCCCACCGGCCATCAGTAAATCAATCAAATCTAACTCGAAAATCAGATCAATCCCCACCACAGAAGCTGCCAACCCAGCCTCCTGAACTTAGATGCACGTCCCTCCTCCCTCGGTAAGCCACGCCGACCACTCCCTCTCTCTGCCTTGCCGATTCTCAGTGTGAAACACCAAACTAATTCTCCTCTCCTTGTGTCTCACCATCACGTTCAGAGGGACCCTCCAGTTGCCACCGTCGAACTCAACTCACCACCGCCACTGGACCTTTCTTCTCTCTCAGTGAGTCCGTCGCATGGCCTTCCTCTCAAATGAACACTTTGTATTTCACAGGTTAAATCCTTTAAGTTTGCTTTTGGTTTCTGCCTAGTGATTTAAAGTATTTCAAAAAGACCCATCAACCCATGCACATGGCATTTTGCAGCCCACTATTAATTGTTAACTTTTGATAGTAATCCTTTTAAGCAAAATATCTTGTAACCTCTGTAAAGTATACATGTTCAGACTTCAGACCTTGGTGATTACAAATTTACGTTGCTGCCCTTTTTCCTCAAGTACCCTCTTCAATTAAAAATATTTCCCAACCTACCCGAGAAGCCCATGCTTGTCTATGAGTATGTCCCAAATCACCCTTTAATTAGGCTGAGTCTTGCTGGCCGTGTTTTGTGTTGGGCTGGTTTGGTTGTATTTTACAGAAATTGTTTTAGTGATATTAAGGGATTTAAACATAGGTTGCTAGGTATTAAATTATGATTAACTTATAGCATTATTAAATCTATTTTCTGAAACCCATATTCCCACAGTTATTTTATGGAATAGATAAAATATATTCCCTAATAAATTATATTTGACTGACTAGATATGATATTCTTATTTTTAATAATTATATGATATTGGCATTTATGGAATTCAGTATGTTGCTAAGTATTTTGTTAGATTAAAATCCATGATATGTATTCAATGGAGTAGAATGCTACGACACGATTTCTAGAAATTTAGTAATGTCTAGTTCCCCGTATAGGTAACGAGCTATGAAGTAGGATCCAATAGCATGATCATAACTCTATGTGTACTGTTAATATTCTGTTTTTGCATGAAAAATGTGATGTTTATCTATGCTACGCTACGAGCCAATTCAAGGTTAGCCCCTTTTCATGAACTTCTATGAATTACGATGATATGCTTGTGAAGGAGATTATGTATGCTATGCTGATATGGATTGTTGTTAGAATGGATTATATGTTATGAAAATCACATGTATGCCATGTAATGTTTAGATCATGTTATGCCATGTCCATGTTATGTTGTGTTGCATAAGACTCATAATAATATGCATGTTTAATGTTATGCCATGCACAAGAATATGTCATGCCATGTACATTCATGAAATCAACATGTTCACATGTATTATGAAAGTTAGTAAGAAAACACATGAATGACAAGCAAGCTATAAGATTGGCCTTATGCTATGGGTGGATGTGCAAGCCACAGACTCAAGCGTGGTCCACCGCATGTAAGCTATTATGTTTTGAGGTGACACGGACCCGAGCATGTTTCACCACAAGTTATGATATGTAGTGCCATGGACTCAAGCATGTTTCACCATAGGTTATGTGATAACACGGATCCAAGCGTGTTTTACTACATGTCATGATATGTTATACAGTGCCACGGACCCAAACGTGGTTCACCCATGTTATGATATGTAATATATGGTCAACGACAATTGGACCAATGCACACATGTTATGATGGCCACTAAATAAGTGAAAGACATGAATTAGTTGCGTTCGAGCGATGGGAAATGCATGGAGTCAGTCACGCATGAATCATGTTACATGTATTACCATAATCATTGTTAATTCCGCATATATTACTGTAAGTTTTCTAAAATAAGCCTATTGTTAAGCTAAATTAAGTTTACTGTATGATGTGTTATTACTGAGTCTTTGACTCATTTGTTTATCTGTTTTTATGTTTTAGGCCCGGTTTGGATACACAAAACCAACTCATCTCATCTCATCATTACAACTTTCTCAAACTCTCACACAAAATATAATAAACAATTCAACTTTTTCAAATCTCAAAATAAAAATAATATTAAAAAAATTATATTCTAACAATATTTTATTTAATTTTCAACAAAACATCTCATCTCATCTGAACTGCGTAACCAAACGAGGTCTTAATTTCCCAAATGTTGATTGCGTGGACGTGGAGTTGGAGGGCCAGAAGTAGACTAGTGTTAAAGACTTAGACTGGAATAACTGTTATTTCCACAAGGATTTAGTTTATGATTAAAACATCTAAATAAGTGATCACCACATAGAACTAGTTTATGCCATTTTCGTTATATTTCAACTTTTATATTATGAAAGACTGTCATGCTAATTAAGTTTTATGATTGAATCTCTTTACCGGGCATATACTATGAGTGTATGTAACAAAACCTAACCTATGGGAAGGGATGTTACACTACCATACGAATTTTGATACCCTTGAACCAAGAATACTCTATTTCCCTCGTCGTCTGGTAAGATTTCATTTTGCCCGATGACCTCCACCACCTTAGCCATCCAAACAACCATCCCTCCACCACCTTAGCCATCCAAACAACCATCCCTCCACTAAGATAAAGGGACTTCATCAACTTCCTACTCTTCTTAGAGATACAGAAAAAGTTGCCACCTTTCCTACTAAACACAAACATCTTAGCTTCTATCCAAAATCTACATTCCATCTTTACCTAACTAAGGAAATAACTAGAAGAAAAGGAAAACCAAGAAAGATTAAGGATTATTCCCGGCGAGAAGCACCGGGAATGGAAGATGAAGGGAGAGAGAGAGAGAGAGAGAGAGAGAGAGAGTAAAATGAGCAAAATGATCTTATGAAAACTTCAAGATGATCTTTTTGTTCAACTATATACCCTTCAACAAGGTAATTTTTTAATTATGCTAAAAAGTATAAGGAATTAAATATTAACTGTAAGGGTGTTCAAAGATGGGCCAAACCTGACCCACCTAATACCAATCAAATTAGCTGGTTTTTGACAGGGCCAGTTCTCTTTTTTTTTTTTTCCAGAAGAAACTTCAGTCAGTTTGCCTGCACCTTCATTAACCAAGGGCAACTTCTTGCTACTTGAAAACGGATTCACAATAAATAATAGTTGAAAACCCCATTATTAAAGGGATTTGGAGCTAACACCCTAATTTGGGCCACCACAAGATAGTGGTGCCGGCAGGGAAAGCTCTCTTTAATTTGTATTTTCAAATAACAAAATGTTTGCATTTCTTAGGATAGAATTCTATTATTCAATTTCCTTTAAAAGAATTATTTATTATTTTAAATTATTAAATTTAGTTGTTCATAAATTTTTAACGTGGCAATAGGGCTGCCACATGTTTTCCATTAGTGACAGTAGATGGAAAAACTAACTGAGAGATCTTTTTCTCATTTAAGCATGGCACATGAGGCCATTTCTAGAAGGAAAAATATCACAGAGAGGGAGTCTCAAATTAGGCAAACATAGGGAGTGTTTGACCACCTCTTTAAACAAAAAGTTCTTTTTTTTTTTGGGGACTAATTTGCATTTTTTTCTTGGTGTTACAGCAACTGCACTTTTTGCACAAATCTTATATCCTATTACTCTGCATTTCAATATTCTTGGAATCACCAAGAAAAAGGAAAAACAGGAGAAAAACCTGTGTCGACCAACAACAGAGCTATTTTATACAGTTACCAGGCAATCTGAAGTCTTCCATTTAAAAATAAGTATATTATTCTTACAACTAAACTTTATGTTCGACCCAAGAAAAGTGCAAGCCACATCTGCACTATAACTCTAAAAAGACGAGTAAATTTGAAACTTCCCAATAAATCACTTGTAAAGTCCAGTTTCACCTATTAAGTAGCCAATGTGGGACTTAACACCAATGCCTACCTTTACAGCCAACCCATCCTACACAATGCTCCAGTTTTACATGGCTAACCTCACCATGTGGCACTGATACCATATTTAACGACCCAAGGAAAGTGCTAGGCACATCTGCACTATAACCAAAAAGACTTGTCAACTTTGAAGTTTCCCTAGAATCACCTAAAAAGCCTAGTTTCACCAAGTAGTTAATGTGGGACTTGTCACCCATGACTACCTTTACCTTTATAACTCACCCACTCTCTACTAGTTCTTTCTTATTCCCTGTAACACACGTGTCCTAAATTAGGGTTTAGAATTTATTATTATTATTATTATTATTATTATTATTTTAGTAAATATTTTTAAGATCTGTTTTAAAATAGTGATTTTATTTGATTGGGTTCCTACTTTCTTCCACTATCCCCCATATATCCCTCTGTTTGATTTCTTAGTTTGAATAAGTTTCCTAATCGGTAACCAACACTCACCTCAAAACCTTCCCATAAAATCCTCTCTTTTCCTCTTCATCAAACCCACGACATCCTGTGGCCAAAACCCCCGCGACATCAAATTTCTCCTACACTTTAAACCAGAACTACACGGCAAAAGAATCGAGAAACCAATTTCACAAAGACCACTGTAGCAGTCCCTCTTCATACCAAGTCAGCCACCTCGCCAAAAACCACCACAAAGCACACCAACGCCCCTGTGTGCTTTGTCCAGCACACCTCGACCCCCTAGGAACATCGGAGCACCACCCAGGCTGCCCAGAACCCGCCGACCAGGCACCCACTGCCACCTCGCACCATTTCGACGGAGCCTCCAGTTGCGCAGCTGTGACTCCTAGCCGCCAGAGCCACCGTCACGTTCAGTCTCCTCTCTCAGTCACAAGCTACGACGTGAGATTGTGGAAGTAAAGCTAAGAGGTAAGTAGTATGATCATACATTTATGTGTGCTGTAAATATGCAGTTTTACATGAAAAATGTGATGTCTACCTACGCTATGCTACGAGCCAATTCAAGGTTAGCCCCTTTTCATGAATCTTTATGAATTATGATGATATACTTGCGAATGAGACTGTGTATGCTATGCTGATATAGATGGTCATTAGAATGGATGATATGTTATGGAAATCACACGTATGTCATGTTTAATGTTATGCCATGTAATCATGAAGTCAAACATGTTCTCATGCATTATGAAAGTTTGTAAGAAAACACATGAATAACAAGCAAACTTTAAGATTGGCCTTAAGTTATGGGTGAATGTGCAAGCCATGGACTCAAGCGTGGTCCACCACATGAAAGATATGATGTTTTGTGATAACACGGACCCAAGCATGTTTCACTACATGTTATGATATGTCAGACGGTGCCACAGACTCAAGCTTAGTTTACCATATGCTATGTGATAACACGGACTCAAGCGTGTTTTACTACATGTTATGATACATTAGGCGGTGCCACATACTCAAGTGTGGTTCACCATATGTTATGCAATAAGACGGACACAAGCATGTTTCACTACATGTTATGATAAGTTATACGGTGCCACGGACCCAAGCGTGGTTTACCCTATGTTATGATATGTTATATACGGTCAACGACAATTGGACCAATGCACACATGTTATGATGGCCACTAAATAAGTGAAATACATGATGAATAAGTTATGTGCGAATGATAGGAAATGCATGGAGTCAGTCATTCATGCATCAACGTTACATGTATTGCCATGATTATGTTTGATTCCGCTTATGCTACCAATGAATGATCTATATGTTATGTGTATGTGTGACGATGTATGAAAGTTTTCAAAACTAAGCCTAATGTTAAATTAAGTTAAGTTTACAGTATGATGTACTATTACTAAGTCTTCGACTCATTTGTTTGTTTCTCTGTTTTTATGTTTTAATGTCCCAGATGATGATTTCGTGGATAAAGAGCAGGAGTGCCAGGAGCAGAATATATTTTCATAGACTTAGTGTATGATTTAGACATTCATAGAACTAGCTTATGTCATTTCTTTTATTTTTCAGCTTTTATGTTATGAAAGACTGTCGTGCTAGATAAGTTTTATAATCCAATAGGTGAGGTATTTTATGAGACTGAATCTCTTTACCAGGCATTACGTTATGAATGTAGGTAACATTCCTGACCTACGGGAAGGGGTGTTACAAATATTGTGATACCCCCCATATGATAAGGATAAGGGTAAGTGGTGAATGAGATCCCACATTACTTAGGAATGAGAAGTTATTAATTTTTATAAGGTTCCAATGAGACTCCAATTGTATCATTGACTAGTCCTTTTAAAGTATAGATCATGTGGTTTGGGCCTTCTATTTGGATGTTACAAATGATATCAGAGCCTAGCACAACCAGAAATGTGGGACTTGAGTCGTGCCACCTACAACAAGTAGGCCCAACAAGAATGTCGGGAATTTAAGGGGGTAAAATTGGGATACCCTCATATGATAAGGATAAGAGTAGGTGGTGAATGAGATTCTACATTATTTGAGAAGGAGAAGTTCTTGCTTTTTATAAAGTTATAATAGGGCTCCAATTATATCAGTGACTAATCATTTTGGAGTATAGGCCATGTGGTTTGGACCTTCTATTGAGAAGTTACATTCCCATTGCGGGATTGTATTTTCTATGAGTATATTATATCTATAAAAATATCATTCTCTAATGAGAATGAAAGAAGACATAAGACATAAGGATGTGGTTTTGATTAAAAAATGAAATATTAATTTTTAATCAGTAAAAAAATATTAGCAGACAATAATTGTAGGAACAAGCATATATTTTGACTTATTGAGAAGGAAAGAGTGTTATTTAAAATATCTTTAAGAAGTAGCAATGCCAATTTTGCTCTCTTTTCTTTGGTTTCATCGACTAAGTCATTTTAATTGTTTATACACTGATTTGAATAAAAATACATATGAAACACAAATAGCATAAAAAAACACAGACTAGCATTGCTACAACTAAGATCATCAAATACCTGTTCGTTCTATGAGGTGGGCGTGGAAGTGGAGATGGTCGGATCATTGGGGACGGAGATGAATCACGAGATGCGACAATTTCCTCACTTTCGACAGGAGACCTGGAATATGGAACTGCAAAGATGGAAATGAAACTAGTATACATAAATGATATAATCGCTAAATATTGAACATTAGATACATAAAGGAAACAGAACAAAAATAATACCCGTTACTGAGTTACAGTCAACCTCCGTGGGTGTCACATTTCCACACAAGTAGCTGGGTTCTTGCCTTTTCAGCATTCTCTCTTCTTCATCCTGAAGCTCCTGCTGCCGTATCCTAATCTTGGCTTCTATAACGCGCTGCTCTTCCTGCATAATTTCAAATCACATAAATCACCTTCAAGGGCATTCTGTGAGTAAAACTACCAGAGCTATTAACCAATAAAAAAACAAAAGTGGCCAAATCAAATCTTACAATCTGCTCCAAACCCTTCTCTTCCTTTGTTTTAACACCTCGATACTCCACAGCATAATTTGCAGTTTTGCAAAAAGGACACCTCCAAACTGTTAAAGACAGACAATAAAATGGGCACTGAAAAAAAAAAGCCTATAGTTAATGATGAAGGATACTGTGTCGGACGAGTTGAATTGGGAACTTTCATCTGTAGAAAACACTCTGGTGAAAAGAAGACAAGTCAAATTCCAAGCATATAATAGTGTACACTTATCATCTTGGATATTTCTAAATAATCACCTGTGCAAATGCTTTTCATGCAACATCTTGACCGGTTGAGACTTGGATAATACTGAAATAATGCAAATAGTCAATTAGGAAATACAACACCAATGCAACCAAAATGAAACAACCATCAATTAAAATGCAGAAAACTAAATACTAAATTTGGCTGCCATGGATCTTTGGCGTGCTGATTTATAAATCCAAATGATGATAACAATAAGTACTAATATATTATGTTTTCTGTTTACTGGCTCCCAAAAATTATCTATAGAACAACTAATATGCAGTCAGCAAAACCAGCTTATAGAAGTATTTAGCTTCAATTTTCTTACTAGAAAGCAAATCGGACACTCTTCAAGATCACAAGTGCATTCTTCGTCTCCAGGGTAGCATGGAGCAAGCTTAGATTCAAGTATTAGCTTTCGAAGCTTCTTATGATCTACATCTTTATGATTGTAAAGTCCCTGTGGTCTGGTGTACTTCTCATCTACCACTTGTCTCCTCCTCCCAAGTTTATTACCCATTTCCTACTGTTCAAAAATTACAAAATCATATAACAATTTGAAAAGCTGAACAAATTATACAAAGAAACGCATTCAATTTCAATATCTACCATAAAACATCAAAACTCCAAATTTCTGCAATTTCGGTTCAATTGCTTCTGTAAAGCAGTGAAAGAATCATATTAGAGACGCCAAGAAAAGAAAAAATTCAACACAAACCCCAAATTCACTCCAATTTCAGAAACAGAAGCACTAAAATAAAGCAACTAGTACACAAAATACGATGCATAAAGCATAATACTAGACTAAAATAGGTTGAACCCCATCCCTAAAACAAAATCAATAACCCTAAACGATGAATTACAACATTTCTTAGGTCCAATTGGCTATCATTGCTATACTAAAATTTATTGCTTAGGATCACAGGAACGTCAACGAAGGCAACGAGAAAAAAGCTAAACGATCCACAGCATAATGAAAACCAAAAGAGTAAATATGGAATGCAAACAAGTGAGGAATTATGCTTAGAAATGGAACATCAGAAACCCTAACATGGAACTTCAAAGACTGACGGGTCCAATTCTCTATGAATTCTACACTACAACGCTCTCTAAGCTGAAATCCGCTACAATTCCGTACTGGAAAACATTCCAGGAATCACCAACGGAGAGAGGAGCAACAAAATGGATCAAAGAAACCATACAAAGCAGACTATAACGCAGGGATCACTAAGCGTGATAGGATGCTTCGATGTTGAAGAAAAAGACCACAGCAGTCTGAGGGGAATTTGTTTGGAAAACGAACCTGGAGAAAATTGTGATTTCAGAGAGCGAGAAAGAGAATCTCTCCGTGGTAGAGATATGCCAACAAGAAGAGGAACACAACCTTCCCAAGCAATTGAAGACCAAGAGAGAGAGAGAAGATTATTCTACAACGTATAGATTGTGTATTCGTTTCTTTCTCATTCGGCCTCTGTGCGCTCTATCGGACGGAGACTTTTATATAGATGTGTGGGAAGCAAAAGGCAGGGAGGGAAGAGTAGTAGACGAGGAAAGAATCGTCCATCAGACCATCATCAACAACAAAACAAACAACAAAAAAGTTTACGGAGCCGAAGCCGACCGCTTGCTCCCACCACGCGCTTGCTCCATCGCGTCTGCTTCAAACCCAATTTAGATCTTTCAAATGTTTTCTCATTTTTATTTTTTTATCATCTTTATTTCCAATTCGTGAACCAAAAAAGTATAAAGAAACGGTTTTTTTTCCTTGAGAAAAGTCTTATTTAAACAAAAATATTATGTAAGAAAACTTACACATTAAAGTAGATTAATTTGATCAATCAAATTGTAAAATTTTGTTTATTGTAGAACAAATCTAATAAAATATGTTAAGGTTGCATTTGAGTAGTGATGTATTCTCAAGTATTATGTGAATAATAGTAAAAATATAATTATAGAATATTGAATAGTAATGAAAAGTAAGTAAAAAGTAAAAAGTAATAATAAAATAATAAATAGTAGTGAGGTATTCTCAAGAATACCTAATGTATTCTCAGTACCCAAACTAGGCTAAATAGTATAAATTTCTCTTTTATAAAATTTATGTATTTTTTTTTTTGAATAAAACTGATTTCATTAATCAACTCCAAACTCATACAGTTTAAATCAGTATTACAAAGAAACCAAGATACAAGTGCTGATCTTAGTGCCTCATTTCCTTAGAAACTACTTGACAGATACAAGCTGGGCATATCTCAATATCATACATGTCTTCAGTACACTCGTAAGCCGCTTGTGCAAGCATGTGAGCTGCCATGTTAGCTTCCCTGTATGCATGTGAGATGGACCAAACAGCAGCTAAGTTTAGAATCTCTTTGGCATCTGATATGAGACAGCCACCCAAGCTCCAGTTAGGACTATCTTGGTTCATTTGGTCCACGACCTGCTTTGAGTCCCCCTCCAAACAGATTTGCCTTACTCCAATCTCCTTACAAAAAACACAAGCCAAAAGTAAACCATAAGCTTCAGCATCAAAAACGCTGCCCTTCAAAGGTCTGTTAGCACGAAGAGCACCTATCACTAGGCCATGGTGATCTCTGATAATTACCCCAATTCCAATCCTTCCCATTCTCATTTGTACAGCTACATCCCAGTTCACTTTCAGGCATCCTGCTGCAGGCTTAGTCCATTCGAGGACCCTTGTCATGTTCTCAGAATTATCACCAACCATTTTCTGCATGGTCTCATTATGAAGAGTTAGTTCTGTCCTAGCCTGTGCAATAATTTCTCGAGGGTGTTTGAAGGCCTTCCCATGTAATACATCATTTCTTCTCGCCCATATTAGCCTCAATGTAATGGCTGCCTCATTTAACTCCTCTGAATCAAGTTTGCCAATCAATTCTGCCCATATATTAAAGAACAAGTCACTCTGAGAAGATGATTTCTGCACTTTTATTGGACCTTGGCTCCAAACATCTTGGGCACCACTATAGCCCCATAATGCATGTCCAGAAGTCTCATGTTCTTTCTTGCAGATTAAACAGCTGCTGTCCTTTATCACCTTTCTTCTTTTCAGGTTTGCCATAGTGGGTAATACTTCACTGCATGCCCTCCACACAAACATTCTGGTGGCAGGGGGTACCTTGAGCTTCCAGATAGATCTCCATACCAGACAGTCCATTGTTTTGCCTGAAGACTCTCCTATTTTCTCTCTTTCCAATTCTTTGCCAAGATAGTACCCACTTTTAACAGTGTAGATTCCATTAGGAGTGAATTGCCATATAAGTTTGTCTTCTCTTCCTCCTAAGCTGATGGGTATAGCTTTAATGCCCTCTCTTTCCTGAATAGAAAAAAGTTCATCTAAGAGAGACTCCTGCCATATCTTCAATTGAGGATCGATAATATCACTGACTTTGTCACACCAGCAGTCATCATCTCGAGGGGTCACAATTTGTTGTCCAGGTAAGGAGGGTATCCATCTGTCATGCCATATGTTAATCTGCTTTCCATTTCCAACTCTCCAGCTGATGCCTTTTTTTAATAGAGATAATCCAGCGTGTATTCCTCTCCAAGCAAAAGAAGGCCCAGTCCCAAGCTTTGCATCAAGTAAACTTCCTTGTTTGAAGTATTTCTGCTTTAGGATTTGTGCCACTAGGGATGTAGGATTTTGGAGTATCCTCCATCCCTGCTTGGAGAGTAAGGCAATATTAAAACATTTTAGATCTCGAAATCTCAACCCTCCATTATCCTTCCTGCCACTAAGTTGCTCCCATTTGACCCATTGAATTTTGGAAGAATCTTCATTGAAACCCCACCAAAACCTCCTTAAAATCTGGTTTAGTCTCCTTGTTATAGAAGCTGATAGGAGGAACATCCCCATTGCATAGGTGGGAATGGCTTGGAGCACAGCTTTGAGCAAAATTTCCTTTCCTGCTGCAGAGAGAAATTTGGTCCTCCAGTTAGAGACCCGAGACCAGGTTCTATCAATTAAAGAATGGAAAGAGGCAATCTTCTTCCTACCCACCAAAGATGGTAAACCTAAATATTTCTCAAAATTGGAGGTGGATTGGACCCCTGCTAGACTCTTGATCTGCTGTTGCGTCATCAGAGTGGTGTTCTTGCTAAAAAAGATAGCAGACTTGTCCTTGTTTATAACCTGTCCTGATCCTTTCTCATAGAGCTCGAGGATCTTGAGAACACAATTAATTTCCTCATACTTGGCTTGGCAGAACAATAGGCTATCATCAGCAAAGAAGAGGTGGCTTACTTTAATAGGACCTCTGCCAATAGTCACAGGGGTTAAATTGCCACATGCTTCAGCATGTTTAAGGAGAGAAGAGAGGCCTTCAGCACAAAGAATAAACAAGTAGGGGGACAGGGGATCTCCTTGTCTAAGACCTCTCGAAGGTGCAAACTTTTCCTGAGGTTCTCCATTGACAAGTACTGAGTAGGAGACAGAAGAGAGGCATGCTTTTGTGATATGGATCCAATGACCAGGAAAGTCCATTTTGGTCATGATTGCTTCAATGAAATCCCACTCAACCCTGTCATAAGCTTTACTCATGTCCAATTTTAGAGCCATGAATCCTTTCTTCCCTTTCATTTTAGAGTTCATGGAATGGAGGGTCTCATAGGCTACCAAGGTGTTATCAGAGATAAGCCTTCCAGGCACAAAGGCACTCTGATTAGGGGCAATGATTTGAGGCAGTATGTGTTTCAGTCTATTAGCCATGGTTTTTTACACAACCTTGTATATAACATTACACAGGCTTATGGGTCTGTATTCCGCTACTCTTGTGGGGTTTTGAACCTTGGGAATAAGAGTAATGAAAGTGTCATTAACCTCACTGAGAGATCCACCATGATTGAGGAATTGAAGAGCAAAATTACAGACTTGATCCCCCACTACCTCCCAGTTTTTTTGGTAGAATTGGGCAGGAAAGCCATCAGGACCTGGCGACCCCAAAGGATTCATTTTGAAAATAGCTGCAGTGATTTCCTCCCTAGTGAAAGGTTTTAAAAGCCAGGTCTTCATGTCCATGTCTAATTTGGTGTCCATTTCTTGCAGACATTGATCAATAGATAGAGGTTGGGAAGTAGTAAAAAGAGAGGAGAAGAAAACTGTGAATACCTCACCAATTTCAGACTGGTTAGTGACAACCCTGCCTTGTGAATCCACTATGCTATTAACTGCATTGATCTTCTTTCTCTAACTAGCTTGCATGTGGAAATACTGAGTGTTTCTGTCCCCGTGTTTCAGCCAGTGTTGCTTTGCCCTTTGCTTCCACTTCATATCATTAGCAATAATGGCATTGACCACCTCCTCTTGAAATTGTTTCATAGCTGCCACGTGCTCGCCAGTACCATAATTCTGAAGATGCCCAATATTTAGAATCCCATTTTTAACAATTTGATCCTCTTGTTGTTTAAGAGTCTGCCTCCAAGTCATGAGGCCCTTTTGGCATAGATCAAGCTGTGTTCTTAAGGACTTTGCCTGACAATCTGTTATGCCAGCATTTTGCCAAGCCTCACCCACAACCTTCAGGCATTCTTCCTTTACCTCCCAGGCCATCTCATATCTAAAGCACCACCTTCTTTTCTTCCTCCCATTAGAGGTATTGTGTAAACTGACTGACAAGGGGGAGTGATCAGAACTAATGGCAGGAAGAACATTATAGACACCATGCCTAAATAAATCAATCCATTCATTATTGCCAAAAACTCTGTCAAATTTTTCCTTTGTAAACTCATTACCATTTCTGTTGTTTGACCAAGTAAACCTTTGCCCATATGAGTGAATGTCATGGAAACCACAGTATTCCACTGCTTGTCTAAAGTTCTCAATCTGTTTATATGGTCTGCTAGCACCCCCCACCTTATCACTCTGATGAAGAATCTCGTTGAAATCTCCAGCACATAACCATGCTATGGAAGTGGTGGGTTTTAGCATCTTCAGTAATTGCCAACTACTGCCTCTCTTCCCTGTGTTAGGGTGTCCATAGAAGCCCGTGAATTGCCATGTTGGTCCATTTTCTTTCTCCTGGATTAAAGCACTAACATGCCATTTAGTGTAATTTATTATGTTAACACACCATTCATCTCTCCAGAGGAGGGCAATGCCCCCACTAAGCCCCATACAATCTACTGTGAAGCATCCATCCATTTGCAATAACCTCCTAACTGCCTCCATCTTAATCCTTCTGCATTTAGTCTCTACTAGGAAAACTAAATTGGGGGACTTTTCCTTAGATAAATTCCTAAGGACCTTAACTGTCCGAGGGTTCCCAAGCCCTCGGCAGTTCCACACTAGAATACTCATTTGTCATGGCAGGGCTGTGAACCAGCCACTGCCTTAACCATTGGAATGTCTGTGGTAACAAGCCTTCTTTTATTGTTTTTGGGAACAACCTCCTACCATGTTGAGACCCTTTTACACCCCCTAGCATACATGTATCTGGCATTGGATTTTGGCCTGTCATCTATTTTTGGATTACTATTGCCTCTTGTATTAGTACCACTCTCCCGGGCCTTCCTTTTCCATTTCTTTAAAGTTCTCAGACCATCACCCTTAGCCATTGCCTTTATAATCCCTGTACCAGGTGATGTATCGAGATCCATCCTTCTCTCATCATGTTGGAGAGGAAAGGCTACATCAGGAATGGTTGCATCCATGCTGTCATAATTGGAATTTTCCTTCGTACCCCTTTGAGTTCCAGTGCTCCTCATAGTGTCATGGAGCCTATGTGTTCCCGACAAAGGATGAGCTGCCAAATCCTCTCCCACGTGGAAACTCTGGATCTCCTGAGGGCCATCAGGGTCTAAATACCTAGCACCCTCCTTTCCAAGCATAGCCTTTTCTTGGTCAGAGTATAGACTTACACCCTGACTCCATACCATCTTCCCGATGCATTCTTCCTTAGTAGCACCTTCTCCTGCTTGCTTTTCTGTAGATGACCCTCCTTCCTTCTTTCCCGCTGACATCTGTTCCATTTTCTCTACCACCTCTTTTGAATGGACGTCTGATGTACGTTGCACCACCACGTCTTGGACCAAAGTACCCTCTCCCCCTTTCTGACCCGTCTGTTGGTTGTTTTCTCCCGTTGAACCACCGAATCTACGCCTATCGAAGATGTTGGTGTTCTGGGGCTGTCCTCGAAGCCAAGGACCATACTGGGGTGGAGGCAAAGTTCCTCCTTGCTGAGTGTTGCGAGCTGTTGAGCAGCTTTTACCTTTATGATTGAGAATTCCACACTGAAAACAGAAATTTTGCAGCCTCTCGTACTTGAATGAGATCCAGTGTGTTTTGTCATCCAACTTTAACCATTTCCCTCGAAGTAATGGTTTGTTGAGGTCCACAGCTACCCTTACTCTAAGGCATCTTCCCCATGCACGTCCATCTACTTCTACTTCTACTCTAATGACCGGGCCTATAACCTCTGCAAACTGCTAACCGAAGTCTTCTGTCATGACTGTCAATGGGAGGTTGTGTAGTTGTATCCAAAATGGCTCAAAACAGAACTTCAACCCATCAATGGACTCTTTCTCATCCACCTCCATCATGGTGAAGAGGTGTCTGTCAAAAAACCATGGACGTCCACTCAGCACCTTTTCTTTGTCTTCCATTTTCTGAAATTCGATCAAGAAGCACTGATTACCGAGCTCCTTAAAGGTCACCCACCCATCCAACCTCCATATTTGGGACATTGTGTTTCTGAATCCTTCACTATTCACTCCCTTCTCTATCATGGCCTTCCCAACGATACAATACTTTCCTTTTTGTTCACCATTGTGGCCCTTCTGCTGGACATGGAAGCATGCACTTTCATCTTGGGAGAGGTGTAATCTTTCCCAACGTGATACCAAGTCTTCCGCCTCCATCACTTCTTTCTGCTAGAACAATACTATCAAACCAACAAAACCAACTCACCGAAGTGAGACTTAGACCTTTGTTGAAGCAACAAAGGTACTCGAGCCTCACACTTTCTCCCAGAGAAAGGGACGGCACTCGATATAAAATTTATGTATAGACCTTGTTAATATTGTGTTTCATACGTCTTTGGACCAGTTCCAGCAACTTAGGTCTTGAGTCTTTCACCTACACACTTGAGCAAACACGGAGAGTGGGGGCCTTGGTAGTGGCTGGGGAGAAATTAGTATATCTTCTTAGTAGTTTGTATGTGACCTTAGATGAATCAAATAGAGTTCTTCATACTTGAGGATCAACTTTTATACTTAGTTTCTAGTAGGGACAACTCATACCTGACTTTGAGGAGCTCATGTCCTTTCCAAAGTTCGTTTAGTAAAAATCTTTTAATGCGGTGTGGCTTCTGGGATGACGTCATTAATGCAATGTAGAGTCTGGGGAGTGCGTTATTAATGTGGTGTGGCTCTCTGACTCACTTTACCATGCGAGTGTTACATGTTAAGTCCCTACATGTCTGCTGTTAGAAGATCAAAGGTTCTCTATATTTCCCACCCACCTGCCTGCGCAGATTTCCGAGGGTAGGGTGTCATCGGGGTGGTGTCAAGGCGGCGAGTCTCATTTGCCCTTGTCGCCCGCTTTCCCTACACGCGAGTTGCTTCGTAGGTAGATTTTGCTCATGGGCTGAGTACTCTACAGAGGCCCATTAACTCCTTTTAGAATAGGGTCATTAGGCTTGACACGAGCTCTCTGACTTACTTCCCCAGTAGTCCCTTGTGAGCTTGCTTTAAAGGCCGATAGGGGGAAAAACTTCCTTACAGTTACCCCACAAATTCTTATCGGACTAGTCTAATGGAAATTCCTTTTTGCCTTCGTCTTCATGCCATATATTTTCCAGTTGTCGCTGCCATTGAGATCCTCTTCCCTAGAAATTGGCAGTTATTACTCTCTTGGCTCTTCTATTGTCAAGTTCTGGGCTCCAGATTATGCCTGTATAAATTCTTTGTTATTTTAACGATGTCAGGCGACAGTTTCCCTCCTGACTTTATTGGCATGTTTTCTAACGGTTGGATTTAACGGCTTATTCTCTTCACATCACATCGTACAATACATGTTGTGGGATGCATCCACATCTTGCTAGCTTTGTTGAGCGCGTGTGTTCCCGTGACTTTGGGATGTTGACCATCGCTGAGGTCTATTTAAATTCCCCCATTCATCGTTGGGGCCCTCTTTTTTGCCTTTCACCTTCCTTCTTTTACATTTTTACCCTTCATAGTCTAACGACTAGACTCCTCAGACCTGCATTGAGGCGCTATTTGGTTTCCCACGTCGCGTTGTGTCACACGTTTCACGAGATTCAAACCTTTTTGCATCCCCCATCTGCCACATGGGTACGGAAGGCCAACCATAATTTCCCCTTTATATAAAGACGACTCTGCTCTTTTTTCCCCCCCTTTTCCACATCCTCGTCTCTTTCTATTCTAATCTTCTCATTCTCTTTGCTCGACTCCTCTTCCTCACCATCGCTTTTCTCAACTTTAATCTCAATGGCTCACAAGAAGACCATTCAACCCAAGATTCCTGTGGAATTGGACTAGCCCAAGGTTCGCACCGTGGAGCAATTATATATCGATCACAACTGGTGTTCAAATGTTAGTTATGAGTTCTTGTCGTCATTGGCTTCCACCTTTCATGTCCCAAAGAAGATGGTTTTTGAGGTTCCTGGACCACGGAAGGGGGCTATCGACGATGAGGATTATGCCTCGAAGGTTGCCCTCTTCCCCAACATGTTCTCTTATGGGCTGAGGTTACCCTTCCCTCGTCCTGTAAGTGACCTACTAGACCGTCTCGGATTGGCCCCTCCCAACTCCACATAAATGCTTGGAGGATCTTGATGTGTTATTGTGTCCTCTGGTAGCGAGCTTTGTTAAAATCAAACCTGGAGCATGCTGACCTTACTAGCTGCGAGTTTCTTCTGACCCACAACCTTATAAAACGTGAGGGGAACATTTGCAGTTTCAAGGCAATGCAGGGGACCATTCCTATGTAGCCCAAACCCACGTCGGCCTGGAAGCGTTCCTCAAGTCCTCCTCCCAAATGCAGGGGAAGAAACTCCACACGGAGGTTGCTAGGGCTGACAGCAGCCCAGTGTCCCCTCCTCGAATTCCTATGGAGCAATCATCAACACTGATTGAGGTACGACGACTCCACCATTTGTGTTTGTCCCACTGCCATTCCCATCTATCCATCCATCGAATCCATCAAGGAAGCCTGGAGTTCTGCCATCCTAAGGGGACTGGCCGCTCCTCCTTTCACAACCGCTTTGATTTCGAAGCCTGTCATAGTTGCAGTCCATGCAGTGCCCGCCGCACCAACGGGCTCATGCAGGTTGGCCCAGGGGGCTAACATACTCTCAACGCACTTTTATGGGGCCCTCTTGGAACTGGCTCCTTATTGATCAACTTTGGTAGAACCTCCCTCTGAGTTCAACGTAGAGATGATCCCTTCCTCTCCATCCACATTGCAATCCGCCATCAAAGGTCAAGTCTTTGAGGGTATTGTTGAGGATTGCACAAGAGGCTCCAACCTAGGTGTGGAAGGGTGTCTTCCCCTGAGTCCCCTCGTGCCCAGCCGTCACAAGAGGGCCCTGATTCTACCACCGCCACCGTCAAGCTCACGGTGGCCATGACCGAGGAACCTGTTAGGAGAGCTTCTGGAGGGGAAGGAATTGAGCCAAACTTGGTCGTGTTTCCTTACCTTGCTGCTGAGTAGACTACTGCTGGTCTCTCTCCAGTGTCTGTCTCAAGGTCGCATGCTGCTAAAATTAAGATGGTCGTGGAGCCAAGGACTAAAGAGAGAATATGTAGAGCCCCAGCGAGAGAGGAGAGCCTCAAAATCCTAGCGAGTAACTTTCTTCTACCACCGAGGGCCACCTTCTCTCCCAACCCTCCATCAGCCCTGCAGAGAGGGTTGTGGAGCCCCAGTCATCCCTCGAAGAGAGCCTAGTGGAGGCCTTTCCTCCATCAGAGGCAGGAGGAGCTTGAGAAAAGTCTCTCAAATGGGTGACCAAGTCTTTGATGGACTTCTTCTCCAAGGTCTCTCGCACTGGCTTATTCTTTTCTGCCATCTTATCGATTAGGAATCTTATACATACTATTCTCGCATTTATTTTTGTTGTCGACAGGGTACATCTCAGCTGGCCATTTTCATTATGGATGGCCATGAAGTAGTTGCAGGGGAGAACCAGGCCCTCCGTTTTCTAGCACGCCAAGACTTGCTATGTGCCCTAGGGGAGAGGGACAAGAAGGAGAGCCTGGCGATGGAGCTTGTGAAAGCCCAGCTTGCTCACAAAAAGAGCCAAGATCTTGATTGAGTCGGCAACGAGGACCTTGGTCAAGGGTTCAATCGATGAACTGACTGCAAAGGTGGCGGTTCTTAAGGAGTCACTAAGCTAGTTTCTGGGGGAGAATGCTAGCTTGAGGGGTCTTCGGGATTATGAGGCTCAACGGCTTGAGCAGTTGGGCAAAGATTGTCAGTCCTTTTCTAAAGCCTTGAAATGACGAGAATATTCTTTGTCGGTTGCCTAGGCCACTACCGACCAAGAGAAAATGAGAGCCGACCAAACATCTGAAGAGTTAGAGGGAGCTGAGAAAAGGCTAGCTGCCCAGAGGGTGGTCATTGAAGATCTGTTGAGCGACCTATCTCAAGTTCAAGAGGTTGTTCCCCGCTTAGAGGGGTAGCTGAGGTCAACTTTGTTTGTCCGTGACTAGGCTTGGTCGTACGGATACATTGAAGGCCTCAAGAGGATGCATAACCACATTTTGGAGAAACCTCAAGCAGACTCAGGAGCCCCAGAGGCACACTTAAGATCCCTTGACCCCCGCGACCTCCCCTTAGACCCTGATGCGCTCAAGCACCGCTACACCCTTGGTAGAGACATGATTCCTGACACCTTCCCTCCATATTTTGATGCTTCCTATCCAGATCCTAATGCTCCTGAGCTGGATCCTGATGCTCTTGCGCCTTAGTTTTTGTTTATGTTTCTTTGTTTGTAAAGTTATGTACATTATTTTCTTTCCTTGTAAAGACCTTTGACCAAGTATCTTTAGACATCCTTGCGGCCGTTTGCTCGCGCTTTGTATACGTTTAACTATAAATAAAATTTTCTTTTTCCTTTGTTGCTTGGCCTTGGATGTTTGTTTCTCCCTTAATGTTATTTTTCCTTTGGTTTTTCTTACGTCGGCATGGCGGACCTGATGCAAGGGATAAGTCAAGTCCGTGGAGACACGACACTTGGCTCCCATGATCTTCTTGTCAGGGTCGTAGACTGAGGCAAGGGTTGAAACAAGTTCGTGGAGACATGACACTTGGCTCCCCTGATCTTCTTGTCGACCTCGTAGACTGAGGCAAGAGTTCAGGAAAGTATGTGGAGACACAACACTTGGCTCCCCTAATCTTCTCGTCGGTCTCGTAGATTAAGGCAAGGGTTGAAACAAGTCCATGGAGACACGACACTTGGCTCCCCTAATCTTCTCGTCAACCTCGTAGACTGAGGCAAGGGTTTAGGCAAGTCCATAGAGACATGATACTTGGCTTCCCTGATCTTATTGTCGACCTCAATGATTGAGGCAAGGGTTAAAGTAAGTTTATGGAGACACGACACTTGGCTCCTCTGATCTTCTTGTTGGCCTCATATATTGAGGCAAGGGTTAAGGCAAGTCCATGGAGACACAACACTTGGCTCCCCTGATCCTCTCGTCGACCTCGTAGACTGATGTAGGGATTAAGGCAAGTCCATGGAGACACAACACTTGGCTCCCCTGATCCTCTCGTCGGCCTTGTAGATTGAGGCAAGGGTTTAAGCAAGTCCATGGAGACATGACTATATGGAGGGTTTGGAGAGAATGTGAGATCATGTGCTCTTGAATCCCCGAGGCAATTTGAGGGCACTGAAAGCGCAAGGACTCCCTTGTGACTTGGTGGTGTTGAAGCGTGGGGCCTCGATAGGGAAGGAGCTAATCCCGAGGGCATTCTCAAACAACCCCACCAGTGTCAACCCCACCGACTGACTACTTTTCCTTTTTGTACCAATGTATTTCTTTTTTTTTTTAGGTTCTTCTTTTTCTTATTTGTTCTCAGCTTTTCATTCACATGCTTTGGGGAGTGCATTGGGCGAGGAGTGTAGGGGTGATGCTGATAAGTGTTATTTTTGTATGATTTTTATCACTCTTTTTATTATGAAAAACATCATTTTCCCTTCAATACTATTGATTTTATTTTATTTCTACATAATTTTATTTATTTTCTTGGATTTAAAGGAATGAGAAGATTTAGTGCAAAATGAGAGCATTTTTGTACAAAAGAAGAGACTACGGATCCAGACCAATAAGAGACAACAAGATCTGAAGAAAGCCGATGAGATTTGAGCGAGAAGCCTTGTCCCGTGGGCAACAAAGAGCTCTTTCTCTCCCAAAAGCGAGAAGACTTACCCTCTCGGTAGTCAATGAGACTTGCAACCAGAAGGCGCGAAGATTTGGCTACAAGGCTCTAGGCGATTAGATTGGGCGACTAATCTAAATTATCAACTTAAAAGACCAACCTAAACGACATTGCGGGTAACAACTAGAAAAGGCGAGATGAATCTTTCATCCCGGTCGGGAGTCTTTCCACTCGGTAGGCAAGGGGAGGGTCATGTGGTCTTTTTTACCTCCACGCCTGTTCATTTGTGACATTCCCGCCAGTTAAATTCAGAGCACACGTCATCTATTTGGTGGGATAATTCCTCCCGACCAGGATCAATCTACTGCTGATCACCAAATTCGAGTTCCGTAATCAATCTATTGGTGACAAAATCCTCCCGAACTAGGCAAATCAAACCGCATATCACTGATAGATAATTCCGATAATCTTGGGATAATTTCCTTTTATGTTAACATCTATCTTTAGAAACTATTTTTCAGATTTTTAGGCTAGATTGTAGCCGCATTTATTTTATTTTCGGATTTGAGTTTTAACACCTATTTAATCCCGTCTTGTGGGATTAATATAGAGTGTGGGTTCTTAATCTTAGTTTTAGTTTTAGTCTTTTGATTTTTGAGTTTTTAGTTTTGAGTTTCAGAGAGTCTGAGTTTTAGGTTTTCGATTATTCCACAGTTATTCTTTGAGCTTCTTTCGAGGAGGCGGATCTGGAGAGCAGAGGCGAGAGACACATGTTTCATCAACCGACTTCAACGAAGAACACCAATTTTATTCTTTTTCTTTCCAATTCTATTACGAACATTCTATTTTCTAGACCTTTGATGTAACCTAGCATTATATTCAAAGTTATTTTATTTTCAATATTTCCATGATTGAATGTTTATTCATTATTCTTAATGCTTACAATTTTCTAGTTAACTATTGTTCGATCTTTAGGATTTCAAAGAGACCGAGAGGTGATTTGTGATTAAACCTCTAGCATTAAACACCATTAGTTGAGCGAAAGCAGAGATGCTTTACCATAACTAGTGTGATTTTCAAGAAAGATCCAAAGAACTTAATGAGTCTCCAATTAGTTAAATTCACATAGAGATATGGAGTTATTAGTTGGAGATATTTTTGGTATTGTTCGAGAGAAAATATTGAATAGTTAAGGGGGTTTTATCATCCACTTGGGATATTGAGATTCTATAACAAGAAAAAATAAATTGTGTGAGATTTGCTAGGTGAAGTCAAATGCTCTAGATCAATTCTTATTATTTTTAAAATCTTAATTTTAATGTTCTTTTATTTAGTTTAATTTAGAAACCATTCTTCAAATTTTGGTTTTCCAAATAGTAATTAATTTAGTCAATTTCAATGTTCAATAGCATAATTATTCCTTGTGGGTTCGATAACCATTTTCTTCAAAACATTTTACTACTTGTTATGATTCTGTGCACTTGCAGATATATTTTTATGCGAACAGATGCCGCCTGGGTTGTCTCAATTTGTTGTTGTCGGTTTGTGGGGAGAGTGACTCCTTGGGAGCCTACGCTGTGTAGTGGAGAGCGGGCCCATATTTCTCTGGGAGAGAGGCAGAGATGCCTTGGGCTAAGCCCCCTCCTCTTTGGTCTCCCCGGGGAGCATGAGTCGCCATGTAGTTGAGATGTTTAATAGAGTTGGAGACACTAAACAGGTTAATATATAACTCATCCGCTACTACGAGTGTAAAGCTTGCAAACCTGGCTTCTCATTTGGTGGATAGGGAGTTTGGCTAGGATTCTCAGGCACTACTTATTTGGCGTTCTATCGTTGGAGATGGCGTAATATTGGATAGTCGAAGGACTAAACCGGCTCTCCACCGGGGGAAGGGTCGAGATGCCTTAGGCCATGCCTGCCCCTTTGGTCCTCCTGAGGAGGTAGTTCGCCGAACGGCTGAGAAGCTGGTTCGCTTTTTACCGCAAGGCGAGTAGGAGACATCTAATATACCGTTAGAAAAAATAAATAAGTTAGTATAACTTATCCTCAATCTACGAGTGTAGAATTTGTAAACCCTAGTGGTTTTGCCAGAGACGTGAGGTGTTATTCGCTTGGCGTTCCATTTGGTGGAGAAGAAGCGTGGCAAGGAGTCTGAGGCATTGCTTGTTTGGCCTTCTGTGGTTGGAGATGGCGTAATGTCGGGCAGTCGAATGACTAAACCCGCTCTCCATCGGAGGAGGGGTCAGGATGCCTTGGGCTAAGCCCACCCCTTTGGTCCCTCAAAGAGGTAATTTGTTGAACAACTAAGAAGCCAGTCCACTCTTTGCCTTGATGGGGGTGGGATAAGTTGCCAGACAGCCAAGAGGCTGGACCCGCTCTCCCACGTGAGGAAGGCTGAGCCGTCTGCCTATTGATCCTCACGGTAAGGTAAGTTGCCGAACAGTTTGGAACTAGACCCGCTCTCACCCGTTGATATCATCGGGAATGTAAGTATTGGGCAGGCTGATGCTAATCCCATTCTTCGTCGTGACGAAGGTCAGGGTAAGTTGCTGAGTAGCCGAGGTGTTGGACCCGCTCTTCATCGTGGGAAGGACAAGATGGCCTTAAGGCTGGTCTCTCCCTTTACCTCCCGCGAGGAGGTAAGTTCTCAGGCAATTTGAGATTGGACATGCTCCCTCTTGTTGATGTTCATGAGGAAGGTAAGTGTCGAGTAGTTGAGGGCTGGCCCGCTCTCCATCGTGAGAGGGATAAAGCAACCTTCGGGGCATAACTCATCCATTTGGTACCTCACAGGGAGGTAAGTGTTGGACAGCTGAGCAGCCTGTCTACTCTTCACAGTGATGGGGGCGGGGGAAGTTGTCGAGTAGCTGAGAAGCTAGATCTGCTCTCCCTGTGAGGGAAGTTGGACCGCCTGCCCACCTTATAGCCCTCATGGAGAGGTAGGTAGTCGGGCAGTTTAGGACTGAACTCGCTCCAGCAGGTTGACACCATAGGGAATGTAAGTGTTGGGCCAGGCTAGTGCTCATCCCACTCTTAGTCGTGGCGGAGGTCGAGGTAAGTTGTTGGGCAGTCGAGGGGCTGGACCCTCTCTCCGTTGCGGGAGGGATGAGATGACCTTAAGCCATATATTGCCCTTTACCACTCGCGGGGAGGTAACTTACCAGACATTTTGGGACTGGACTCACTCTTGCCTATTGAAGCTCACGAGGAAGGTAAATGACAGACAACCAAGGGCTGGCTCGCTCTCCACCTCGAGATGGTTAAAGCAACCTTAGGCGAAACTCATCCCTTTGGTGCCTCGTTGGGAGGTAAGTAGTCGTCAATGGAGATACGTTGATGGAGATTATGTTGTTGGAGTAAGGAGTCGAGATAGGCGAGACATATTTTATCCCTGAAAAGTCACACTTTCATTAATAGAGTTTATATTATCGACATGGAAATATAAATTACAAGTCATAAAGTTCTTTTGCCATAAAACTTTCGCAGATACTCAGCGTCCTATGGGCATGGACCATGTGCACCCCGCTATTTCTTAGCTTCAATTCTTGCACGTAACACTCCCGTGCCAAGACTTGTTCTCCTCGAATTTCTGTCACCTCCTAAGAGGTCAGGAACTTCATCTTCAAGTGGTAGGTCGACATTACTGCCCTTAAACTATTGAACGTGGGTCTATCGATTATGGCGTCGTATGATGAATGAGCCTTTACCACCAGGATGTCGACCATGACAAAGATCGTCGAGGGGGCACTGCTTGCCAAGACGGAGAATGTGATGGTTTCGACCTGCTGGACTATTTCCCCGGAGAAACCCTTCAGTGGCATGGGAGCTGGTTGGAGTCGAGTGGCATCTATCCCCATCCGAGTAAAGGCTTCCCAGAATAGGATGTCTGCAGAGCTACCGTTGTTAATTAGAATCCTCCTAATGGTGAAGTTGGCGACCAGCATAGGCCTTCGAGGGGGCGTTGCATGCCAAGACGGACAATGTGATGGTTTTGACCGAATGGACCATGTCCTTAGAGAAACCCTTCAGTGGCATGGGGGCTGGTTGGAGTCGGGTGACATCTATCCCCATTCGGGTAAAGGCTTCCCAGAATAGGATGTCTGCGGAGTTGCAGTTGTCAATAAGAATCCTCCTAGTGGTGAAGTTGGCGACCACCATAGTCACTACTAGGGCATTGTCATGCAGATAGAGGACCCCTTCCTCGTTGTCCTCTCTAAAGGAAATGATGGGGCCGATTCGTTTCTCCTATACTTGGTGGGGCGGCACTCTATCGAATACACTTCTCTATATCTCGCTCGCTTGGAGTGCACCTCCCGCAATGGTTCTGATTTCCCCTTCTTGATGTGGTGCATGGGGGCGATCGTGTTGGGGTCCCTACGCTGCTACCCTTTGCCTCAGGCTCCCTTCCCTCCTTGGCCTTCTGACTCTGTTCACACTTCTTTCCCGCGATCTCTTCCTCCACTCCCATTTTGGTCTCTAGGCGGGAGGGTATCGTGGCCTCGGCCACCTAGTCTGCTCTCTTTCCTCTTTCAATGAAAGGCAATCTTCAGTATTATGAGTGTTGGACTAATGGTAGGTGTAATAGTGACTGCTAGTGCTCTTGTAGTCATTGTTTGGGCGTGCTGCGGTATTCTTTCTGGATGGCGGGTGACGGTCGGTCAAATCAAAACCCCAGGCCCTTCATAGGGGCTTATTCTCTCCTATTGTCGCGTGGCCTTTTCTACAGCTTCTCGCGAGCCTTGCCTCTGGTTGGTGCTTTCCCTTTCTTTTCTGTCTGTTCTAGTTTTTCTTCCTCGGCTCGGTCAGGGCCTGGAGTGTGTCCTCGGCGTTAATAAAGTTATCAACTTGATCCATGAATTATCGCAGCATGGTAGGATTTCTTCTTGCCAATTCTGCCATAATTGGGATCAGGGCCACACTCCTTCTAAAAGCGCCGCCAAAGTTATCTTCTCATCCTGGTCGTCTGTAGTCATATTTTGAAAGTATTAATAAACCCATTATTACTAATGTTATAAAACAATTATCTCCTGACAATGGCTCATCTACCTGTTTACATCTAGTTACCACATTTGTATATGAGAATATAAATTTTCAAGGTTAAAACTTTGGAGTAGGTTCTCACAACTTAGCTCACATGTTTAGGGTTTTGCTACGTATAAATCGGTCTGTTAACACACCACTTGTTGTGGGGTCCATTACAATTTAAAAAAAATTTCAAAAATCAATAATTTCTTAGAAGTGTTACGGTCACAAAGAGGTTCTATAAAAATAAATCCACAAATTGATATAACTTCATATGATATATTAGATATATTTTACAATAAAAGTAACTTTACAATCTAAAGTACCAAATCAAACCACATCAATTTACGGATTTATTTTTGTATGATCTCTTTGTGACGAAAGTATTTTTTATAATTTTTTAACATAATTAATGTGGAAGATTTTCACATTAGCGTTGTGTTGTATGTGTTAAAAATTAGGTTTGTAAATAAACCTTTTATTACTTTTATGGTGCAATTATAAAGGTATTCTCATAATTGAAAATATGCTACCGTTCAAGAAGAAAATCCAATGGAAACTGTACTTAGTGGCTCCAAGATTTTTTAAAAAAGAAAATGAAAGAAAAAAGAAAGAGTTGGGATCCAATGGAAGATTGGTTGCCACGGATGAGGTACGATGGGGAGTGCTCGTTACAATCCATGAGTTTGAGTGGGCATCTTGTGTTTTATAATTTGTTTTCCTAAAGCAAGTGGGGATGGCCCAGGAAAGGGTTGCCCTTTTTGTCGAGATTTTACAGGAGTTCGGCTACCATTAAATATCCCTTCAGTTTTTAAACACTTGCATGATCGCCTCTGTAAGCTTGCTTAGGAATATAAGTACCACAAGATCACTGAGCAGTTACCCATTTATTTAAAAAATAAAAAATAAAAAATATTCAAAAGTAATGAAGATCACATTTTATAAATGGGATGAAAATATACAATCGGAAGGTCCAACGCCATGCTATAACATAACCACATTGTTTGCGGAAAGATAATGTATTTTTCAATTTCTTTTGTCTCATGTGGTTGTTTAATATATATATATATATATATATATATATATATATATAAATATAACAAAAATGTTAGCAGGATGGTTCAGGTTAGGTTCACCAATTGGTTAAAGATGGCGTAACAGTTGGTAGTATGTGTCCCAACCTCTTAAAGGCGCTCCTTGCCTAATGAAACCTAATCGTGATACCTCAGACCGCACATTCATGTCAAAAGATGATCTCATTGAGACGACATGTTTCAGTTTTATAATAAATAATTTTATGATCTAATATGCAAGGCTGACTCAATGGCAAGGCCATTGTCTAAGGCCCCACTCTATGCAAGGCCATTACTGATGATAGTGTAATTTTTTGTAAAGCTGAAGTTGATACAAATATCAAAATGCAACTACTGTTGCATAAGTATGAGAAAGCTTCAGGGCAAAGTATTAATCGTGAAAGAACCTCTATGATTTTTAGTAGGAATGTGAAGGAGGATCTGAAAGCTGAGATCATATGAGAAGTATTTGGACCTCCCACCTATGGTGGGCAGATCTAATCATCGAGCCTTTTCTGGGATTAAACAGAGACTTTGGCAGAAACTTCAGGTTTGGAAGGGTAATCTCTTGTCTCAAGGGGGTAGGGAAGTGCTTATTAAAGTAGTGGCTATGTCTATCCCAACATATGCTATGAGCTGTTTCAAGTTTCCAGCTTATTTGTGCCATGAGTTGGAGAAGATGATGGTTCGGTTCTGGTGGAGAAAGAGATATGAGGAAAATATAATACATTGGGTTAGCTGAGAGAAATTGTGTGATTCGAAGTATAGAGGGGGTTTAGGTTTCAAAAACTTAAAGCTCTTCAATATGGCTCTTATTGCTAAGCAATGGTGGAGAATTATACAAAATGAAGACTCTTTATTGCATAAAGTCTATAAGGCCAGGTATTTTCCTAATACAATATTGTTTGAGGCTAAAGTGAGATATAACTCTTCCTAACCTTCTTGAAGAAAGGTTGTATGTGGAGAGTGGGTGATGACAAATCTGTGAAAGTGTTTAAAGACCCATGGATACCAGGCCTTCGTGTTGAGCAACTCCTTGAACAGACTCAGGTGCAAGATTGAGGTTTAAAACTCAACTCTCTGATTGATGATGATACTCAGTGGTGGAACGTGGAAAGGGTGAGAGCTCTATTCAATCCAAATATAGCAGCAAATATCTTGAAGATAAGAGTTTGTACCAGTTTAAATGATACATGGTTCTAGTCTTAAGAGAAGAATGGTCTTTATTCAGTTAGAAGTACCTGCAAGTATTTCTAGCAATTATCAACTTAACAAGTGGGTGAAAGTTCTATGGAGAGAAGAAACAAATCCTTTTCGAAATGTTTATGGCAAGTAAAATTACCTAATAAGATGAAGATTTTTGCATGGAGAGCATGTAGAGATAGCCTGCCAACTTTTCATAATTTAAAAAGGAAATATGTTATGATGGAAGATAAGTGTGCTTTTTGCTTACAACAACAAGAAGATCCTGCACATGTTTTTTTTTATTGTTCTAATGTAAGACATCATTGGTCAATCCATCTTCCTGTGATGCACAATACATATTTAGGTTTGTCTTTCTGGGATTTAGCAAACACTATGAAGGATAAAGGTTCAGAGGAAGCTTTGACAACTTTTGTTTCTGTTGACTAGGGCTTATGGTATCATAGGAACAAATTTATTTATGAGTAAGTTTCCCATAATCCTAGATATGTGATTAATTATGCTTTGTCCTCGCAGCAAGAATATAAAAATGTTCAAGTGTTTGATGCTGATAGTAAGAAGATCAGAAAGGTATGCTTCCGGAATCCTCCCCTATCTGATTTTTTGAAACTAAATGTGGATTGAGCTATATTTTTTTATCAACAAAAAGCTGGTGTGGGTGTAATTCTCAGAGATCATAAAGGTGAGGTACTTGTTGCTTGGAGCAAAGTGGAGGCAGAGGTGATATATTCTGATTTTAGTGAAGCTATAACTATGTTAAGAGGGCACCATTTTTGTCCTCAATGGGGTGTCCTGAGATTGATGTTGGAAAGTGATTGCCTAATTTTAGTCAATGAACTGCTACATTCAACTAATAATTTTACTGCTCTAGGGTTTATAATGCAAGATATTAGAAGACTATTGAATGGTTTCCAACACTACAAGAAACACCATGTATTTCCATGAATGCTCTTGCAAGAGGCTAGGGTATTACACATTAACAGAATGGGGAAATGAAGCTACTCACCAATTGACTCGGCATGCTTGTAATGTTTTAGACACTAAAATGTGGTGGGATTTTATACCATCTTTTGTATCTCAAACTATTTGGCTAGATAATAAGAACATTTTGTAAGCTATTTTCAATGATATGACAATTTTTCTATGAAAAATAAGTAAATAAAAAAATAAAAGTAAGGTATTTTTTTTTTTATGAAAAAAAAATAAAAATCATTTCATTAAATCAGATTTTAAATAATTTTCATATTTTTTAATATGTGCAAGGCCCCATAATATTAAATTTAATATTTAATACAATGAATTATTTATATTTTAAAATAAATTTTTTAAGATCTTACTAAATTGAAGTACAAAATTTGCATCGAGACCTCATTTTAAGTTGTTGTATTAAATATAAATTAAAAAAAAATTATTAAAGATTTTAAGTAAAAATTTATTTTATTGACAATTTTGAAAATATTTTATATAATATTTTATATTTTATTGTATTATAATTACGAATTACTCACTTAAATTTTGTCTTAAAAGTCGACTCTGTCAATATGTCACGTTAAATTATATTAATTTATAAATACTATTTTGAAATTCTTTTATAAAAAGGGGTCATTACTATAAAGCTTAGGGCTGTACAAAAATCGACAGCACCGGCCGCCACCGATGCGAACTGACCAGTCGCATTAGGAACCGGCCGAAACCGATGGAGAACCGGTCGGCGTACGATGGAAATTTCAAGAAACCGACATTCAGTAGTTCGGTCTCGGTTTGAAGCTGGACCAGACTGCTGAACCGACCGATATAATAAAATCTTTTTTTTTTTAATATACCCTTATCAAAATGGCACCGTTCCACTTAAGTTTAAATGGAACGACGTCGTTTTAGTTAATAAGTATTACAACAGATATTGGAAACGACGCCGTTTGGCATTAAACCAAATGGCGTCGTTTTATTAAGGACGTAAGAAAAAAATAATAAGTCTGAAACGACGCCGTTCCACTTAAACTTAAGTGAAACGACGTCGTTTCGATAAGAGTCTTCTTCTTCCCGAATCGTCTTCTTCCCGAACTCTCCTCTGTAACTCTCTCTCTCTCTCTCTCTCTCTCTCTCTCTCTCTCTCTCTCTCTCTCTCTCCTATGCATCTCTCCCTCTCTCATTCTCTCTCATTATTCTCTCAGTAGAACTGCCAAAGAACTGATGTCGACCGAGACCCGGTAGAGAACCGCCTCGATTGGTGTCCTCCTCACCCTCGACCGGTTACGGTCGGCCCCTCCCCCATTTTTTAAGACGTCGGTCAGCGTCGGTTTTGCCCAAAAATCGCGCCGATGACGTCGGTTTTCACTTCTAATAAAGCTACAAAAACAAAACAAGAAATAGAGAAACTATCGTAAGTGAATGTAACGTTGTGTTATGTGCGAATACTTCTTCCAAGCCACTTTTCGTGTTTAAGCCACCCAGGATGAAATGCATTGCTTCATTTTGAACCTGATTAAGGCTTCATTTGGATAGTGAAAGTGTTTCATCTAATTTCATTTCATCTTATCATTACAACTTTAAAAAATTTTCACATAAAATATAATAAACAATTTAACTTTTTCAAATATCAAAATAATAATAATATTAAAAAATAATATTATAATAATATTTTATTCAACTTTCAACTTTAATCTCAATTCATCTCACATCACATCATCTCAACTCACTATCCAAAGAGCACCTAAGTCTCAAAAAGTCTTACTTAGCAGTGTTTACCTTTAAAAGTTTAGCCAATAAGGCATAGATTAGTTAATTGAAATGCTTTAGTCATAAGAGTAAATTCGTAAACTGATTTGATTTGATTTGATACTTTATATTATAAAATTATTTTTATTATAAAATATATCTAACGTATCACACTAAGTCACGCCAGTTTGCGAGCTTATTTTTATAAAATTTTTTTGTAACTATATCACTTCTCAAATTAATTTATTTTAAAGACATCCCTCATAGATCAGTTATATAAGTTTGATTAAACTACTAAAATGACATTTTTAATTATTTCTTTATTTCTACTTTAGCTAAAACTTATAAATGTTCACCCGATCTGACCTGGCCCGAAAATTGACAGTCTGACCCGACCCGATTCAATGATGTTTCCGTTCACCCGTTTACTCGAATACTTGACCCAAAATTTCGGAAGAAACGGGTATTCCAACCCTTTTTTTTTTTTGAATTTTTTTTTTACAACACACAAGGGCGACCCATTGTGCATTAGTTTTTATAATTATTTATTATGTTCTTTTTACATTATTTTCCTTTTTCATTTTCTTCTCAAATTATTTTTTTTCTTTTTCTTATAATTTTCTAATAATAGCTTGGTTTGGAATTTAAAATCATCTTAACTTATCTCAACTCATCATTATAACGTTTTTTAATTCCCAACACAAAATAAAATAAACAATTCAACTTTTTCAAATTTTAAAATAATAATAATAATAAATAATAATATTCTAACAATATTTTATAATCTCAACTCAACTCAACTCAACTCAGTTCAATATCTAAACACAGTAAGTTTTCATTTTTCTGAATATTTTTCTATTTTTTAGTTTATAATGTTAATTAATTTGATTTTTTAAAAATTAATTTTTCAAAAAGAATACGAGAGCATCATTCAGACAACCAACATCATAAGACCTAGGATTTTATAATTTATTCTCATGTTGAAGGAAGTGCTCAAGAATGCATTGGTCTCAAGAAGTCACTAGTTTATTACAAAGGAAGCGTTGGAAAAGGTGGCACTAAAACTGATTGAATGATGCATGAGTTCCGTCTCCCATTACTTTTGTTTTTTAAGAAAACGAAAATCAACCCAAAAAGAAAATGAACCCAAAGTACCTCAGATGGCTCCAGATGCGTGCCTCACGAGTCCAGAAAGCTTTGGCAAGATGGCAGAAATAGCAGCCTTCAGATGTGATTGCAAGATTGTTGAGAGGGAGAGAGTAAAGCTGCAACAGAGAGATGATTGAGAGCTGTGATGGAGAGAGTGATTGAGAGCTGCAGAGTGAGCCGTCGAGCGAGAGAGAGGAGTGTTACTGCCTTATTGATATCAGGTAGGGTAAAATCAATTAGGTTTTTATATAAATCAGGTATCGGGTATTAACCGTTTAAAAAAGAAAACGGGTTCGGCTAACCGGTTCCCTTTTTTACCTCAACTGGATCGGGTTTTTCAGGTCGGGTCGGTTCAGAAAATCGACCGAGAGGTTTTTTTGAACAGCCCTACTAAAAATACTAGAAAGGCATTGAAATTGGAGTCGTAGAAAGTTGAATCAAATGGAGGCCAATGGTACCGGTGGTGGGTGAGGCCCAACATCCGGCCCGCCCGTCTCCCTACCCCTCGGTTCGGCCCTTGCCACTGGCAGGCGTGGACATCTACCTGCACACTCAATTCGCACGCTATAAAGAGTTGAGGAACGGAACTCAGGCTGGGTCCAAACCAGCCCAGCATATTTTATATATATACGTTTAAATATATAATAATATAATAATATAAATCATAATATCATATATATTAGAAATGAATCCTTAACTATAAATATCATTTTTTTTCCTCTCCCCTATCATTTTTCTCATTCTCAGCTTCCATCCTCCCATACTCTTCTCTTCTCCCCCTTTCTTTGAGGCTTCCACACCTCAGTGGCCACTATCCTCTCTTCTCACTCATTTTTGTTCTTCTTCTCCTCCTCTTCTAAGCCAGCTTCTACGCTCCTTTTATTGTCGTAGGTCATATTTTGTTTGAGACCCATTGTTGGTGGCTGCGACTGTGGGTGACAAGTTTGTGAATTTAATGACACACAACCACGACCATGGCTACCATTGGCCATATAGATCTGCCCACAAATCTTTGAAGATATATGCACATATTTGTGTGACCTATGACCACAACCGTGGCTCGTGGGTTTGTGCATAAATGGTACGTGCACATATTCAAGTCTATGAAGATATGTGCAATTAGTACTTGATTTTGTTGATTTGTACTTTTGTAAGTTTGTTTTGATTTTTTGTTGGGTTTGTGAGATTTTTCTAATCTATATGTTTGTTTAGTTTTATTATCATTGAATGATCTTTTATTGGATGATTCTTTATCATCTAATGATGATAAATATGCCACATCTTACATGGTGGGAGGAAAATAGGAGAAGAGTATGGAGTATAGCACTTGTAGTCTAACTTAACCTAGCTTTGACAATTATTAACTAAGCCATATGCATCACAAACAAATATTTGAAATATTCGATATAATCACAAAAAGGCTTCATTTGACTAGCAATTAGAAAGCCCTAAGATACTAGTTGTGAAAACGAAGGCACTTAAAGTGAGTCCTAACACAAAAAAGCTAAAAAAAAAAAAAAAAGGTGGCCGCCCATGAGCAACATGGCTATCCCTTTCAATCCATTACACATCATCAAGACCCAAACTAATTGGGCATCTCATGTTCTATTAGTGACTACTCGCAAAAGCACGCCTACCAACTGCAATGTATGATGCAGATATGCACGTGATAAAAATCCAACCCCACCTCATAATCCGGTCCGATATTATTAGAAATCAAATAAAAATAATTTTAATGGGCCTAAATTCAAACCCGGCTCATTACAATTTATCATGTGACTTGCTACATAAAATTATAGGCAAGCTCAAAAATTCGGTTAGGTCTATTAAATGGCCCAACCCATTTACTGAGCACAAAGAGAAAGGAGTCGAGGACCCTTAAAAGCCCAAAAATAAGCCCATTAGACCAAATAGACCCAAAACAACCTCCGGGCACATGCGTCAAGCCCATAAAATGGACCCAACTCGTGTTACCCAACACCCTACCGGCCGATAACATGTGAAAACTGCAAGATGATCCGTAACACTTTCAACCCCTGCACGGTGATCTCATCCTCCACACATTACCTCCACCCAATCAGCGTCGTCGACCACAGTACCATCAAGCATCTGTTTTTTCTACAAGCAAGAACATGTAAAGAACAAGACTAGCAAGCGTCGGAAGCATCCTACAGAAGCCAGAACCACACTTGAAACAAGAGGAGATTACCAGCTAGCACCACTTTGAGGTTAGTGCTCCGTCTCTACACACAGAAAACCGGCCAATCCATACGAGCAAGAACCTCTCTCCCAGGTTCAGCCTCGTTGCACCGTCATCCTCCCTCTGTCCAGACCTGCACTGTGAACCAGCCATGCACCTGTCTCCGTTCTCTCTCTCTCTCTCTCTCTCTCATGCACCTCGTAGGTTAGGGGTGGATGCGTTAACAGGTCTGGTCTAGCTAGTTCATGGGTCACTCGGCTCAAGCATACACTAAGGTTTATGCCGATTGGATTGAGAAATGATTTCAACTCATATTATCATTACAAAATTTTCAAATTCTTATATAAAATATAATAAATAATTTAATTTTTTACAAATTTTATAATAATAATAATATTAAAAATAATATTATAATAATATTTTATTCAAATTTTAATTTTCAACTCAATTCATCTCATTTCAATTCATTGTCCAAATCATACATTAGTTCAGAGGTAGTACGGGTCACAGGTAAAAGGATTACGAGTTGTGTGAAGTCATGTGTATTACGACTAGTGGGTTCTTGTTATTAGGTTCCATGAAAACAAATATGGGGGGTTACATGCATGCTGATCTACGGTTCTGGGTTGCGGGTTTGCATGCATTACGCGAATTCGCATGGATCACAAGAGTTTGCATGGGTTATAACACCAATTAAAAATTTAATATAACTTTTGAGCCTGTACCATGGGTTTATGTGTTACGGGATTGTGTACGTGACTTTGGTTAAATATACAATTTAAGGGCCGTGTATCAGAAGAAAAGTGGTTGTGATTATTTTATGTTACGAGGTTAATGTTTAATGATTTACAGACATCATGACCTTAAGTACGTTGGTCACCGGTTGGATATCAAATATTTATTATGAGATCAAGTGATAAAAAAAAAATTGTTTTGTCTGAAGTAGGGAAAGAAACTTTGCTAAAAGCTGTCCTGCAGTCAATCCTTACATATAACATGGACATCTTCAAAGTACTACCAAAGACCATTATAAGGAGTCTCAACCACATGCTGCTGCAGTCCTTTTGGTGGGGTCAAAAGGATAATAGTTAAAAAATCCACTGGTTGAGTTGGCAGGCCCTTGGTAAACCCAAACCTAGAGGGGGCTTAGGTTTTAGAGAATTTGAACATTTTAATCTAGCCTTATTGGCTAAACAAGGCTAGATGATTCTTCAAAATCCTACTTCTCTTGCTGCCCAGGTGCTCAAGGCCAAGTATTTTGTCAACTCAGATTTCCTTTCAGCTAAACCAAGAGCTAATGACTCATTTGTATGGAGGAGCTTCCTCTCAGCAAGACCCATTCTCTCTGAGGGTTTACTATGGAGAGTAGGTGACGGGAAAAAGATCAAAATTTGGCATGATAAAATGGCTCACTTGCCCATCAACTTTTAGAATTCAATCTCCAGTAAGCATACTGAACAGTGAGGCTTATGTTTCTGAGCTAATTAACCCAGCTACAATGCAATGGGATCTTTCTCTCATATATGCCATTTTCTCAACTTTTGAGGTTGATCTAATAAGTAAGATGATCATTAGTCCTTGTAGGAGCCATGATATGCTTACTTGGAGATGCTCAGCAGATGGTAAATTTTCGGTGAGGAGTGCATATCAACTACAGGGCACCATGAAGGATAATAAACTGGGACAACCATCAGGGCACTCAATCAGCTCGAACTTTTGGAAGAAGATTTGGGGTATCAAGGCACCCCCAGCCACGAAATATTTTCTGTGGAGAGCAGCTAGTGAGTCTCTTGCCACTAATCTCAACTTGCACAAGAGAAAGGTGGTGGAGTCTCCACTTTGTCCTATCTGCTCTATGCATCCTGAATCAGTTGCACATGCTTTCTGGACTTGTTCGGCAGCCCAAGATGTGTGGTCTATGAGCTCTAGAAGGATACAAAAACTATGTATGCAGGATGGTTCCTTCAAAGAAATTTTGATGCCAATGTTGGATCAACTATCCCCATTGGAACTTATAGAGATAACTGTTAGAACTTATAGAGATAACTGTTACTGCTAAAGCTGTTTGGCACAAAAGGAATTCTTGGCTATTTGAGAAGCATTTTCACCCTCCCATCCAAGTGTCTAAACAGGTCCTTGCTGAGCTGAATGCCATTGGCACTTGGCTAGAGAACTCGGAAAAAAGGATTAAGGTCCAGGTGCCTCATATCACACAATGGTTTGCCCCTCCAACAAAATTCTTTAAGGCTAATTGGGATGCAGCCATAGATAAATGTAACTCGAGATTGGGAATTGGTGTGATTATCAGGGATTCAGATGGTAACATCATAGCCTCTTTATGCTCAACTATTCCCTTAACTCCTGATCATAGCCTCTTTGTGTGTTGAATTGGGATTACACCAGTTCATCTTAGAAGGGGACTCTCTTGGTGTGGTGAAGGCTGTCCAACAAGGAAAGGAGAGTTGGAGTTCAACTGGTATGGTTATTAGAGACATCAAGGTGTTATTATCCAAGGTTCGTGGATGGTCTATCCAACATGTTCCTAGGGAAATCAATGTAATTGCCCATGTTTTAGCAAAATTTGCCCTGACCTGCTTGGAGGACTGTATTCTCATTGAGGACTATCCTTCATGTATTCAGCATTTGCTCTAATGATCGATATTTGACATTTTCAGAAAAAAAAAGTGAAAATTATCTAAGGACGTATTATAGGTCTAAGGTGTAGCCAAGGGATCAAATTCTTGTCCTCTTCTAACTAATTCCCATAAAATAATAATATAATATATTATCATCATCATCATCAATCAAGACAACCAATCATATACAATATAATAATCTAGTAATATTATTTATAAAGAGCCGGGGGTTACATTTCGGGCCTTACATTGTTTGTGCACGTGTATAAATGTGTGAGAATATAGAAGCATATATGAGCCTCATACAAAAATATAAGATAGCTGAGCATAGGGTAGATCTCTACTTTCAAATCCCAAAGAAATGTTGTGATGCCCTTAGATTTTCACTTAGGATTTGGCAGACTCTAAAGCTTTGGGACATGCAACATAAGATTACTTGCCCCCGTTCATGATAAGTAAAGATGTATTGCACCTAGTATTCATCTAACAATATGCAATATTTGCAGCGAAAAATATTTTTTTGAGCAATACTATGTCCAAATATATGTAACAATACGAGTACTGGAGACAACGCTCCTTAAGTACATGTAAATACTACTAAAAATATACTAAGCTAATCCTTCGAGTAGCTTGAGCAACTCAGCCAAGGAAGCCATCATACTATTGATGAACTGGAGCATCGAGGCTATAAGCTCTGCGTTGTGGTGTTGAAACCTAATCGATCTCCTCTAGTCGACCGTCGATACTTTTTCCAATCCTGGCACATGATCTACCATTTCGAGGGGGGTGGTAGCTGAGACTACCAAGTGAGATATGATTACAAATTTCGCAAGTTAACAATAACTTTAACTAGTAGTGTAGAGATGCATGCATCATTGTAAAAACATGAATGCTGTCGTGAACATGAATAACATGACGTCACTTGGCAATTACGTGAGATGAACTCTGACATGACATGAACTAGGACTGTACGTGAAATAACGTGATATGAAAACTGAATATGATGTGAACTGAATCTGAAGAAAACTTGAAATTGAACATGAACTTGGAATCTTGTTTCCATATTAACTACTTGATTAAACATGAATTATGGATGCTACACAGATCCCCTTAAGCCGTGTGCCCCAGCCAATAATGTATCACATCACAGGTATCTGCACCAGTTGTGAGGGCATTAACATACACATCACCCCACGAGTATCTGCATCCGTTGCAAGTATATAATGCACGCATCTCGTGATATTTATTTGCACCCGCACGAGTGTGTATAACACAGTTTTAAATATCGTGTCATATTGGCTGGTATTATCATGCTGGGGTAGTGACCTATATAGGAAATGTATGTGTTTCGTACCGAGTCAAATATCAGTCGTACCGGTGCATTTCGGTAAATATTGGCCAGTTTTCGGTGTACTGGCCAAAATTAGTGGTTTTTTGTAATTAATATAAAAATTCTGATTTTTTCGTAAATATCACTCCAATTCTCATATCTAACGTCTATTTTTTTAACTTTTTTTAATCCATTTTTCTCGAGGATTGAAAATCAAATCCCTAGTCCCCTTTTCGTGATGAAGATGAGTGATTGTTTTTTTAAATAGTTGGATTGCGAACTTAGAAGTATTGTTTACTTTTATAAATATGTGTTTTAACTTTTTAAGACTTGCATTGATATTATTTTGAAATATAATTTATACATATATAATTAATTTATTCTATATAGACTATCCCGAAACGATATCCAAAATGGTACCGGTATCTAAATGTTTTGTTCCAGTGCCTTAACAGAAACGACAATCGAAACGGTATTTAAAACTTTGATATAACATGAACGTGAACTTTGGTTGGCACCATTGGTGTTTGTGCATGACTTCGCTCCGGCGACCAATTACTTAGGCTCCATTTGAAGCTTGTTAACGGTACTTTGTCAATCTAGAGAATTTCATAACAGTTTAGACACTCTAGTGTGAATAATGGAGTTCCACTAGGATATTATCTCATCCTAAGACTTGGGGTGGTGATAAACATAAAAAACTCAATTGACTTGAAAATACTATTTTTCGTGACGAACTCCAAACTCGTGACATGAAATGAAATTACATATGATGTGACATAATGTAACGTGACATGTACGTGTGATGAATGACATGGCATAAAATGAAATGGATAAACATTTCGTGACATGGCATATCGTGTAACAAATAGGCTTTTTGTGACAGTATAATGTGTATAGATAGACATTTCGTGATATAGCATAATATGTAACAGATAAATATTTCATGACATAGCGTAATGTGTAACAGATAAACATTTCATAACATAACATAATGTGACATGTATAAGAGCATAAGAACATGAATAACTGTTCTCTTACCAACACACATGCATAATATCATGACAGTAAGTTAGAGGCTAACTTACAGTGAGCGTAGCGTGACTAATTTAATACGTGAATTAACGGAAACTGTAAGAAGACATTTCTAAAAGTTAGAAACTCCTTACTAGTATACTTAGAAAAATAAAAATTACTAACTTAGAGTAAAATAACTATTTTACCCTCAACTTAAGGATTTCACATCCTAACTCTAAAACTCAATAAAATTTACATGCTTCATGTAAAGTTTATCATAAATCCAAATATCTAATTAGAAAAATTTATAAAACATAACATAGCTAGGTGAACCAAGCATAGGCTGAAACATGCTAAACTCTTGATTTTTGTTGCAATTTTTTCAAACCCTATCTTTCATGATGCAACCAAAACATGCAACATAAAAAATCACATCATATGCTTTAATAACATGCTAGAACAAACACAAAAAAATTTACATTATAAAAATAACAACTTCCTTCATATCAAAACTTCAGGTAGTTTGACCTCAAAGAACAACCCTTGATGTTCATGGTCTATCCCTTTTCAAACAACTCCTTGAACTTCAAAAGTTAATAACATACTCTCAATATGTTTATAAAACATTTCTAAGGACTATCATGCTTTGAATATTTAGAGAAAAACCATAAAAAGTAAAAAAATCATACTCAACACAATCGATATGCACCTATTCTCCAAAACTGAGTGCTATGTGATTTGGTTTTTTATTAAACCATTAGATCCGAAACTTCCATGAAGTAAACCATCAAGAAATAATCTTGTATGCTTAATAATATTCAAGTTCTAAAATAGATCTAAGCATCAAACCTAAGATCACATGGCAAAAACTTCATAAAAAGATAGATCCATCCGCGAGCCTCACATACAAGACCTAACCGGACGTTTGCATGCATAAAAATTCATATCGATATGATCAACACCATAAATCTTCAAAATTACATTCTAATACATAGATAAAAGTCCTAAGAGCAGCATATGTGAATAAAAATTCATTGGAGCATGCTTTCATAACAAAAGATCTAAGTTTTCCCAAAACAAAAACTGTTTTCATACTCTCAGTTTTCAACTTTTTAGATCTATGCAAGACTCTTATAAAAAACTTATAACATGCATCAAATTTTCATCAAAATTGTATATTACCATGTTAACTATAAATAATAAAAAGTTTAGACCAAGATCTTGCCAAGAACTTAATCAAAAACATCAAAAATTCAAACACTGTCTAGATTATAGCCCAGATTGACCTCTGGATGCTTAAATATACATTTTACCCATCAAATGTCCATGTGAACTTACACCAAATATACCAACAGAAATTAGGCTCAAAGTGGAACAACTTATGTATAAAGATATTTGTAAGTACCCACCTAAAAAATCTTTGTAAAATTCGAGTAATAAAGGCCATAAAAGCTGTCGAGAGTTCCTTTGGATTTTTCTCCAAGAAGTGTTTCTAACATGATAAAGGACTAATGAAATGGCCATGGACAAGAGACTATACTGGGGTTGAGAGGATATGTAAAAGTGACTTTTGGGTGATGCGGTGTCAGCAAAACCAAATGCAAAACTAGGTGCCATAGTCAATAAGTTTTTAGCCTGCTGCTGTCGTGTGAGAGGAAGGTGTTGAGGTGGCTCTTGGCCTTCCCATCAACCACTATTTGGGACTGACTTGGGTAGTGAAAGGACACTCATGGTGGGGAAAACTTCCTCTACAAGCCATCCCTTGGTGGTGCAATTTCGTGGGCCTTAACTGAAAGGGCCACATTTGGGGTTTCAATGGATTTGGTTTGGGGTTTGGGTTTCTAATAAGTCGAAATCTAATTTTTCTTGGACCAATTAAAATACTATGGTATAAAAGAATGATTTAGGGTATAACGACATGAATTTGAGTGGTTAATAGCATGTAGAATTGATTTAATCAAGTGATTAAACACTAAGCTACAACACTTATTGCTTCGATGCTCTATTTTATTGATAGTATTTTGGCTTCCTTGGCTAAGTTGCGTGAGCTATTCGATGGATTAGGCTAGTAGTTATATTAGTCTTTGTATGTACTTAAGGAGCATTGTCTCTGATACTCATGAGATTATAGATCTTTTTGACACACACTGTAACTTTTGAATGCCTGTTATCTTAAGATTATGAAATATATTTGGATGTTTGAGATATATCTTATATGTTACATAGTATTGCTTAAAGAAAAAAAATTATATGTTCCAAATATTGCATATTGTTAGATGCATGCTAGGTGCATTGCATCTTTATTTGTCACGAACATGGCAGATAATCTTGTGTTGCATGTTCCGATATTTCAGAGTTCGCCAAACCCCAAGCAGAATCTAGGGGCGTCACAAATTGGGTCATTAATGGCCGGCACTCATACACAAGGGAAAGGGAGATCAATGGTCATTTGCGCATTTTCAGATTTCCCCTTCTCCTCTTCTCTCTTTCTCGCCCACTCTAAGAAGCCAAACACCATTTTCTCTCCACCCAAACTCCATTTTCCTGCATCCAAGGGAAGGAAAGCTTCAAGGAATTCTTGTGGAGGTTGTCATGGTAAGGAAGTTTCACTTGGTTCCTTCATTAGTTCACCACATGAAAGCATAAGGAGAGGGAATTATGAAGGTTTCGAGTATGGGGCATTAAGGTTTTTGCTTGACCAAGGGAAGATTGCCATGTCTAAATTCTTTTGAGTATAGTCTTGCCTAGGGTTTTTCTATTTTAGGAACTTGAATCTTTGATGGCAAAATGAATGAAAAGAGACCTTTGATGAAGTAAGATATTTTTGGCTATCATTAGGGATTCCATGAGATTTTTCCTATCTAGTCACCACATGAGGAAACCACAAGCTAGAGTGCATTGCACATGTTTAGAAACTTTCCCATTGCGGTTTTCTCACACACACTAGTATGTCTTTGAGCACACAAGGCTATTAGGGTTTTGGATCCTATAAGGAATTACTTGTCACTTAACCACTAGGGTCTTGACCAAGGAAATGAGAGACTTAATGTTTTTTGGCCCTAGGGTTGTTGCTCTGTGTACATATACACACACACACACACACACAAATGAGAATCAATGGACAAAGGCCAAGAACAAGAAGGGAAATGGGGGATTGATGGAAGGTCTTGTAAATTGATTCGGGTTAGAAAGTTTAAGCCCCTAGTGCATGGATCACATGCTTAGTATTTAGTATTTCGATTTCAAGAACCTAATGTTTTGTAGCATAAACTTTCACCTTGCTTGATCATTGGAAATCTTTTTGTAGCATAACTTACACTTGAAATGCGCGCAAGAATGAGTCAACCGCTCCAAGAACGCTGCTTTCTTCTTGAAAGTTCTTCTTGAGACTTCGTCTTGTCTAGGGTGGTTTCCAATTTTCACGTAAGGCTGTATGGCAGCCGTTGAGAATGTAGGTTGACGTCTGTTCGTGGATCTCGTATCGGTGGTTCCTCAACCTCTTCCAGAATTGTCTGTGGCACACCGAGTGCCGAAATCCAAGGATGGGAAAATTTTCTTTCAGTTTTCTAAGGAGGAAATACTACGCTCGACAGAACCTTTTAGGTTTTCTATCGTCTTGAAATTTCTTCGAAACCGTCCCTCCTTGGATGCCATTTGGGCATTCATTCAAAAGCATTGGAATCTTGATGGCATTCCAGTTGTTTCTAATATGATGCATCCTCGGAACGTGTTTATAAGAATGACTTCCGAAGAAGACTGCAAGAAGGCCCTTTCACGTGAAGATAGTGATATAGACGGGGTTCCATATCGTCCATTCCCCTGGACTCCAGATTTTAAAGAAGAAGAAGAACCATCCATTGTGCCGGTTTGGATCGTCTTGCCAGGTTTGCCTCCTAACTATTATCATGAGTATTTTCTTAAAATTCTTACAACCCCAATAGGTAGATTTATTAGACGTGATAATCCCACTCGTTGTGCCACTCGCATCGATGGTGCCCGTATCTGTGTGGAGATGGATGCTGCAAAGGAGCCTTTACCTCATTTTTGGATTGGGACACCTGGAATGGGGTCTAGTCGTAAGCAAGAGATAATTTATGAAACTCTGCCGGCGTTCTGTTCCAAGTGCAAAATACTGGGGCATAATGTAAGGACATGTCGTGCTGGGAAAAAGATTACTAGAAGAAAGGTATGGGTTCGGCAACAAGAACCTGTTGTGGAAGAACCGAAGGAAAATATGAATGCACCAGTTGTCGAGGAAAAAGAAGTTGAAGCAAATCAGGTTTCTGAGGTAAATCAGGTAATAGGTGAATCCTCCACACCTTTGATTGAGGAGTTGGAAACGGAAAAAGATCATGGTGAGTCTCTTGATATTGAGGTTCCTGTAGAGGAAATGAATAATAAGGTGTCCATGCCAGAGAGGAATGACGGAAGTTTGGAATGTTCTACTCAGTCGAAGGAGGCGGAGTTGGCCACAGACATGAGGGAGGTGGATGTAGTTCCTAGTACAGAGGGGAGGGAGGATGATAAATTATAGGAGGAAGAGGTTTTCTTGGAAGAGGGGTCCATGTCTGATCCGGAACCTGAGTTACATGCGGAAGTCTTTCTGCAGGATAAGGAATATCACACGGAAACAGAGGATGAAGTAGGGAAGAGAAAATACCATAAGAGGCAATTTGAGAAAATTAGGAGTTCTAAGAGGGTGCTCACTAGAGCCAAATTTTTTTCTCAATGATAGGATCCATATTAGTCTGGAATATAAGGGGAATAGGTACTTCTAAGGGACGTTTAAAGAGTTTGCTGAACAAATGTAAGCCGAAGATGGCAGTGTTGCTGGAACTGTTTTAGAGTGTTGATAAAATTCAGATGTACATGCGGTTGTTTCATTTTGATAAGGTTATAACAAATGAGGATGTTGGTGGGAAAATCTGGGTATTTTGGAAAAATGAAATGGACGTGCAGTTGGTCCGAATGGGATCGCAGTATTTGTCTTTACATATAGACGATGGATCTGCACAATTTTTGGGTAATTTTATCTATGCTAAGTGTAATAGAAATGAAAGGTAGATGCTTTGGGAGGAGCTGAGTTCGGCTAGAATGGGTGTGGAGCCTTGTTTGTTTGCAGGAGATTTTAATATAATTCGTTTGGATGTGGAAAGGTGTGGTGGTCGACCAAGGACAAGAGCTGCAATGGATGACTTCAATAGATGGATTCACCAGGGTGGGTTGATTGAAATGAATTCACAGGGGAGAAAGTTTTCATAGTGCAATGGTCAGCATGGATTATCTAGAGCTTGGGCTAAGTTGGATAGAGTGCTTCTTGATGCAAATTTACTGACAGCTTTTCCGAGTGCACATTGTTCGTATCTGTCAAGGACAACGTCGGATCATAGTCCCATATTTATAGAATTCCTAAAAGACCTTTTACTTATGGTCCTTCTCCAATTAGGTTTCAGCAAATGTGGGTTGAGCACCTTGACTTTATGAACTTTGTACAGAATGTGTGGTCTAAACCAGCGGTAGGTACGGGGCTCATTAAATTGGCTAGTAAACTTAAAAAGGTTAATGTGGCTCTACGTGAATGGAACAAGAGGGTGTTTGGGCGGACCAATTCTTAGATTGCTATTATTGAAGAAAAGGTTGAGGGTCTTGAGCACTCGCTGCAAAGAGATTGGGATAATGATGTTGAAAGGGAGCTTGTGAGGTACTCTACTGAGTTGTCTTCTTGGAGGCGAAGGGAAGACATATGATTGGCTTAGATGGCTAAAATTAAGTGGAGGATGGAAGGTGATCGGAATTCAAAATTCTTTCATGTTTGGTTATCTAATAAAAGGCGTAGGAAAATTCATAAGTTGAGAACTATGGATGGGTTGGAGTTCAATTCACCGGAAGAAATTCATCTTGGTGCCGTTGAATATTTTTCTGAGTTCCTACAATGATCAAATCAACCAAGAGAGTTGCTGGATTTAACAAACTTGATATCGCCGGTTATTGAAGAAGACGGTTGTGTTCGATTTTGTTGCATTCCTTCTTTGGATGAAGTTAAAGAGGCTCTCTCGTCTATTCCTATAAATAGTTCTCTTGGGCAAGATGGTTTTGGTGCTGGATTTTTTATGAGTTGTTGGGAGGTGGTAAAAATGGATGTTTTGGAAGCTATCTCATAATTTTTTCTAACTAAACGTCTTCTGAGATTTTATTCAGCTTCTTTCATTGTGCTTATTTCGAAGGTAGATGTGCCTTCGGAGTTTGATAAATTTAGGCCGATAAGTCTTTGTTCAGTCTTCTATAAAATTTGCTCGAAAATTATTGTGAATCGTCTGACAGGTCTTCTTCCCAAACTGGTATCTCTTGAGCAATGAGCTTTTATACCTGGGAGGAGTATATTTGAGAATATTAGTCTTACTCAGGAAATGGTTCATTCACTGAAGCGGATGTCACACGGTGGTAATATTATGATTAACGTTGACATGGCAAAAGCATATGATCGAGTGGAGTGGACATTTTTGCTGGAGGTATTGAGGTGTTTTGGCTTCCCTCCTCCTTTTTGTGAACTAATTCATGCTTGTATTTCGAATGTTTGGTATTCTGTGATATTAAATGGAACGACGAAATGATTTTTTCAAGGGGGTCAGGGTCTACGCCAGGGGGATCCCCTTTCGCCTTACCTCTTTATTATTCTTCAGGATGTACTCTTTAGACTTTTGAAACATAGCTTTATGGCAAAAAAGATTGGAAAATTTTCCCAAGCTTGAGGCACTCCTCATATTTCACACCTTATGTACGCTGATGACATTGTGATTTTTCTGAATGGAGGAAAGAAGTCGGTGAGGGAACTGTTATGGGTGTTTGAAAAATATGAAGATTGGTCAGGATAGAGAATTAATAAAGAAAATATGGCCATTTTTTATTCTCCAAAAATTTCGTTGGTCCGAAAGAGAGCTCTTAAAAGGCTGACAGGGTTCTTGGAAGGCTCGTTTCCTTTTAAATATTTAGGGGTTCCGATAGTCTTGGGGTGTCTTAAGCATGAGCACCTGGAGGAGATGGTTAACAAAGTCTGGAACAAAATCAGTGGTTGGAAAATGTAAATCCTGTCATTGGGAGGCCGTTTGATTCTTCTTCGGGCATGTGCTTTCTAGCATGGCTTTACATATATTTGCGATTTTGTAGGTCCCTCAATCTATTATTAAAGATTTAAACCGAATGATGAGCACATTTTTTTGGGGTGAGGTGAATGGTAAAGGGAAAAAAAAGTGGGTGGCATGAGATAGTATTTGTAAGCCAATAGAGGAGGGTGGAATGGGTTTGCGTAATTTGGAGGATAAGAAAAAAGCATTGCATATGCGGTTTGCATGGAATTTAATTCAAGGAGAGTCCCTGTGGGCTAGGTTCTTTAAGGGAAAATATGTGGGCTCTTCACCTTGGTGTCTCATTGACATGAAAAAAGGTACGAGGTTTTGGAAAATGATTGTTAAAAGTATTCTTAGCGTCCTTAATAATGCAAAGTGGATGGTTAGAGATGAGAACATCTTATTTTGGTATGATAAATGAAGAGATGGGGGTCCGTTAATTGATGAGTTCCAGATAGTGGGTAATCCGATGCTTAAAGTTAAAGAGTGCAAATTGTCCAATAGTTGAGATGTGGAGCTGTTGAATACGTTAGTGGGACAGAATAAGGTGGAGGAAATTATTGAGGCTTTGGCCGGCTGTAAGGGAGGATCTGATGTTTTGATCTGGATGAAGCATGAGAGTGGGAGTTCATCTACTAAATCCGCTTGGGATTGCATTTGAATACAAGGTTATAGTATGGAGTGGCATCCTTGGATGTGGCATAAGTTGCTCCCACTTAAAATTTTGGTTTCGATGTGGAAAGCATGGAACATGGCCTTGAGCGTAGATGATCGTCTTAGGCATATTGGGATCCCGATAGTTTCTCATTGTGATTGTTGTGACGAAGGTAAGTATGAAGACCAAAATCACATACTTTTCGAAGGTGAGTTTGCAACGACAATATGGCATTATTTTGGAGCTACTTTTGGTCTTCCTCTTGGTCTTACTTGGAGGGAGACAGTAACAATTTGGTTTTGACGTGCGGTCTCAGACTCTCAAGTGGGACTCATAGTGGGGCTTCTACCTTCTATTATTATTTGGTACCTTTGGCGTAGAAGATGTATTGCACGCATGGAGGGTAGTATTCTGTCTATTAGATTGGTTTGGCTTTCTATTAGAAGATGGATGGGATTAGTAAGTCAAGATATGAAAAATGTTAGTAAATGTTCTAGACATGACTCACAGATTTTACAGATATTGAATATTCTGGCGTTGGTTCCCGATAGGAAGTATTTAAAACTAGTTGCTTGGCAAAAGCCAGCTCAAGGGTGGTTTAAGTTGAATACAGAAGGTAGTAGTCTTGGTAACCCAGGTTCTTCAAGGGTGGGTGGCATTATTAGAAATGATCGAGGTCATATGGTTCACGCCTTTAATTCTTATATTGGATTCGGTTCAAATAATAGAACTGAATTGTTAGCTATTTTGCAGGGTCTCAAAGCCTGTAAGGATCCTGAGGATTAATTTTGTGGAAATTGAATTAGATTCTCAAGTGGTGATCTCGTGGTGGAATAGGCGGAGGTGTGGGGTGTGGTACTTGGAAGATTTTTTGGAAGATACTCTAGCCCTTATGGATTCTATGGTATGCATAGTTAGACATGTTTATAGGGAGGGAAATAAAGTTGCTGATTGGTTGGCTCGGAGTGGTGCGATTGGTCTTAATTCTGAATGGAGATTTCTCAGGGATGTGCCTAGGGTGCTTTGAGAATTAATCCGTTTGGATATTCTGGGTTTGCCATCTTTGCGTTGCTGTTAGTGTCATTTTCATGTGGCGTTTTGTCCTCAAGTTGGGTTGGTAAGGTTTTATGTTTTTATGTTTTTGAGTTAATGTTGTTTGTGGTTTCTTTTTCAGGAATGGTTTTCTTTGTTGGATTTTAGTACGTCTTGTCTTGATTTTTTTTTCTCTTGGTTAGAGGCTTCCAATACTTTTGACACTTGGTTTAGGTGCTTTCTCTTGTAACCCCAGGTGCCGGTCTGTAACCACGGTTTTCCTCCGCCATAAGTGAGGGTTTATTAATAAAATTTGGGACGAGGTCACTCATGGACAGGTGAACCTTGGCTCTTCTTAAAAAAAAAAAAAAACTTACACGTGAATAATATATTTATATCTTTGTCTAAACTTTGCATACTTGTTGTTTATTTTGATTAATGAAAGGTTATTCTTAAATGTTACATGTTATGATTGGTTTACACCCCTGTATATTCATGTTATCCTCAAATGATACTTGCTAGAATTATTGGATTAAAAAGCATGTTTGGAGCTTTGAAAAAACAATGATATATGCCATGTTGAGTCTTCATGTGTTATATTGATGTCTATGTATCTGACTGGTCGAATTATCTCAAGCCATTCACATGGCGCATTCTTTGCAAAGTGAGTACAAGTACATGACATGGTTACTTGAAAAGTAGTATGGTTTCATCACAAGTTATATGTCACATGCTTTTGGGTTTTGTATTGTAAGAAAAGATTTCTGTCATGATCCCAATGGTAGGATGAGGTAATATCCTAGTGGAAATTTTTATCCACTCTAGAGTGCTTAAATTAGAAGTAATAACCACTGGGTTGACAAAGTATAGCGTGACGCCCCTAACCTCCACTTGGGATGGAACAGAGACTTGGAGTGTAGGGACATGTAACACAAGGTTACATACCCCTGTTAATGACAATTAATATGTAATGCATCCTAGTATGCAACTAGCAGTATGCAATAATCACAACAGAAATAAGAGAGATAAAAATAATTGACGACAGAATGAACTAAACATCCTAATGATTTATAAACCATAAATAGGCACTTCCTCACTTAAGAGGTCCATTTGAGTTCAACATAACGGGAGATAAATCTCCATAATATAAAATCTACATAATCAGACTAACTCTCACATCCACTCTATAGTATATAGAGCCATTGCTATGAAAGTTAAAATCAAGTCCAGCCTCATTTCCAGATCAGGCTCCTCTTCAACCATCTAAAGCCAACGGTTCATCTTGTTTGTTGAATGCTGGTCCTGACACAGCTTCTACATTCCGGAGGGAATGGTAATGGGTTCACAAAGGTGAAATTTATTTGAAATTTTAGTAAGTTAAACAACCAACTTGCACAAAGATAAGATATGCATGATTAATGATAAACATAATGTGATACCCCAAAACATGGTAAGATTATATCCGTAATTATTGTCGTTGCCTTAGTATTATTGTAAGGCCATGATAATAGATCTAGTTGGTATAGGCCTTGGATTTGTAGTTAGTAACCCAAGCCTAAGAGAAGGCCAACCAAGCTCATGTATATTCGGCCACCATAAGAAACCCAAGCCCAAAAACCCTAGAAACGTATAGCACATGATCAAAGCCATTGCCACTAGTGCCATGTGTCATGCATGCATAGTACTATGTATCTGGACGTGATAATAGGCTAAGGGAGAGAGAGGGAGAAAAGTGTTTGGTAAGCCAAGGGAGGGCATGCACGCCAACCCTAGCTTGATTGCCACATGTCTTGCATGCAAGAGACCTTTTAGAAAAAGGATGAGGAGATGACCTAGAGGAGGCCAAAAGACATTCGGCCAACTCACCCAACACTCCTACACCATTCCACTTGGCAAAAGTTTGTGGCGCCTAGGGAAGACAAGGGGATTCTCTCAAGGGATTTGCATAGAGAAGCCCATGGGACAAAGAGAGGTTTCGGTTTCCTACACCACATGCCCACTCAAGTGTTTTCTTAAGACTTTGCCACTTGTTAACCATGCAAGGAGTTCTAGAAGGGAATAAGAATGGACAATTGCACAAAATGACCAACCTACCCCCATATTTTCGGTCACTACACCCAAAGGCACACTCACACAAGCCACTTGTCACATTAGGGTTACAAAAGGAATCTTTGGTAAGTGAAAAGCCACCTAGGGAAGGGGCACTAGAAGATGAAGAATCACCATGGGAATTGGAGAAGGAAGTGGATGGCTAGGGCAAGGTACACGCCTATGCCATGTGTCACACATGCAAAGCTTCACGTTTTGGAAGATGAAGAGACTTGGTAATCGATTTACCTTTCTACCCTAAGATACATTGCATCTAGACGAAAATGGAAGGGGCTTAGAGGACAAAGGGTTTGGCCAAGGCAAGGGCTACATGCCACAAGCAAGCTTTTCACCTTCCGAAGGCAACCCAATGATTTTGAAGGGGAAGACTCATTCAGCTAGAGGGAAGAAGGAGAGTACACTTGTCCTTCAAGCAATAGACCACAAGCAACCACTGAGAGATTGCAGAGAGTTCTATAAAAGGGGAAGAGAGACACACGCCCAAGGGTTATTCTTTCTTTGCCATTTTTGAAATTTCTCATGCTCTCATATTCTCCATACCACTTCACACAAACACTTGAAGATTTCTCACTTTCTCTCACTTTCCTTCCAACCAAACAAGAGAGACTACTCTTCTCAATGCTCAAGAGAGGACCATGACACTAGCAAGAAGGAAAACCATAGTGAGGATCTTTTATTTTTCTATTTTCTCTTCACACTACTCACGCCTAACTCAAGGAGATGATGAAATCTCCAGAGAGTTCTAGATTCTTGTAAAGCACACATGAGTTCAAGATTATTTCATCTTGAAGTAAGCTAGGGTTTTTCAAGAAAGGAGAGGGAGTCAAGACTTTGAGGGCTTAGATCCTCTCCACAATCGGCCACCCACTTGAACTACATACATGTTCAAGAGTTAGCCAAGAGCCACATGAAATTTGAAGGTTTCATGTTTAAAAAACCTAGAACCAAATGGTCTTGAAGTTTCCAAGAACAAGTGACAACCCAAAAACCTCACATACTCATGCACACGGATTAGGGTTTTTGAAGCCCTTGTTCTAACGAGTTGTACATCCAATTTATAGCTTGCTATTTGTTTTCCCGAAAGATTTTTGTAAATATACACTCGACTTAGTTTGGCTAACATACGAATATATTAAATATTTCTTTGATTTTGTTAACTTTGATTGGTAATCTATGTTTTGCTTGATTGAATATATTGTTTTAACTTTGTATAAGATCATGAGAGATGTTATATGATTTAGATCTATGTTGAAAATGCTATGAATCACATGCATATGTTTTAGTTTTGCTTGAGGTTATGTTGATGTTTCACATACCATGAAGATTCGGTTATTGTGATGTTATGAGTTGTGGATTCTTGTGATGTTGCCATGATCTCATGTTCGATTCATCCATGCCCTGACTTTTATCTAATATGTTTCAAGTATGGAACATGTTAAAGTGAAATTTCTCTATGTTACATGCCTTTGATGTTTCGGCCAAGACATATTCTTCTATGTTGTTTTGATGTCTCACATGTCCTATGTTATCATGCCATGATTTGCATATGTTATGCTTGATGAGTTCATGCACGACATCTCATGTGTCATATGTCTAGTACAAGAAGAAACACGTCCTAAGTCTCATGTCACATGCATTTGGGTAAATGGTCTTTTTAAAAGAAAAATAAAAGTGTCTACAAAAAAAGTTTTATCATGACTTCAAATGCTAGACAAGGGAATGTCCTGGTGAAACTGCTTTGTCCATTCTGGAGTGCTTAAGAATATTGGGTCGACAAAGAACAGTTGGCATGCCTCAAATGGATTTTTTTTGGAAAGGATGCCAGAGTGAGGTAGCACCTAATGCTAGTGGGTGCCATGACTAAAGCTAATAACTCGACGAAGTATTATCATGTTATAATGAATATGAATAAGACGTATTCATCATGGTGTATAGATCGTTGGTGGTGCGGTAACTAGCAGGAACATGTGGTGCATAGAAGAGCCGTGATGTGTCCACCATGTGTTATAAGAACAAGACAATGAGCTCACATGTGTGTTAGCGGTGCATATCAATCACGTGATATGATATGAAATAATACGATACGATATGGATCACGTGATTAATAAGATATGAAATGATGTTAAAGAATGTTTTTATGAAAATTTCAAAGAATCTATTATATGTCTTTTGAAAAAGGTCAAGTACATATATCAAGTTTTGGGTCACGTCATGTGTCAAGTACATGTTCATGCATGCATTCCAGAGGTGCCCAAGACTAATGAGAGCTCGACGGAGCCCTTTTTATTGGATAGGATAGAGAACGTTGATCGGCTTAATTTTGAGTAGGCTGAAGAATAGGGACAAGGACCGGTTTTTGGAGAAAAGAAAGAAGCTAGACTAAGATGTATTCTTTTGGAGAAAAAAAAGGGGACCATGGAAAGTAGTTGTAGAAGAGGACATGACTTAAAGTTTTACTTTTGAAAATAGTTTTTTTGATGGTCTTGTGTTTTGGAAGACATGAACATATCCTTCATTTGGATACTTTTGATATGAAATTTTATGTTGAAGGCAATGTTTGGATTATGCATAGTTTTACGGTACCATGTGCTAAGACAACTGCTTTAGGCGTTGCCTAATTTCACACGAACCTTATTTTTTCCGTTGCATTAATTATTACATACTGCTAATATACCTAGGAGCATTGCATATTATTTGTCATGTACGAGGGATATGTAGCCATGCGTTGCATATCCCTGCGTTTTAGTCACCATCCAACCCCAAGTAAGAGTTGCGGGCGCCACACATGAGATGCATGCCATGCAGAAAAATCTATATTTATCTCCTATCTAGATTCCTCAACATTTCTCAGAAAAAATTTAATGCACATTTTCTTTTAGAGAACATTTTTCACCTTCTCATTTAAAAAATATGACATTTCAAAAGAGAACATTTCATACCTGCACTATGAGTACCTGCCAGTGACCGTAGTATAACTTATGTCGAAACTACGTCTTTGTCTACAGACATCGTAACACAATGCATTGGTCATAACATTTCATTGTAACATAACATTATAACATATGCACCCACCAACATTAGGTGACAAAAATGATTTCACTCCATCATTCCTTAAAAAGAACCCATTTCAAACTTGTTGCCTGTTTTTCGTCAACCCAAAGGTTACCACTCCATTTTTACTCACTCCAAAATGGACAGAGGAGTTCTACTAGGATAATTCCCCATCCTAGCCTTTGGGGTCGTGGCAAAATTTATTTTCATGCAATGCTTGAAACAAATGCATTTCATGACATGTGTGTAAGTAGTAAGCTTCATGTGAAAATGACATTTCTATGAAATATACTAAAATGGTGAGAAATTTTACATGTCATGTGAGCAAGTAATCAAATGCTCAATGATGTATCATATAATATGATGTTTCATTATAACACCCCACCTAAAAAACCCTTTAAGACTTAAGCATTTTTGTCACGACCCCAAAGGCTAGGGTGAGAAATTATCTTAGTGGAACTCCTCTATCCACTCTGGAGTAGTAACCCTTGGGTTGACGAATAATAGTTAACGAGTTTCAAATGGGTTCCTTTTAAGGAATGCTAGAGCGAAGACAAATGTTATGACACCTAAAGTTGGTGGATGTATATGTTATGACGTTATATTATGTTACCAATGTATTGAGAATGAGTTTGCAGACAACGTAGTTTCAATGTGAGTTATACTACGGTCACTAGCAGGTACTAACAGTGCATATGGGGAACTGTGATGATGCCATACGTTATGTTGTTAAGTATAAATGTTATTGTTAATGATGTTGCTTACGTAATGTTATGCTTTTGAAAGTTGAATTGAAAAATGTTCTTTGTAAGAAAATGTGCATCAAAGTTTTTCTGAAAATGTTGAGGAATCTGGATGGCAGCATATCATGTTTATCATTTATCATGCATAATTTATCTTTGTGCACGCTGGTTGTTTAACTTACTGAGATTTCAAGTAAATCTCACCTCTTGTGGACCCACTATCATTCCACTCGAAATGATAGGAGTTGTCTGATGACTCGACAAGGATGGACCAGTGGATTTGACTAATTGAAGAGGAGCTGGATCTCGACAAAAGATTAGATCTTATTTGATGTTTATAACTCTAAACTTTCGTACTTTAGAGCACATGAAGCAGTTGATGTAGTTTTGGAGACTTATTAAAAGTATTTGTATTAGAAAAATCCTACTTATCATCCTCACACCACACACCACACATAATTTTTTTTAATTTTTTTCTCTTACTAAATGTGTGGTATATGGATGATGAGTAGAAGAAATAAATTAGTTTAGGAAGAATAAAATAAAAAAAAAATTAAAAACTAAAAATAAGTAAAAATAAGTGTGGCGTGTGCAATGAAGAGTAGTAAAACTCTTTGTATTAATGATATGCTACCTTATGATCTGAACATATGATGATTATTAATGATATTGGGATGTTTTAACTTATTCTGGCATGAGTGTTTTTAGTCACCTATTTTTCCGTTATGATTATTGCATATTGCTAGTTGCATTTTTAGGATTCATTGCATATTAACTGTCATGAACAAAGGGATATGTAACCTTGTGTTGCATGTTTCTATACTCTATCCGTTCCATCTCAAGCGGAGGTTGGGGCGTCACATTCACACTCAAATGACATTTATATCCTAAATGTGACATTTATCAATAAATCATAAATAAACTATCAAAGTGTAAGTTAGAGGCCAACTTACCACCTTTCTAGGTGCCTAGAGAATTGATGCGGTTGTAAGAGTTATTCTATATTAGGAACTGCAAAACTAAGGAAGATATTCATAATCAAAAGGGTTCACAAATCAATATTTATAAAATTGCCCCTATACTGGCCAAATTGGCACTAAGGCCCTAATTTTTCACTATTTGCATTTTTTCTCCAAAATTCACCAAACTTCACGAAACATATATTTTCTATGTTCTAAATCCATATATGACTTTAAAATTGCAAAACTCAGCCAACTACTATGTTAAAATCATCCAACCCATGGCATGCCATTTGGTGACCATTTGTTGATTTCAAATCTATAGCTTCTTTGCATGCATGTGTGATCCAATTCCATTAAACATAAATCCATAAAATTGATCTTGAAACATGTTTAAAACTTAGAATAATACCACATGAGTTCATCCCAACACTTAGGCATTGAATAATATCAAATCATTCAAAAACCTTTAAACTGCATGTATGTATGATGTTTCTAGCTTCTCTTTGTCAATGCAAGTTTTAAAGCCTAAAGAAATCATGCATTTCAATGCATAACATGATGATAATTGGTTCCTAGAGGTTTATAAGGCCATCCTTGAGGAAATAGAACATGATATGCAAGATCATTCTCATACAAGGGTAAGCCGAATACTTAGATGATCAACACAAGATATTGGATTACAAACCTTTCAAGACATGTTGTTTTCCTAAAATTTAAACCTTCAATAGTAAAACATATAAGATCATATCAAGACATGCCATGACTAAAATTTTATCCAAAACAGTTTATTCAAGAAAAACTCCAAATCTGAACTGATATGCAACACCTTGAGTAAAACATCATGTAACTCAATCAAAATTTCATTCTCATGCCATGGTTCAAAACCTAACATGTTAATCTAACATTAAAAAAGAGATAAGGCAAGATCACTTACCAAAATTCGTGCCCCTTGAGCTCTCAAAACTCAACTCATGCTAAGAACCTCCCTCAAGCTACTCGATTTCAACCTTTTCTCATACTTTGAATGCTTTGCTCTCAAGAACACCAAAGGAAAGCTAGAGAGAGTTGTGTGAAGAAGTGAAAGATAAGGGGAGGTATTTATAGGACTCAATGGAGGGTGTGAGGCAAAGGGGGTGTTGGTTTTGGCTCCAAGGAAGTGAATGTGATTGGTGTGTGTGGGAGGTGGTGTGTTGATTGCATTCGAAGCTTTGTGTCATAGCTTGGTCAGCTGAACAATGACCCTGAATCTTCATGATTGAACCTTGGAAAGGAGGTAGAAGAAGCCCATAGGTGCAGTGGCTGCATTGGTGCAGAAAAATAAAACAAAAATTCACAAAGAAATCAAACCACGGCCAACGGTTTTGGGTTCCTTCAAAGCTGTCCAGATTTTTGATACTCTTTTGTCCCATTCTCTTAGTTTGATTTGGGGGTATTATGGCCTTAATTTGAAGAATTTTTCAGGTGAGGAAGAGAGACATGAGTGGCTACCAAGTGATAATGCTTGAGCAAAAAATCAAAGAGGTGAAAAGAGAGGTGGTTAAGCCGAGTGGTTCAAGTGTGTGCCTCTTTGATTGCCAAACGGTTTAAGGTCCTTAAAATGGGATTGGGCAAGTATAAAAATAATACAATTTGAAGCACTTCCAAGGGAAAAAATGAAAGGGGTGGCATGTGGAGGTGAGGTAAAAAGGTGCATACAATTCTTGAAGATGAAGGTGTAGTTTGGCTAGTCAAGCTTTCAAGTTTCTATGCAAACAGTTGGGATTTTTGTCTTGGCATATGGAATTGTTTTGGCCTTCACCTAGGTTAGTTTTTAGGTGAAATAATGAGGGTTTAAAGGGAAGAAAAGTCTTTTAAAATTTGTGGAAAAGGCATGGGTTTTGGGTTTGGTTTGATTAGGTGTGCATGGTGATGCACCAAGGGTGCCCATTGGTGGTTGTGTTGGTATTGTCAAGGCTTGGTTCCAATTGACATGGATTGGGTTAGTTCTAACCTCCAAGTGTTGTCTAAGAGTGATTTGAAACGATTATAAAATCTAAAAATTTCAGATCATAAATGTGAAGAAAAAATAATTTAAAGAAAACTATGCAAAAATCATGGTGTGGGTTACTATTCATTTGTGTGATGAGTAGTGCTTCTTAATTCCTGTTAGAAGCTTAACTATGGTTGGGGAGGGGGGGGGGGGGAGGGAATCCTAGGGGCGTGTAGTTCATCTTGGGTTTAAGGGAGATCCATGCTATGTCGTATGTGGGCTCTAATTGGAAGAATGAAATAAAAGACAAGGCTTTAGGCTTCAAGGGTTGGGCTTTTGTTGGGCCAAATGTGCAAGCCTTGGTTGTTGGCTTTGGAGTGGGTTATTATATGGACCTTATGTCTAGATTTGTGGGGCCTATCCACGGATTCAAAGGCCTATTAGGTTGGGTCCTAATCTTAGGTCTTTCTTGGTGTGACGTGTCACAACCCCGCCCCAAGTCCTATGACTGGGACGTGGTCGCGACACGTGACCTGTTCTTTCTTATTAATATTAGCATGTATTTCTTTATTTTATTTTATTTTATTTTCTACGAGGGTAAAGGGATGGGCGTGAACATGTCATGCATGTACACTGCGTTTCTAATTTAAAAGTAAGCACCTGATAGACAATCTGTTCAACATATTACCAAAGGACTCTCAGAGTCCACCATTCATTCATTTAAAACATCACTAGTTCCAATAAAAAGGGGACTCCGTCCCTACAACATATCCAAAATACGTTTAACCTTCTTATGTGGGGTTACCATCACCCCACTATAGAAGTTACACTATTACTATCATCTCACCTCAATATATACATCATGCCCAAGGACATATTGTCTTTAAGTCAAACCAATAAAATGTCCCGACATGGGACCCATCATAAAACATAAAACATAACGATTATCATTAAACCGAACCGACAGGGAATACTAAGCATCAACCCTTCCCTCCTCAGCAGTGCCTAGCTCCACAGCCTCATCATTCATACCTGGACGTTTAAAACATAAACACAAAGTGAGTTTAATACTCAGTAAGCAGTACACCATGCCGTTAACTTATTAATCACATAATCTTTTCCTTTGAAAACATGCATACATCAATATTTGCTAATTCTTGACAATGCTTTCATGCGTAACAATTTAAGAATAACTGTACTTTTCATGCATAGCTGTACTGTACTTTCATGCATAACTTTCATGCATAACTGTACTTTTATGCTTAACTATACTTTTCATGCATAAACATTACTTGCTTTCATGCATAACATTATTTAGAAATGGCTTTGCTTCACGTTTCACTTTCTTGGGCCAGTACACACTATTACGCCCCGCGTGTTAGGGTTAGCGGTCTTTTGGACCTGGATTCCCTCCCGCGGCCGCAGGTTGGGAACCCCTTTTTCATGGGGGGCAGCACTAGGTGCACTTCCAGTACTACTTACCTGGCATTGCAATCTGCCCATTCATTTGGTACCGTTTTCATACATGTGGCCATTACGTACATTCATACATCCATGCTTTCATTCCTTTTCCTTTCCTTTCTTTAGAAAAAGTAACGTTTTCATCATCTTCATTTAGTGCCAATGCATATGCGTTTCTTTGAAAGGAATGTTTCATGTCATGATACATATAGGTACGGCATAATTATTTGAGAGAGCATGCATAAAATCTCATGATGCATTACCTTACATACACACAATGGTAATTGACAAGGTACTTAACAGGGGTTACCAAGAAAGGCTTATACATACTATACATGCATCTATTCTTTCATAAGAGAAACATTTGGAAAGAGAGAGAGAGACTTTTTCATAAAAGAGCTTTGTGTGTAAGGAGCATGGTCATAGCTACTTACCTCATGGCTTTACAAGTAAGTTCCTTGAATCTTGAAAATAAACTCCTATTCAATGAAATGAAATAAACATATTAATATTCATTTCACTTAAGACTTGACTATCTAATACCCATACGTGCTCACTTAAATTCCAAGTGGAATTAAGACGTCTTCCTTAACCTATTTAGCTACATACATGGCACTAAGTCAACTCTTAGTATCTTCATTACAATATTTAAGTACCTATGAAAGTATGAGGCTTGCTTGCTGTCCATTTCTTAAAGGCTATTGTTTTCTATAATGGTAATAGATGGAAATCATAAGTTAAAATGAAGAGGTGCTATAAATCTGGAATTTTCATAAAGGAGGGCATTTTGACAGTTTTGCATCATCATATGGAAGATAGATCCCACAAGAGGTAATGCTCATAAGAGAGTTGGTTTTGTCACTCATTCTCCAATGGTTTTTCATGCTAAAGTTTATCTTTGATTAAACGAGAAGGGGTAAGGTTAAGCAAAGGTAAAGTGATTGGCTTAGGCTTCCAAAACAGAACCTGTTTTCTAGTTTTTGTAGTGCATGGACAGCTAGCAAGTCTCAATGTTTTCATGGTCTTAAACATCCCTTACTTAATCAAATATCAATCATACAATTAACTAGTACAAGAGTGGTAGAACTCAAGGAAACCTCATGTATTTTTTGAAACATAGCACAAATATAAGGATACAAACTCTTGACAACTTAGGGCCCGTTTGTTTTCAGAGATGAGATGAGATGAGATGAGATGAGTTGAGATTAAAGTTAAAAAGTTGAATAAAATATTATTAAAATATATTTTTTAATATTATTGTGTTTTGGGATTTGAAAAAGTTGAATTGTTTATTTTATTTTGTGTGGGAATTTGAGAAAGTTGTAATGATGAGGTGAGATGAGATGAGATGAGATGAGATGAGATGAGATGAGATGTTTTTGGAAAACAAACAAGGCCTTAGAGTTTCTAAGTAAGCTTACCAATTTAATTTAAAAGTCTTGGTGGCTTACTTAGGCCAAAAATCTTAGGAAAACATGTCTAAACTATAAACTTTAACTCCATAATTTTTAACACCTAAAGACATGACTTTTAACACCAAAACAGGACTTATCCCATACCAAAACAGGACTTGTGACTAATAAGCTTAAACCAGAAATTATGTCATCCCAATAATAAGAAACACACGGCTGGAACACTCCAACAGGGCATGAACACACACAGTTTCTTCATATATATATACACAACATATCAATTAATCTTCCAAGTCAAATAGAAAAAATATGTATTTTCTAAAGGTAGAAAATATACAGCATAACAGCTTCAATATGCTCGGCTTTGCCAAAAGAACAGAGCATTGATGTTTGCCAACACATAGACAACAACTAAAGATCAAGATTCAAGTTAAGACAACTAAATAGGTCTCCCAACATCAACAAAACCGAGTGGGTCGAGTTTAGAGTTTTACCTTTGGTGAAAACCTTCCGAAACATGAAAATGAGGAGAATGGAGATAGATTCGGCTTAGGAAAACAGAGGATATACGAAGCCTTTGGCTGGAAGTCCAAAACCGAACATCAATAATCTATCAATAGAAACCCACTTGATTAAACTATGGCTAGGTTTCGAAATACTCAAGGAAGAGGGTTGAGGATGCTCTTACCTTACTATTTCCCTCTTGAGAAGGAAGAAACTTGGAAGCTTGGCTTGAGATTGAGAGAGAAATGGAATGGGAGAGAAAGGTTTGTTACACGGTGAGGGCTGGAAGTATTTTCTTCCTTTCCTTGTTCTAGCTATCGGTGGGTGCAAGAGGAAGAAGGGGAATTGCTTTCTTGTCCCTTGGAACCGACGTGTAAGAGAAGAACAGAGAATTTAATTTGGCTTATGGAGGAAGCTACGGTAAAGGAACTAAGGAAATTGATTTTGTCTTTTTGTGTAGCCTTGACCAACGGGTTGGTGGGAAAATTGCTTAGGATTAGTTTTTATTTATTTTTTTTTCTCTTTGTTGACTTGGACGATGGATGCAATAGCTTCCTTAGGAAGCTCGTGGGTCAAAGGCTTAATGGCTTTCCTTAGAAGCCTAAGAGCATTGGCAATGGTCTAGCCATTGTTAAGTCTAAAATTTGGCTAGAATTTCAATTTTTAGCTATAATATCAATTTTTGACTAGGTGAGTCCACATTGGACTAGCCATTATAAAGTTAAAATAATAATATTATATTATTATTATTTTTTTTTTTGCAAATACAATTTATATATTTTTTAGATCTTCATAGTTTGTAGAAATAATGTGTCTACTCTATCAATCAATAGAAATAATGTGCTTGCCATGCATGTTTTTACCATTCAAAGAGAGAGGGAAGTGATTTAATAATTAAATATTGATTTCCATTGTGAATAGTAGCTAGCCATATTTGGAGAGGAGTTAAGATTTACTATTCATCAAGTCTTAAGCTTTGGACCATTGGCTAGTCCAATGTGGAGACTTTTTCTCATATCTAGCTAAAGTTTGGACTTGCATTGACATTTGGCTAGTCCATTGCCAATGCTCTAAACGGGTGAAAGGGTGGGGACAAACTTTTGCCTTGGTCAAAACTTATCATCTAAGCTTGGAAGATGGATGGTGGAGATGAATCCACCTTAAGAATGTTTTTTACCTACCAATCCAATGGTAGAGATTAATTGGACCATTTTCTAAATAAATAAAATTGAAGGACTTAAGGAAAAATATTTTAAAGTCTTAAAAATAATACCCTTGATTTATTTTAATAAACCATATTTTAAAATAAAACATACACATCTTAAAATAAAATAATTGGAAGTAATAAAAATCTTTATCTCAAAATATTTAACTTAAAGAATTAATAAAATGACGTAAGGACCTATGTAGTAGGACTCGGGTATTACATGACGCCCCCAAACCCCTACTTGGGATGTAACAGAGACTTAGAGCGTCGAGACATGCAATATAAGGTTATATACCCCTGTTCAATTTCTGTTAATATGCAATGCATCCTAAAATGCAACTAATAGTATGCAAATATCATAGTGGAATAAGGGTGACTAAATAAAACTTATGCCAGAATGAACTAAAACATCCCAATATTAATAACCACCATAAGTTCAAACCATAAAGTAGCATATCCTCAATACAAACTACTTTCAATAATAAGTCTCCATGATTAGATCAATTCATTCATACGCTCTAAAGCACGAAGGGTTAGAGCTATGAACATCAACATAAGATCTGATCTTCTATCGAGGTCTAGCTCCTCTTCAATCAGTCGGATCCATCAGTCCATCTTGTCCATCCTCGTCAGGTCTTGATACAATTTCTATCATTCCAAGTGGAATGATAGTGGGTCTACAAGGGGTGAGATTTGCTTGAAATCTCAGTAAGTTAACAACCAACTTGTACAAAGGTAAATCATACATGATAAATGATAAATGATAAATATGAAATGCATGTTGTACAGAAAATCAATATTTGTCTCCCATCCAGATTCCTCAACATTTTTAGAAAAGTTTTGATGCACATTTTCTTACAAAGAACATTTTTCAATTCAACTTTCAAAAGACATAACAATTCATCATTGTTAAGAATAATCATTAACAAATCATTTTAATATTAACCATAACATTAACATCGTAATATATGGTATCATCACAGTTCACCATGTACACTGTGAGTACCTGTTGGTGACTGTAGTACAACTCATGTTGGAACTACGTTGTTTGTAGATTCGTTCTCAATGCATTTGTAACATAACATAACATCAAAACATATACACCTACCAGCCTTAGGTGTCATACCATTTGACTTCGCTCCGACTTTTTTTAAAAAGAACCCATTCGAAGCCCGTTGACTTTTTTTGTCAGCCCAAGAGTTACCACTCCATTTTACTCCAGAGTAGACAAAAGAGTTCCACTAAGATAATTCCCCATTCTAGCATTTGAAGTTGTGACAAAAAATATTTTCATACTGTGCTAGAAAAATGTAGTTCATGACATGTGCATATGTAGCAAGCTTTTATGTGAAAATGACATTTATATGCAATATGCTAAAATGATAAAAATTTCACATGTCATGTAGGCAAGTGGTCATGTACTCAATGTATCATATAACATGATGTTTCATGTTCAAAATGACAATTATAACATGAATATGACATTTATCAATAAATCAAAAATAACTTATCAAGGAGTAAGTTAGAAGCTAACTTACAAACTGCCTAAGTTTGAAAAAAAATCATAGCGGCTATAATCAAAGCTGTACTAAGTTAGGATTTGAACTACTACAGAAGATGTTTATAATCAAAAGGGTTCAAGAACTGATATTTACAAAAAAATATCCCTAAACTTTCAAAAATTGTCACTAGGGCCTTAATTTTCACTATTTGCAAATAAGCTCTAAATTTAACCAAACTTCATAATCCTCATATTTTCCATATTCTAAAACCATCTATGAACTTCGAATTACAAAAACCAAAGTGGAACTAGTCCAAATACACTCAACCCATGGCATGCAGTCTAGTTGATGCCAGTGCAATTTCAACTATTGACTCTTATGAATGCATGCATATTCAATTTCTTTAACTAAAAATAATTACTAATATCCTTAATGACATGTTAAAAGCTTAATATTAGGTGAACAAGTTCATCCCAATACTTAATCATGGCTAAAACCTTAATCTCTATTAAGCTAGTCCTTAAGCATGCATGATATCTCTTAGTCTTTTTTATCAAGAAAAGTTTCAAAAACTGGAATTAATTCATGCATTTCCCTTATTATCCTTATCACAAGGTTTTCTAAATGCTCATATTTCACGTCTAGGTGAAATAAATCAAAACTTCATAAGTTATGCACAAATTAATCAAAATCGTGCATGCTTGGATGATCAACACAAGATAAAATTGAAACTTATCATGGCATGCTTTCAACCTCAAATTTAAACCCTCAAAAATCATTCTAAGATATTTATGAATCATATAAAATCATACCAACTCATGCCATGGCTAAAAATTCAACCCAACATAATTAATTCCAACAAAATTTCAAATCTGACCCGGTTTTGAACTTAACATGCTAAACCTTATTTAAACTTAATCGAAATTCATTCTCATGGAATAAATTAAAGCCTAACATGTTGTTATAATACTTAGCAATAGAATAAGCAAGAATACTTAGTAAAATCATGGCCTCAAAAGCTCTCAGACTCACTCACTTCAAGATCACTCTTACAACCCACTCGGCTTCAACTCTCTTGCACATTATGAGGAGAAGAGCACTCGAGAACTCAAGTGAAAGCTTGGAGAAGAGGTGCGGAGAAATAAGGGAATGAAGGGAGTTTTTATAGGCTTCAAGAGGGGAGGGGGATGCTGACCATGGCGGGAGGAGAGCTTTTTGCTTGGTGGAGTGGGCGGTGGAGTGAGGTGGTGAAGTTTCCAGCTTTGTGTCATCACTTGTGCAAGTGAATAGTGCCCTATCCCTCATGATTTTGTCCAGAACAGGTGTTGCAATGAGGCTATGGGTGCATGGGCTGATTTGGTTCAACGTTTCAAAACAAAATGCAATGGTAGGGGTCTTCAAGGCTAGGCAGTTTTCATCACTTGGTTGTTTTATCTCCATGACTGGTTTGTGTAGGTTCAATCACACCTCTTGATGACCTTTCCAAGTTGTGGAATGTATAGGGATTGGCTGCCAAAAAGATGATGAGTGTGGAGTCCATGGAAGAGGGTGGAGTGGGGTGTTGCCGTGTGATGCTTTGCACAAATGCCAATCGGCTTTTGGCTCTATTTGGGGTAGCTTGAGTCAAGGCTCACCATGATGACTGGAGGGGATGTTGGGGATTGGAGGAGGAGGGAGGAGGGAGGAGGGAGGAGGTGGGGTGTGGTGGTGGCTCAGCGATGTGCAGAAGTGCAACCAAACACAAGGTCTCTAATGGAATCGATTGGCTTCTTGAGGTTTGGTTCCTTGGAGCCAAAATTACCTACACTCCAACTAAACTAAGGGGCTATTGTTAGGGTATAAATGTAATACCATGCTCATTCCTTCTTACATATGCTTCTCTATTTCTGACGTACGTTCCTTCTTTGTGATGTAAGCAAATCCTAAGGGCAGAATTTATGTGAATTGTCTGTCCTTCTATCTAGCGACTGCGAGACTCGTCATGCGTGCCGAACCATGATGGCGTGTTTCGAAAGATATCGTATGACTTCTAGGGCAAGCCTAGTATTTTAAATATGCTGGAAATATTTATAAGGAGTATTTCCAGTGTTATTGAATTAAGATTGATCTTAAATACGACACTTATAATATTCTTGAAGAGCTCCAAAAATATTATATTTGTCGGAAATCATTTTAATATCATTATTAAAATGATTTCAACTATTTTAAATATTATGAGATTTAAATTATGTTGAAAGATTTTAATTAATTAAATGGTTGTATCCTTTTAAATATGTTAAATAAGACTTCATCATTTTATTAATGATGAAGGAATATTATTTTATAAACTAAAGTTAGTTTAAATAATATTCTACCTTCATTCCTCTAACTGCTTTTAATTAAGTTAATATTTACGCATTTTTAAATCAGTGTTTGAGATACATTGTTAGATCGTTACGTGGATCTCCAGATGAAGGGACTGAGTTAAATACCCAACCTCTATTTCTTCTCCCTCACTTTTCCCCAGCTTTCTCTCTCTCTCTCTCTCTCCTCCCTCTCCCCAGCGTACGTAGTATGCAGGCCCCCTCTCTTGCCGAATGCTCCACTGCCCAGCCCGGCGGCATCGTGCGCTGGTGAGCCTCACCTCTGCCACCACTGGCACCACCTCACACCGGCGAGCTCCCACCGGCAAACTCAGCTCCCACCTTGTAGCTGTCCTCCCCCAAGCACGCACACAACCTCTCACACACAGTTTCCCCGTGCGCAGCCTCTCCACCGCCGTACACGGCCACCCAGGCCACCACACCGCCACCAATGGCCTCCTCTCTCACCAGTGAACCTCCTCCATGGAACCCCAACCATGGGAAGCTCCCTCTCCCCCTCCGTCGCACTCACGCACGAAACCCATTTATGGGTTTCGCACGGCTTCAAGGCCATCGACGGCCTTAGCACTGCCATGTGCCGATTCCAGCTCCACCAAGCACCTCCCCTGGTCACCATGGCTCCTCCCCGAGCTCTTCCATGCCAGCCAAGTACTCCCCCTCTCCCAAGCTCTCTCACGGACTCTCCCTCCTTCCCAAGCCCGATCCGCCGCCGTAGGCCACCATGGCGCCACCCCAGTGCCGCCACAACCTCCACCAGCACCCCCTCAGCTCCTCCATGGCCAGCCATGACCAGCCAAGCCTTCCTCTCCCATTTCCATGCTTTGAGGCACACAGGTTCCTCTTGGAAACCCACGGCTCCGCCGTGCTCCGCCACCTCAGCCGCCATGTGACCACCAATAGCCTCCCTTGACCCCACTTAGCTGAACCTTAGGTCCAAACCACCACTTTATGTGGTGGGCAGCCACTGCACGTGATGGACAACCATTGCGCGTGGCTGACCGCCACTGTACATGGCTAGATCCGCCGTGTTATGCTCCTTGCCACCATCACATGGCCACCACGAGCCCTTCAAAGACCACACTTAGCTATCCAAACGCCCAAACACTTAGCCGCCATGTATGACCCTTTCGACATCTTCAACGGTGATAGTCAGCGAGCAATGCACGGGTTATCCTGTCGATGGTATAACCCTCTATCCCTTGTTAATTATGCTAAATATTGATTAGTTGATTAGGTTGTGGACTGTGCTGTTAGTATTTGTGGAGTTCACTGTGTTGGGATATTCTACGTAGTGAAGTGCTGGGCATTTTGTGTAGTGAAGTGTGGGGCATTCTGTGCAGTGTATGTGAAGTGTTGGGCATATTTGTGTAGTGTGGTGATGTGATGTGCCGTGTATGTGAAGTGTTGGGCTTATTTGTGTAGTGCGCTGTGATGTGTTGGGCGTAGTTGGGAAGTGTGCTATGAAGTGTTGTGGACTGTGTCGTGTGGTATGATAGTGGAGTATGTGCTGTATTAGTGACGTGGCATGTGGAATGGGAACAGTACACGCTGAGTGTACTTTGTGTGTGGTGTGGTATATGAGGGGAGTACATGTGGAATGTACTCCATATGGTGGAGTAATGCACCATATGGCGGGTATGCCATAATGGTGATGTGGCGTGGTCTGTATGAAGGGAGTACATGTGGAATGTACTCTATGTAGTGGAGCGATGCACTATATGGCAGGTACGCCATAGTGGTGATTTGGCATAATGCATGTGAATGGAGTACATGTGGATTGTACTCCATGTGGTGGAGTAATGCACTAAATGGCGTGTACGCCATAGTGGTGATGTGGCGTAATGCATGTGAAGGAAGTACACGTGAAGTGTACTCCATATGGTGGAGTGATGTACCATATGGCAAGTATGCCATAATGGTAATGTGGCGTAGTGTGCATGAAGGGAGTACACATGGAGTGTACTCTATGTGGTGGAGTGATGTACCATATGGCGAGTAAGCCATAATGGTGATGTGGCGTGGTGTGTATGAGAGGAGTACACGAGGAGTGTACTCTATGTGGTGATGTACCATATGGCGAGTATGCCATAATGGTAATGTGGCGTAGTGTGTATGAAGGGAGTACACGTGGAGTGTACTCTATGTGGTGGAGTGATGTACCATATGGCGAGTAAGCCATAATGGTGATGTGGCGTGGTGTGAATGAGAGGAGTATATGTGGAATGTACTCTATGTGGTGGATTGATGCACCATATGGCGTGTAAGCCATAGTGGTGATGTGGCGTAGTGCGTGTGAAGGGAGTACACATGGAGTGTACTCCATGTGGTAGAGTGATGCACCATATGGCGGGTATGCCATAATGATGATGTGGCGTAGTGTGTATGAAGGGAGTACACGAAGAGTGTACTCCATGTGCACCATATGGCGGGTATGCCATAATGGTGATGTAACCTAGTGTGTGAAAAAGGAGTATACGTGGAGTGTACTCCACAAGGTAGCGACACTCCGTGTAGCGCGTCGCAAAGGATGGTTGTATGATTGATGGACGTGGAACGTGATGAGTAGTGTTGGGAACTGTGGAATAGTGTCCTGAAGTAGTTATGGCTTAGCCGGTAGTTTGAGGTGACAAGTGTCACCGTGATGGACTTATGGCTATAAGTATGCGTGAAGTAGTGGAACAAGTGTAAGAGTGCGCAGCGGAAGCATGACTGGGGAATGTCACGAAGTGACATGACTTTTGACAATCATGCTTGTGATGGGCGAAGTAGTGGAACAAGTGTAAGAGTACGCAGCGGAAGCATGACTGGGCAATGTCACGAAGTGACGTGGTCACTGACAGTCATGCTTATGATGGGTGAGGAGTTAGTGTCGAAATGATGTAGCAGGATCGTGATGAGATGTCACGATGTGACGGGAGTACGTGAGGAACCGTACTCATGTTGAGTTAGGAGTTGACATAACAGGATGTCAGGTGACATGACAAGGTCACGGTGTAGCTTGGGAGTAGTTTCAAGCTATATGACGTGACGTAAGGCGTAGTTGTGAATGGAGTCCTGTCATGTTAAGTGTTGGGATGAACTGTCAAAAGGGACGGGTAGCATGAAGAGTCATGCTAGCCGGGATAAGAGAAGGTTGGTATCAGAGTATGGCCTTTGTCCCTACGAGCAGGTGATCAACATGTTATATGTTGGTCTCAGGTGATAAAGGGGTAAGGTACATGTGTAATCTGGGTAGACACATGTGTCGGATGGATTCACCATATGTAATGAGTAATCTGTCATTAGCATAGTTACACGGTGCTTAAGCCTTAGAGTTGGCTTAGAGTCGTGTGGCTTGTATAGATGGGAATGATGATTAGTATGGGCTAAGGTGCATAAAGATAGTGACGGGCGTATTATCTAGGATTGGGATGCGTGATTCCATCAGTCGGAATCATGCGTCGGAATGTAGTTGTAAGAAGAGTAAGACGAATGTCTTAGTGTCTTAATCCTAAAATGAATCATGGGTTCACTTTAGTGTATGAGCACTCGAGGCAAGACTTTGAGTTGGAAGATGTGGTGACCGTAAGTGGTCCCCGAAGGGTTTAGCATAGTAAATGGCACCTAAGTGCACGGGATAGAAGGAGAGTGTTCCAAGTGAAACATAGTTCTATTTCTAGTTTAAGTTGCTTTTGCATTAGATAGAAAATGATGCTAAGGTATGTGTATGCATGTAGGTTGCCATCTGATAAGCACATGAATGGACTGCATGACATGCAAATAGCATGGAGTCTAGGTAAGTGTTACTTTCATACTCTTCTAGAGTTTTCCAAGATACAAGAAATGCTTTTCCTTTAAGATGCTTACGAAAAGAAATGAAAGACGCTTTACGAAAGAAAATGCTAAGTGTTCAAAGGTATAAGTATATACGGCCCCTCCTTGGCAGCCCCTGTTTACGCACCCAAAGTATTAATTGTACGCATGTGAATGGATGACTATACACTGTATTTATTGTATGTATTTTCTAAGAAAATCCATGAACTAATGAAAATGCATGAAAGGCATGAAAATGTATGCTTTTATGGATCCTACAAATCGACGCTTTCATGTGCGCCATGAGGTGATGCTTGTGGACGCCATGAAAGACGACGTTCAAGGTGATGCTTATGGATGCCATGAAAGCTGATGTTTAAGCCCATGTATGTTCTTAAATGACGTTTTCCATGAACGAACTATTAAAGAAATGATAGAGCTGAAATGAACTGAAAAAGGAAAAACGATTTTCGGGCTTATGCCCCAAACGATGTTTTTCTCATGAATCGATGTTTTCTCATGAAAATGAATGTTTTCTCATGAAAGGACTGTTAAATGAAAGAAAGAACTGAATGAAAGCTCCAACTCTTTCGAGCTGACAGGAATGAATGAATGAATGAAAAGCAAAGAAAGACATGAAAACATGAAATGTATGAAGATACATAACGGTTACATGAATGAATGAAAAGGGTACCAATGAATGGGCAGATTGCAATGCCGGGTAAGTAGTACTGGTAGTGCACCCAGTGTTGCCCCATGACTGAAAAGGGATTCCCAACCCGTGGCCACGGGCAGAGTCCAAGTCCAAAGGAAGACTACTAACCCCAACACACGGGGCGTAACAGTGTGTACTGGCCTATGAAAGTGATAAGAATGAATGGATGTATGCATGTATGCACGAATGCACGAACCTTTAAGAAATGAAGGCACTGACGAGGGACACGTTTTAAAGAAAGGAAAACCTTTTAAAAGAAAATTCCCATCCAGTGACATTTTCAAAAGAACGCACGTATGCACGTAAGCATGCATGAATTCTTGAAGAAATGAAGGCATTGACGAGAAACGTTTTACGAAAAGAAAGCCCATGTTTAAAAGAGAAAAAAATCCGGTCCAGTGATGTTTTCAAATGAACACACGTATGACACGAATGCATGCACGTAATAGTACGTATGAATGATGAATGCATGAATGAAAACCTATGTTGTTATATTTTAACTGTATGAAGTAATGCTTACAAGTCTTCGAATCATTTTAGTTTTTATGCATGTCCCTCTCCCCTCACAGGGATGGAATAAAAAGTACGCATCAGGACGGACACGGCCTATGGGGAAGAGCATGAAAGTCTAGGCATGGGTTTTAACTGCACGAGAGACCTTGTTTTTATAAGATTAATGTTTTCTGCTGTAAACTTCTTTTATTCTAAAGCACATTTTATTTTATAAACGTAGAGTCTTGCACCCTGGGTATGCAAGTAAAAAGTTTTAAATCGAACGGTAATTCCCGTCATCCTTTCTAAAAATATTTTATAAAAAGTCCCACCACAAGGACGGGCACTACAATAAAAGACAAAAATGCTCTTGAGAAAAAGGCGTAATTGGCGTGGACTAGGGTCTGAATTGGTATAATGCACCAAGTGATGTATCAAGGTGCCGATTGTAATGTTTTGGGCATTGACATGTCTTTGCCTCTAATGACATGTGGATCAAGACTAATCTTCTAATTTATTCTAAGAATGATGGAAAAAAAAAATAAAAATGATGAAGTCTAGATAAAAAAGGTGAGAAATAATTAAAAAAGAAATTAAACTTAAAACATGGTTTAGAGATCTCTAATCATGTGGAAGTTGATTAATGCTCTTAACCCAAGTTCAAAACTTAATTTGGGTCTGAAGAAATCCTTAGGGCTTGGGATACAATATGTGTTTGAGGAAACCAATGGTATGATGTATATGGACTTCATAAAGAAGCGTGAAAATGCAAGACATGGCTTTGGGCCTTTTTGGCCATGAGAGGGAGTTGCATGGTTTATGGGCTTGAAAGGCTTTCCTTATCATGAATGGGCCATGGCTCAAAGTTAACACCAAGTTAGGCCGAAAAGGTCTTATGCCTTCCTCATACTTAGGCCAAATCTTTCTAAGGTTACCCCACAAAAAGACTTAAACTCTTATAAGGCTTGGTTCAAGACTTCTAAGTCTTAGCCCATAACATTCTAAGGGTTTAAGGGCATTAAGTGTAGCACTAATGGACTTGCTTACCACCCATACTTAATCCTTAAGTGTAACCACTAATGACACTAAGTGCCATAGTTTAATGGGTAAAAAAAATCTAACTCACTCTCTTAATTAAAAAATAATGATAAATATTATGCTAAAAAAAATTATAAAGCCCAAAAATATAATATAGTATTATAAGCTCATTCTAAGGGAGATTAAGGGTTAATCCAAATAGGTAATTAGACGGGGTGTTACAACTTCACTTTAGCCTTCTTTAAAAAGAACCCATTCGAAACTTGTTGACTATTCTTCGTCAACCCAGGAGCTCCCACTCCATTTTTACTCACTTTAGAGTGAATAGATGAGTTTTACTAGGATAATTCCCCATCCTAGCATTTGGGATCGTGACAAAATTTCTTTTCATACAATGCTTTGAAAATATTTTTATGACGTGTTTGTAAGTATGCTTCTCGTAAAAATGACAATTTTGTGTAACATGCTCAAATCATGAAAAATTTCACATGTCATGTAAGCAATTAGTTGTGTACTCAATGTATCATATAACATGATGTTTCATACTCAAAATGACAATTATAACATGAATGTGACATTTAATAATAAATCATAAATAACTTATCAATGTGTAAGTTAGAGGCCAAATAAAAAATTGTCCGAGTTTGAAAAAATTGTAGCGGCTATAAACAAGGTTATACTAAGTTAGGATCTGAGCTTCTAAGGAAGATGTTCATAAAAGGGCTAAAAATTAGTATTTACAAAAATATCCCTAAACTCTCAAAAATTGCCACTAAGACCCTAATTTTTTCCTATTTGCAAATAAGCCCGAAATTTAACCAAAATTTCGTAAACCTCATATTTTTCATATTCTAAAACTATCAATGCCCTTAGAATTTTAAGAATCAAAGTGCAGCTATGTGAATCACACCTAACCTGTGGCATGCATTCTAGTAAGGCCTAGATGTGATTTCAACTATTTAACCTCTATGGATGCATGTGTACTTAAATTCATCAAGTGCCAATATAAATTATAACCTTAGGGATAAATTAAAACTTAGTCTTAGGTCATACATGTTCATCCTAATACTTAAACATGGCTCAAGACCTTAATCACCATTAAATCATTCATTAAGCATGCATGATATTTCTAGCTTTATTCACCAAGAGATGTTTAAAAAAAATAATCAAATCATGTATTTTCATTCTTATCCCAATCACAAGAATATTTTAAGTGCACATTATTCAATCCTAGGTAAACTAATCAAAACTTCATGAGTTAAGCTTAAATTAATCAAAACCATGCATCCTTAAATGATCAACACAAGACTAAATTAAAGCCTATGATGACATGCTTCCAACCTCAAAATTAAACCTTCCAAAATCATTCTAAGACATTTACGAATCATATAAAATCATACCAACTCATTTCATGGCTACAAATTCTACCCAAAATAATTTATTTCATCAAAACATCAACTCTGTCCCAGCTTGGTATTAACAACCTAACCCTTGATTAAACTCAATCAAGAATTCATTCTTATGCCATAAATTAAGACCTAACATGCTATTCTAATACTTATCAAGAGATTAAGCACAACATGAATTGAAACTGTGATATTTTGTTGCATGGTCATTTTGTTACTCTGTTACATGATTACAAGGTCAATGAATTTGGAAAGAATACATACAAGAAAGAACTGAGTTTCAGTCAAGTTCATGTCCATGCTCATGCATTCATACTCATGGTTTGCCTTAGACATGTATATGTTATCTTTCTATATGTTATTGTTTGAACTTGCTGAGATTTTCTTGAAATCTCACTATGGTAGTTTCCACTACCATTCTCCCAAGAATGTTAGAAGTTGTGACAGGAATAGACGATACCAATGGGGAAAGCACAAGTGCATGGACTCCCCTAGGACTAAAGAGGAATTTAGCAAGAAAGGCACTAGGAAGGGTGAGAGCAGTGTGGTCTCTAGCTCTCAACATGTTAAGGAAGATAGTCTCGAAGATGTAGTAATCAATTTGAGCTACTTGAGCACATCAATGAAGCCCAAGACATTTTGAATCAGGGAGAACATTGTACTTGGAAATGTCAATAACATATATGTCACTTATTTCCAAATTTTTGCCTTTCATGATAGACTTGGTAATCAAGGGTTATTTTTTGAACCCTTTATTTTGTATTTGGAGATATTTTGAACTACTATTTTGGGATTAATAGTTACTTTTATTTGGTACCATATTTTATTGCTCTAAACTTTACTTAGAAATGAAGTTTTTCCGTTGCAATTATTGCAAACTGTAGAAATATGTTAAGTGCATTGCATGTTAACTGTCATGTACGAGGGATGTATAACTTTGAGTTGTATGTCCCGATACTTCAGTCTCCATCCAAATATGCTAGGGGCATCACAACCCTTCACTCTCGAGTGGTAAATCATGTGTCAGACCTGGAGAGTCAGCTTTCAGAACGATTGGATGAGGTCTAGGCCCCGACATGAAGAGGAGGAGTTTGTGACTTCAATACTCCAGTTTTAGGATAGGATTATGGCTATCTTATCTTGGTTGCACAAGCGGCTCAATGAGTTAGCTCAGTAGTTATGCTTTTCAATACTATACATATAGAGCCGTCTCCAGTACCTATTTATGCTATAGTCATGACGAACAAATTTGGTAAGCATTACAGTTATCAGTCTATTATGAAGCATGTTATATTTTGGGATATAGTTTCAGGTATAACGTTATTTAAGAAAAAAAATATCTATTGTTAGATGCATGCGAGGTGCATTGCATCTTTATTAGTCATGAACATGGGTAGATAACCTTGTGTTGCATGTCCTGATACTTCATAATTCGTCCTGTAATGCCCCGGTCCCACAGGGATCGAAAAGTTACTCCCTCTAACTTAAAACTCACAATTCATCAATATATTTATAAACTCCAAAATATAAAGTCATTAGAATACTACAAAATCTCTTAATAAAATCCGTCAATTCTCAGAAATCTTCTATGAGTAATCCATTATGCTTAAATAATCATCTCATCGATGCTCCATAATCCTGATCCTTAGCTGGACTATTCAAAATCATCTAAAAAATATTTGGAGATAAGGGGTGAGTTATCAACAACTCAGTAAGCAGAGAACATATACCAGTGTGTAAACATGAGCATTTACAGAGATCAGAATGCAGAACAAAACATTTTCATTTTCAGAGTGCGGAAGCAGAACATGTTATCAAAATATCAGAGCGAAGATTCAAAAATAATTTCATTCAAAAATATCCTTTGGCATAGCATAAATGATGATGATGATGATCATCATCAGAACATCATATCAGAACAGAGGCCATGTATAACCCCCGTGGTAGGGTTGTGCATCTGCGGGTATAGAACATAAATCACTCTGTCACCAAGGTGTGCACTCAAAACAGAGACCACTACTATAACCCGTGGCAGGCCGTATCCACTATTATAACCCGTGGTTGGGCCGTATCCACTATTATTACCCGTGGTTGGGCCGTATTCACTATTGTAACCTGTGGTTGGGCCGTATGCCACTATTATTACTTGTGGTAGGGCCGTAACTAAACAGAGCAGAAACAGAATCAGAATCAGAATCAGAGAGTCATGCCAAAGGTTTTCAAAAATCACATCTTATCCAAACAGAGTATTGAACAAAATCATATCATCTTCAAAATCATAACGGATCCAAAGCATATTTATATAATCATGCACAAATTTTCATATTCGCTCTTTTTGCATAGGTCAGAAATAGAATGCCAAAAATAAGCTCATATCTACACCAGTCATGACGAAAATGCTTTCTCTTTCATCAGAGTTCAATGAGTAATGACGAACAAATAACTGATGTTATTTTCACATTTCTTTTCAAAACGCATAATGCATATTTTCATAAATCAACCTCAGTTCATTTTTATTTTTTGCAAAGTCTACCATAGGAACCCTGCTTACCTGGATTTTTTAGCTTATCAGAAATTCTCCACTGCAGTACTGAACGAAAATCAATCGTCACCTATAAAATAATCATGTAACTTCCATAAATTTCCAATTTATGAATTTCAATATCTAAAATTGAAATACCTATTTTAATACTCCAAAACCTACAATTTCTCTTAACTCTAAAATACCGTCACTTTCTAAATTCATCATTTTTCCACTTAATAACTCCGAGCAAAACATTAATATTAACTAATATAATTTTGTACCATAACGTGAGACAAAAACCCGTATAGAATACTAAAATATTTATTGAAAATGACGTAGCCTCATGGAAAGACATGTCTTACCGAAAACACTTGTTCATGAAACAATTGGCTAAAAGGGTAAAATTGTAATTATAACTCAAGATATTTACTAAACCTACAGAAGTTTACGGAAACTAAACACTTATTCTAGGCAGCGTCGTTGTGCTTGGAGGGTAACGAAGGACTTACCGTGAGGGAAGGTGTGCAGCGCTGGGTGCGGTGGAAGGTGGTGAACTCGGCGGAGCATTGAGAGAGAGAGAGAACAACACGGTGAGAGAGATAACGGAGAGAGAGAGAGAGAGAGAGAGAGAGAGCGAGGGCAGCATGAACGTGTTTGCGGTAGCTGGACTAGGTTGTTTCTAGTGGAGGCTTGCGGTGGTGAAAGTCAAGTAGGGGTTGATCAAGGGGTTGAGAACGTGGAGGCTAGGCTTCTAGGGAGGCAATGGCGTGGAGGATATGGGTTGTCCGTGGTGCAACTACTCTGTTTTGGGGAGCAAAAATAGGAGAATTTCATGGTTTGCAACAGAGGCTACGGGAGGCATTGGGCGGTGGCTTACGGTTTCACAAGGGGCTGGGCAAAGGCCAGAGGCTTCCGTCGTGCAGGGGGAAACTCGCACGGGGGTGGTTTTCGTTCGGTTGAGTGCATATGGGCGTGGGCTTTTGTGATGGTGAGGTCGTGCAACTAGGCTGCAGACGAGGTCTAACGCCGTGGGTGTGGAGGTGTAGAGACATTGATGGTACTGCATGGAGGTTGTGGAGGGTGGCGGCTTGTGGTGGATGATGGTTTGTGGATGAAGTTGCTTCTGTGCGTGCGTGGGTGGAGATTGCCGTGGGAGTTTTTGCGGCAGCTATAGGCTTGGTAAACTAACATGCAGGTACGTATATATATTTATTTATTGGCGATGAAAAAAACCCCTAGAGAAATGAGGGAGACTTGTGTGGGCGTGAAATTGTGCGGGTGAGGAAAAAGGATGGGCTACTGCGAAGAGCCTAGCTTGAGAATTACAATGGCAAGAGGGTAGTGCAGTGTAACATCCGGACTCAATCAAGCTCAAATTTATTTATTTGGTTTTAGTTTATTTTATTTATTTTATTTTTCTGCACACGTTTTTTTTTTTCTCCCGCATGTTTCAATTTTTTGTTTTCTTCTCTTTCGGTCTTTATCTCTAAATTCCCGTAAGTTTTGTTTTTCGTTCACGTCGTGCATGCTCACACACAACTCATCCTCATCCGCTCACACGTCTCCTCCTCTAGGGTTTTCTTTTCTTGTTCATCCACCTATATTATATATATATATGTATTCAAAGAAAGCTTCTGCCGCTGCCCTCCCACGCGAAACCTTAGCCCAGCATTTTTTTCCTCCTCTTTGCAAACAGCGCATCACCCTCTAGCTCGGTCTCGACCCACCCAGTCGCAACTAACCCAGATGCCGCACAAAACCAACCTCCACAAGTCACGACCCACGCCGTCCCAGCATCACCGCAGCCTGTCCTCACCCATTCGGAAAGCACCACACCAGTTTAACAGGAAGCCTCTGCCTTCCTACTCCGCGTAGCGTGCACCGAGTTGCATGCCGCGGGAAGCCATCACAGCCGCCTTCCCGACGAACCTGGTCTACAACTCCTTAAGCCGCCATGAACCCACTCGGAACCACCGCTGACCATCACCAAGAAAAATAGGAGAGCCCTTGCTTCTCATCTCAAAAACAGAGCATCACCACTATTTCGGCTGGTCACCACCGTACATCGGGAAAACTATCGAGCTAGCCACAGAATCTGCCGTTTGTCACCTTTCCGTCCGCCTCAATTTTGTCTTGTCCCTCGCGGTGAGCTTTTGCCGAACACTTGCACTGCTTCTCCGTCTTCTTTGTTTCTCTCTCACCGTGTTTTTCTTTCTTTCTCTCTCTCTCTCTTCCAATGCACCGCCGCAGTACCCACCACCTCTAGTGCACCGGCCAAACTCCGTCGCAGCTCCACTTCTCCAACCGCGCGGCGTTGTCTTGTTGCTTGTATGTTTTTGTTGTTGTTCCGAAAACTTCCGCAGTTTAGGAAATGTTTTGTCTTATAATTACATTATTACCCTTTGTGGGATGTATAAGATATTGTACTGAGATTATATAGTATTTTTTTTAAAATTATACTATGTGTAACGTATTATTTTTATTGAAGGTGTGAAATTTTATTTTGAACATTTTTAATTATGATTAAAGAAAATCACTTAAGTATTTTTTAATATGTTATTAAGTAAAGATTTATTTTAATAGTAAACAATATTGGTGTAATGTTATTTTTTTTACATTTTAGATATGTTTTAGTCTATTTAAAAATTGTTATGGGTTATTTTAAAATATTTTGGAATAATTATATTATCCAGTATTAAACTTCATAAGTTGTTTTCATTAATAAATAGGTCTGACTTTTAAATGTTTTAGTCATAGTATTAAATTAGCATTGACGATTTTAGAAAGTGATGGTTGGTAATTTTAGGTTTTGAGGAATTAAATAGGTTATTTTATAACCTTAGGATTAAATATCGAAATGCGTGATTAATCGAAAATTTATGAGAATTACGTGATTATTTTATAGGTGACGATTAATTATTGTTCGATGTTTTTGAGGAATTCCGAAAAAACTAAGAAGTTCAGGTAAACGGGATTCCTATGCTAGACTTTGCATTTAAAATAAAATGAGTTGAGGTTATTTTTGGAAAATATACATATTTGACGTTGAAAAGAAGTTTGAACTGCCTCAACTATTTGTTCTGCATTACTCATGAGATTCTATTTAAGAAGAAATTATTTTTTGTCATGACTGGTGTAGACATGAGCTTATTTTTGACATTCTGTTTCTAAACTTTGAAAAAGAGAGCGAATATGAAATTTTGTGCATAAATTATGTTGTGTTATGATTTTGTTCCATTATGAAGATTTTGTGTACTTTGATATGATCTGATGTGATTTCTGAAAACCTCTGGCATAACATTCTGTTTCTGTTCCATTCTGACCTCACCACGGGTGTAAAACTGTGGCCTCTGTTTGGGTTGGTACCAACTTTTTTGTTTCTGGTGCACCCACTTTGGAAACAAAGTAGTTTTCTGCGTGGTCTTTTCTATGTGCATACTCGGGGCTCCGAGAATGAATAAGGGGAAGATTCACATTCTGTTTCTGTTCGGTTAGCTACCAGGGTTTGCACAACCATACCATTGGGGTTAAACATGGTTTTTGTTATGATTTGATAAGATAAGATGTGATGTTTCAGTTTATGCTATGCCAAATGGATTTTGATTATGAATATTTTCGAACTTTCGCTTTGATATTTTTGATAATATGTTCTGACTTGCATTTTGAAAACATTATTCTGATTCTGCATTCTAAAAGAAAATATTTTTGTTCTTCATTCTGAACTCTATAAATGCTCATGTTTACATACTAGTATATGTCCTCTGCTTACTGAGTTGTTGATAACTCACCCCTTATCTCCATATATTTTTTTTTAGATAATTTTGATGGTTCAGCTGGAGAACAAGAGTAGAAAGTTTTAGCAGGTGTGATGATCAGAGTGGAATAAGTGCCCGAGGGTACAAGTGCTTAATTGAGAGTCGTAGTTAGTAAACTGAATTTATGTTTCGGATATTTTGATTTGATGAGTTAAGAATAATTTCGAGTTTTAGAGAGTTTTTAATTTATGTTATTGAGATTTTCTTTATTGTCCCCATAGAGGAACTTAGATATTTGGATTGATTAAATTGATTAATATTTTATTGGATTTTTCAGATTTTATAGTTGTACTATTTAAGTTGATTTGAGGTATTAAGAGTTAACTCTCCGGACTTCCGGGAATGGGGCGTTACATGCAGTGTGCGTGAAATGTGTGACGCCCGCAAATTCAGCTAGGGATTGTACGGACAATTGAAGCGTCGAGACATGCAACACAAGGTTACCTGCCCCCGTTCATGACATATAAGATGCAATATTCCTAACATGCATCTAGCATTATGCAATATTCGCAGCGGATAATTTTTCTTTTTAGCAATACTATGCACCAAACCGAAATATCCCAAATACTTAAAACATACTTCATTCATAATGACGTACTAAACAACTGGGATCACAATAATAGTCCATATGGTTGTGATCAAAAGAGTGCTGGAGATTGAACTCCACAAATATAAGTAGTAACCTGAGGTAACTACTGTACTACTATCTACGTCGCACCATCACTTAATCGATCGTTTCCAGATGGTCGATTCTCGATTCTCATTCAGATCCTGTAATAAGATCTACCATTCGGGGGGAATGGTAGTTGGGACTACTACAGTGAGATTTGATTACAAATCTCAGCAAGTTAACAAGAAACTTCCACATAGGTTAATGATGCATGCATGGCAGTAAAAGCATGAATGCATAATCAAATCATAAGTAATCATAGCATAACTTGACATACAACATAACATAACTGACATAACTTAAACTGAAACTGAAGCTTAGCATGAACGTGACTTGAAACATAACATGGATTTGAAACATAGCATGAATGTGAGCTTGGAACATAACATGGACTTGAAACATAGCATGAACGTGAATATGCATAATTTGAACTTGAACTTGAGCATGACATAACATAAATGTGAACTTGGAACATAACGTAAACGTGAACATAACATGAAATGAACTTGGAACATAACGTGAACGTGAACATAACATAACATGAACTTGAAACATATTCTTGTCTCATGGGATTACCATGATTGCGTGAACGTAAACTTGAACATAACATAACGTGAAACATGACTTGAACTTGGAATCTTATTCAATAGACTTAATCATTAACGTGACCATATGGGTGCTACACAGGTCCCCTTGAGCCGTGTGTCCCTGCCGATTACCGCATCACATCACAGGTTTCTATACCAGCTGTGAGTGCGTTAATACGTACTCCACAGTTGTTGTGGCCCCACGTATTCTACGTGTCACAATTGCTGTGTCTCACGTAGTGTATGCTCCACAGTTGTTGTGGCCCCATACTTCATGCTCCACAGTTGTTGTGGCCCCATGACTTATCTGTTTGTGCCACACTTGCTGTGGACACACGTAACATAATGTGTGGCACCATCGGCGTTAGTGCCTGGCGCGCTCCGGTGACCAGCTAATTAGGCCCCATTCGCAACCTGTTGACTGTACTTCGTCAACCCAGGGAATTTCACACCTATTTAGACACTCCAGCGTGAACAAAGGAGTTCCACTAGGATATTACCCCATCCTAGCGCTTAGGGTCGTGATTGACATGAATGACTTAACTGGCAGACATGACATTTCGTAACGTGACGTAACATGAACGTGACATAAAATACAGAAATCTTGACGTAGCGTAACGTGACATGAACGTAAGACGACAAACATGACATACTTTGAAACATAAATGTAACGGACAACATTTCATAACATGGCATACATGTAACAGGCAACATTTCGTAACATAGCATATCATGTAACAGACAACATTTCTTAACATGGCGTAACATGTGACAGTGAATATTACGTCACAAGAAATACATGTAATAGATGGCATACTTAACTTAACATACTTGCAATGTATAGCAATACGTGACAGAATATATCTTGTGTAACAGATGAATAATTCATGACAGAATAAATTCTGTGTAACAGATAAATATGTAATGACTTGGCATGGCACATATGATAACATGCATACATACAATTTAGTTCCCTTACTTATCACACATACACATTAAATTGATAGTAAGTTAAAAGCTAACTTACCTCGATCTTCGCGCTTCGAGACAAAACTCAAGTGCGATCACGGGAAACTGAAAGTAGTGATTTCTAAAAATTAGAACTTAATCACTAACAATTAGGAATATGGAAAAATATCAACTTAGAGTAAAATTACCATTTTACCCTCTACATGTGGGAAAATGACCATTTTACCCCTAACTTAAGGATTTTGCATCATAACTTCAAAAATCACCAAAATTTACATACCTTATGTAAATTTTGTCCTAAACTCAAATATCAATTCATAAAAATTTAAAACTAAACACAACCATCAAAACTCTATATGGCCGAAACTTACAAAGGCTATTTCCTTTGCTTTTTGTTGTAATTCTTTCAAATCTCAAAACTCATGATTAAACCAAAATTTTTCTTCTACTACACTCATAACATATTCTTAAGAATAATCATGTTTTGAATCATGAACAAAAGTCATCAAAATCACTAAAACCATACTTGAACTTTTTGGTTTCTCTTCTAAGTTCAAAACAGAATTTTGTTTCTAACTTGTTTTGATCAACCTCTTGATCCATGACTTATAAAGAAGTGATCTTCAAACCAAAACATCACATGGTTCAAAAAGGTGTCCTAAAACAGATCCAAGCTTCAAACTCAAGATCACATGGGTAAACATCAACCAAAACATAAATTTAGCCAAGAACATCATCACTTTGGCCTAACCGAATATCTCCTTCCATAAAATTTCATATGTTCGAAACTAACATCAAATATCTTCAAAATAACATTCTAACATGTATATAAGATGCTTAGGATCTTCCAATAAAAATATCAAAGCCATTGGAATAAGATTAAACCATAAAAGATTTAAACTTTCTCAAAACAGAAACTGTTTTTCCTCTTCCAGTTTCTAAGTTTCTAGACCTAAGAAAATATTTCACCAAAACTTTTAATCATGCAACAAATCCTCAACCAATAATCATATACACATGTTAACAGTACTCCATAAAAATTTCGGACCAAGATCTATTCATTAGCTTGGTCAAAAACTCCAAAATATAACACACTCTCCAGTTTATCGCCCAGAATGACCTTTCTGGGGTCTAAACAACTTTTTACCAATCAAATGATCTCCAAATGGAACAAATAAGATATCCACGTAAACTAGACTCCAAAAGAAACAACTTTCATGAAGGAAACGTTGCGAGGAAACACTTACAAAAGCTTCGAAACAGGCATTCAAAAGAGGTACGAAAAACTGTCCGAGAGTGTCTTTTGTGTTCTATGAAGGAAAAGTGTAAAGGAGAGTTGCTTTTTCGTGGGAAGTGGACTGAAGAGCTTCTTACACAAGCTATGTAAAGTGATAGGACTGAAGGAATGGTTGAGTGTTGGCCTTTTCTTCTCATAAAAATCAGACCAAGATCTTTTCTTAAGGTGGAGTGTAAGAGTGAATGAGTGAGGTGGCCCTTTAGCTATGTCTTTCAAGAACCTTCTAGGCTCTTCTTGTACAGATCTGGCCAGCCAAGTGGGGGTACAAAACTTAGCCATGAAGCAATCCTATGGTGACCAAATTCGTGGGCCTTAAAGGGCCTAAACCGAATGGGCCTAAAATTTGGGGTTTAAAGAGGGTTTGGGTTGCTATCAAGCCCAAATCCAATATCACTTGGCCCAATCAATTTTTCAAGGTTAACAAGGTTGGATAATGATGTTCTAACACAAATTTGAAGGATTAATAGCATGTGGAAGTGATTTAATCAAGTGATTAAACACAATGCTAGAAATCGGATTAGAAAATGTTTAGAGGCCAACTTTAGGGTTTTGGGGAAACCGTTTAGGGTTTCGATTTCAACCATGCTTTTGGGCTTTCGATTGGATTCCCACCATTTAGAATTTCACTAGGATTGAAAACCTCTTTGATCTGGCACAATTTGGTTGAGCAGATGAAACAAAGTTTTGCTTAAGCGACATGATCTCACACCTTGATTCCTTCAAATCCAACAAACGTTCCTTATGGTGCCAAGTGTCTAAAATTATTCACTAAGTGTGGCTAAGATCTTGCCAAGTGTCCAAATAAAACTTCTCTAATCCAATTTGGACATTCCACACTGTGATTTCGAAACACTGCAATTGGTGCGCTTATCGAGGTTACTATTCACTTCGAAAAAGTGAATCATAAACTTAGTACTAAAAATTCCTAAATATTCATATTAATCTTTAGTGAAAATCTTTTACCGAAATTTAACCTCGAAGTGCCCCTAAAAATAATTTCACAATTTCCAACAGACGTTTCGTCCGGAATTATGAAAATAGGATATTGTGCCATAAAATCCTAAATAATCCACTGAGTGTAATGGCGTAGACCATAATGCATTCTGACACTTCTAACCACCTCAAATAAATAAAACTCATATTTCTAGCAGCATAGTGAGTGATAACACTGACTATGTTGACAGACTAAAACCTATGCAATAGGTCGATTCGTAAAAACTTATGGGATTTTCACGAGATTCCTAAAGTCAATAGAAATTCCGCCAATGAATTTCTAGCGGGCTGTTACAAAATGTGTAATGCAATATATATATATATATATATATATATATATATATATATATAGAGTAAAACAAAAAGAAAACCCTAGGAAGGAACAAAGGGAGTACAAAGCAAGAAAGACGTGCATGAGGAGAAAACAGGTGCGTGGCGTGCATGGCATGGAGACTAAAGAGATTTTCACAACTTGTGTTTTGGATGGGGCTTTTTCCTTAAAAAAAATTTGGACCCGAATTCCTTGCTTGGCCCAGGTGTTACATTCTCAACCCTTTAAAAAAAAATTTTGTCCTCAAAATTTGCTAGTACCACAAGCAAAGCTTAAATATTTATCTACTACAACCATTCTATGCCTACCCCAATCATCGATCATATTGTCGGACCTAATTAATATTCCAAAATTAGCGAACCTAATATTCCAAATTCTAACCCTCCAATATTATCGACCATATTCTCGCATATTTTCCCTAGCCATTCACGATCTCACACACTACCATTTCAAGTCTAAAATATGAACCTCAATAATACAATTAAAGATCCAAAAATAAATTTCAAATTCTCCACCAAATATAAAACCTCAATAAATAACGAAATAAACTCTCAAACTATCGTATCACCAAAACCATGCTTCCACTGCCCACTCTAACAACTTGTAGTCCTAAACACATTGTATCTCAAATCAAGTACATCTGAAAAGAACTAACCTCCACATTTAACCAGTCCATACACTTTTTCTTTTCTTTTCGTCAGATTTAATTTTGCAAAGTCTCCCAACATGTATGTAGAATCTAATACATCAATATCACAAGTCTAAACCTCCAGTTCCTAATCAAAACTCATTCCACGAAGTCAACCTAAAATCTAAACCTTAAAACCTGTCAGAATTATTTCCTACAGTCCACAAAATATGCCTACCGAAATTAAAATCTCGAATGTCATAAAAATTGTTTCCTTAAATTATGCAAAATCTAAAACCTCAGATTTCGCGGAACTCATTCCATAGGTCCGCAAGTGCTAAAACCTTAGATATCATCAAAAATCATATCCTGGAACTCGCAGAAATCAATGATCTTAAATCTCATCAAAATCACTTTTAAAGTATGTACAATCTCTAAACCTCAAATCTCCAAAGTTTCAACTCGACGACGAGCAGCCATCTTGAGATCTTAAACCCAGTTAAACGTTCTAGGGAAAGAAAACAAAACATGTATAAACAAAATATAAATACCAGCTAAAATCTTTCAAAACAAGTTAAAAATAAATAAATGAATCAATTAAATCTTGAACTTGTTTTAACAATTCTTAGCCGTATCTTTAACCAACTCATATAGTTCTTCCTACCATCTATAATTGTAAACCCGATATCGCTCTAAACTCACGTACGTCTTTAGAATCTAAACCTCAAAAAAATTCTAAACCTTAAATTAATCTTATAAATATTATCTCCTATAGTCCCCCAAAGTAGTTTGTCGGATCTAAAATCCCTAAATCTCAAAATTCCAAAACTCAATCATAAAGTCTGCAAAATCTAAAATCTTAAATCTCTACAAAATCATCTCTTATTCTTTAAAATTCTACACCTCAAATTTGAAGTTTCTTCTTGAACCCATAGATATCCAAACCTCAAATGTTTATAGTCTGAAGAACCTCAAACCTGGCTCTGATACCAACTGTAACGCCCCGATCCCGCAGGGATCGAAGAGTTACTCCCTATAACTTAAAACTCATAATTCATCAATATATTTATAGACTTCAAAATATAAAGTCATCAGAATACTACAAAATCTCTTAATAAAATCTGCCAATTCTCAGAAATCTTCTATGAGTAATCCACTATGCTTAAATAATCATCTCACCGATGCTCCATAATCCTGATCTTTAGCTGGACTATTCAAAATCATCTGAAAAATATATGGAGATAAGGGTGAGTTATCAACAACTCAGTAACCAGATAACATATACCAGTGTGTAAACATGAGCATTTACAGAGATCAAAATGTAGAACAAAACATTTTCATTTTCAGAGTGCGGAAGCAGAACATGTTATCAAAATATCAGTGTGAAGATTTAGAAAAAAAATTCATTCAAAAATATCCTTTGGCATAGCATAAATGATGATGATGATCATCAGAACATCATATCAGAACAGAGGCCATGTATAACCCCCATGGTAGGGATGTGCATCTGCGGATAGCCAAGCAGAACATAAATCACTCTGTCAGCAAGGTGTGCACTCAAAACAGAGACCACTACTATAACTCGGTGCAGGGCCGTATCCACTATTATAACCCATGGTTAGGTTGTATCCACTATTATTACCAGTGATTGGGCCGTATCAACTATTATTAGTCGTGGTTGGGCCGTATCCACTATTATAACCCGTGGTTGGGCTGTATCCACTATAATTACCCGTGGTTGGGTCGTATCGACTATTGTATCCGGTGGTTGGGCCGTATGCCACTGTTATTACCCGTGGTAGGGCCGTAACTGAACAGAGCAGAAACAGAATCAAAATCAGAATCAGAGAGTCATGCCAAAGGTTTTCAAAAATCACATCTTATCCAAATAGAATACTGAACAAAATCATATCATCTTCAAAATCATAACGGATCCAAAGCATATTTACATAATCATGCACAAATTTTCATATTCGCTCTTTTTGCATAGGTCAGAAATAGAATGCCAAAAATAAGCTCATGTCTACACCAGTCATGATAAAAATGCTTTCTCTTTCATTAGAGTTCAATGAGTAATGACGAACAAATAACTGAGGTTATTTTCACATTTCTTTTCAAAACACATAATGCACATTTTCATAAATCAACCTCAGTTCATTTTTATTTCATACAAAGTCTAGCAGAGGAATCTCGCTTACTTGAACTTCTTAGCTTATTAGAAATTCTCCACTGTAGTACTGAATGAAAATCAATCATCACGTATAAAATAATCATGTAACTTCCATAAATTTCTAATCTACAAATTTCAATATCTAAACCTGAAATACCTATTTTAATACTCCAAAACCTACAATTTCTCTTAACTCTAAAATACCGTCACTTTCTAAATTCACCATTTTTCCACTTAATAACTTTGACCAAAACATTAGTATTAACTATATAATTCTGTACTATAACGTGAGACAAAAACTTGTATAGAATACTAAAAGATTTATTGAAAACGACATAGCCCCATGGAAAGACATGTCCTATCGAAAACACTTGTTCATGAAACAATTGGCTAAAAGGGTAAAACTGTAATTATAACTCAAGATATTTACTAAACCTATGAAAGTTTATGGAAACTAAACACTTATACTAGGCAGCGTCGTTGTGTTTGGTGAGTAACAGAGGACTTACGGCGAGGGAAGGTGTGCGGCGCTGGGTGCGGTGGTGAACTCAGCGGAGCACTGAGAGAGGGAGAGAACAACACGATGAGAGAGATAATGGAGAGAGAGAGCGAGGGAAGCGCGAACGTGTTTGCGGTAGCTGGGCCAGGTTGTTTCCGATGGAGGCTTGCGGTGGTGAAGGTCATGTAGGGGTTGATCAAGGGGTTGAGAACGTGGAGGCTAGGCTTCTAGGGAGGCGATGGTGTGGAGGATAGGGGTTGTCCGTGGTGCAACTACTCTGTTTTAGGGAGCAAAAACAGGAGAATTTCATGGTTTGCAACGGAGGTTATCGGAGGCATTGGGCGGCTGCTTCGTGTGGCTGGGCATTGTGGCTTACGGTTTCACAAGGGGCTGGGCAAAGGCCAGAGGCTTCCGTCTTGTAGGGGATACTCGCACGGGGGTGGTTTCCGTTCAGTTGAGCGCATACGGGTGTTGACTTTTGCGATGGTGAGGTCGTGCAACTAGGTTGCAGATGAGGTCTAACGTCGTGGGTGTGGAGGTGTAGAGACAGCGATGGTACTGCATGGAGGTTTTGGAGGGTGGAGGCGTTAGGTGGATGATGGTTTGTGGATGGAGCTGCTTCTGTGGGTGCGTGGGTGGAGATTGCCGTGGAAGTTTTTGTGGTAGCTATAGGCTTGGTAAACTAACATGCAGCTACGTATATATATATATATATATATATATATATATATATTTATTGGCAATGAAAAAAACCCTAGAGAAATGAGGGAGATATGTGTGGGAGTGAAATCATGCGGGTGAGGAAAAAGATGGGCTACTGCGAAGAGCCTAGCTTGGGAATTACAACGGCAAGAGGGTTTAGTGTGCGTGAAATGTGTAACGCAATATATATATATATATATATATATATAGTAAAACAAAAAGAAAGCCCTAGGAAGGAACAAAGGGAGAACAATGCAAGAAAGACGTGCATGAGGAGAAAACATGTGTGTGGCGTGCATGGCATGGAGACTAAAGGGATTTTCACGGCTTGCGTTTTGGATGGAGCTTTTTCCTTAAAAAAAATTTGGACGCGAATTCCTTGCTTGGCCTAGGTGTTACACGTCCGATCCCAAGTAGAATCTAGAGGCATCACACTTTATGTTTCAACAATAAGTGATGAAAAGAGGAATTGAGTGGGAGCAAGAAGGCGTATAAATGGGGACATTAATGGTCAGCCCATACACAAGGGAGAGGGAGATCGGGGGTCATTTTGTAACACCCCGCTCCTTCTTTCTGATGTAAGCAAATTTTGAGGACGAAATTTATTACAAGGAGGAGAGGATGTAATAGTCCACCCCATCTCTCTAGCAACTGTGAGTCTCATCTTATGTGCCGAACCTCAAAGGCGTATTTTTAAATATAGCAGTTGATTCTTAAAGTACGCCTAGTGTTTTAAAGCCCTCAAATATTTTAAATGCCCTGAAAATATTTGTATGAGGTATTTCTAGTGTTTTTGGACCAAGCTTGATTTTAAGTAAGACAATTATAATATTTTTGAAGAGCTCCAAAAATATTATAATTGTGGAAAATCATTTTATTTAAATGAGCTCAGTTATATAAAATATTATGAGATTTAAATTATGTTGAAATCCCTAATTAATTAAATGGTTTTATTCTCTTAAAAGTAATTAACAAAACTTCATCATTTAATTAATGATGAAAGACTATTATTTTATAAACTAAATTTTAGTTTAAATAATATTCTATCTTAATACCTCTCAGTGTTTTTAGTTAAGTTAATGTTTAAGCATTTTCAAATCAGTATTTAAAGCCCATCGTTAAATCATCTCGAAGACCCCAAGATGAAGGGTTTGGATTATAACCCTAGCTCCATTTCTTCCTCTCTCACTTTCCCTTTCCCTCTATCTCCCTCCTCTCCCTTTAGCTTACGCCGCACACACCCCCTTCCCCTAGCCAAATCTCCTTCAGCTCAGCTCAGCATGGTCGTGCGCCACCCAGCCTCACCGCCACCACCAACAGCCTCCCCTCACTCCGGTGAGCATCCCCCACCGTCAAAGCCCCTCTGGTAGTCCCTCCCTCTCCCGCATGCTAGCAACCCCGGAATGGGTTTACCCACACGGTATCTCCCTCCTAGCGCCACCGTCGTCAGCCACGGCCACGATCGAGCACCACCATGAGTCTCCCTTGACCACCCTCTTCCTCCTCCCCTAGACCTAGCCGTTGTAGCTCCTCCCTAGGCCATGCATGAAACCCACGGGTTTCTCCCCCTAGCTTCACCGTCAGTCGCTCCCACGGCCACCACACCACCACCAAAAGCCTCCTCCCTCACCGACGACCTCCCTTGAACACTCCCCACAAAGCCCCTTGGCCTCCCTCAACCGCATGCCCCCTCAATCTCTAGCACACGGGTTCCACCCATTTGGCCTAGATCCACAGCCGTGCCGCCTCCACCTTGCCACCATAGCTCCACCAGCAACCTCCTAAGCTCCTCCATGGCTACCCAACAACCAGCCAAGCTTTACCTCCAAATTCCCTTGTTGAAACCCACAACCTAAACTCCTCCGCGATCTACCGTGTCTCTGACGTGTGCCACCTCGGCACCACCATGAGACCACCACCCTAGGACCATGACCTAACCCTCCTACACATAGATCCAGGGTTTAAGAAAGGACAACGGGAATTACCTTTTGTTTTAAAACTTTTTATTTCCATACTCAGGGTGTAAGACTCTACATTATAAAATAAAACACATTTGAGAATAAAAGAGGTTTACAGCGAAAAACATCAATCTTAAAATAAAAAGGCCTCTCATACAATTAAAACTCTCAAGCCTAGATGTCCGTGCTCTTTCCCTTGGGCCGTGTCCATCCTGATAGGTTCTTCTCATTTAGTTCCTGTGGGGGGAGGGGCATACATAAAAACTAAAATGAGTCGAATACTCAGTAAGCATTACTTCATACAGTTAAAATATACTAACATAGGTTTTCAGTCATGCATTCATCACTCCATACATACTATACGTATATGAGACATACATTCATTTTGAAAACATCATTAGGCGAGGTTTTTCTTAAAAAAGGTTTTCCTTTCATAAAACATTTCTTCCGTCAGTGCCTTCATTTCTTAAGGAGTTTAGTGCATTCATACATTCTTTCTTATCACTTTCCTTTGGTTGGTATGCACTGTTACTTTTTGTGTGTTGGGGATAGCGCTCTTCCTTTGGACCTAGATTCTACCCGTGATCACAGGTTGGGAATCCCTTTTAGTCAGGGGGTAGCACTGGGTGCACTACCAGTACTATTTACTCGGCATTGCAATCTGCCCGTTCCTTTGGTATCATTTCATTCATTTATGGCCATTACGTATTTTCATATATTGAAACATTCATTCATTTAGTCATTTCCTTCTTTCATTCATTTCAGTCCTTTTAGTCCTTTCTTTTTTGTCCTTTTCATTTAACAGTTCATTCATGAAAAAACGTCATTTAAAAGCACAAGCTAAACATCATCTTTCATGGCATCTGTAAAGCATCAGTTCATAGGGACATTTTAAAACACTTTCTTCGCGTCATTTAAAGCATCACTTAAAGCATAAGACATAAGCCTGACATCTCATTTCGTGAAAATACATACTGTGTATAGTCATCCATTCACATGCATACACGTAATACTTGGGTTGCATAAAAAGAGGCTGCCAAGAAGGGCCATTATAATCGTATACCTTTGAACACTTATACTTAGCATGCTTCCATAAAACATCCTTTCATTTCGTTTCGTAAAGCATCGTAAAGGAAACGCATTTCATTTTTATTTCATATCATTTTAGAAAACTCTAGAAGAGGATGAACATAATACTTACCTGAACTCCATGCTACTTTCATATCATGCAGTCCATTCATGTGTGTGTCAGATGGCAACCTACATGCATACGTATAACCTTAGCGTCATTCTTTATTTAATACATAAGCAACTAAACTAGAAATAGAACTGCACTTCACTTGGACTTTCCTCTCTAAGACACACTGTCCTTCTATCCTTGTCTTCTATGTTTTCCTTTATCACGTTTCCTCTTTCTGTGACCTTCTTATGGTTACCTTTTCTAAACTCAGCATTCCACTTCGAGTGCTTACTCACTAGAGTGAACCCCATGATTCACCTTAGGATTAACACACTAAGACCTTCATCTTATTATTCTTATTAAGCTCATCCTGATGCATGACTCAGATCGACTAAGTCACGCATCGCAATTCTTATGCTTCCTCATCGTCATCATCATCTTCATCCATGCATATCACACGACTTTAAGCCAACTCTGAGGCTCAAACATCGTGTACCTATGCTTACGATAGATTACCCATTACATATGATAAATCCGTCTGGCACATATGTTTCACCAGATTACACATGTACCCTACCTCCTTATCACTTAAAATCAACATATAACACGTTGATCACCTGCTTGTATAAACAAGCCCATACTCCGATACCAACCTTCTCTTAACCCGGCTAGCATGACTCTTCACGCTATCTATCCTTTTTGACAGTTCATCCCAACACTTAACTCGATAAGACTCCATTCATAACTACACTTTATGTCACGTTATATAGCTTGAGACTACTCCCAAACTGCATTGTGACCTTGTCACATCACCTAACGTCCCGCTACGTCATTTCTATTCCAACTCCTAACTCATCATGAGTACAGTCTCTCACGTACTCCTGTCACATTGTGACATCTTGTCACATTCCCGTTATGTCGCTCTTACACTAACTCCTTACTCATCACAAGCATGACTTCTTGTTTAACCATGTCACTTCGCGAAATTCCTCCGTCATGCTTCCGTTGTGCTACTCTTACACTATTATGTCATTTCACACATTCTCCCAGCTATAAGTAAACTATACGGTGACATATGTCACCTCAGACTATAGCCATATCACAGCTACTTTAGGACACTGTTCTCCAATTCCCGACACTACTATTATGCTCTACGCTCATAAACTACGCAACCATCATTATCTTCGCAACACACCACATGGTGTATCGCTTCACCTCAAGGAGTACACTCCACATGTACTCCCTTTATACACGCTATGCCACATCACCACTATGGCATACACGCCATATGGTGCATCACTGCCCCACATCCTTCACACACGCTATACCACATCACCGCTATACCACATCACCACATACCTCACATCCACACTTCCCAGCACAGCCCACAACGTGACTACATAGCACACTACACGACTACGTCCAACACTTCACATACATAGCACATCATATCACCACACTACACAGCGAACTCCACAAATACTAATAGCACAGCCTACAACCTAACCAACCAACTGACATAATAACGAGGATAAGGGAAATAGAGTTATACCATGGATGGGATAACACGTGCATTGCTTGGTGTCCAGCATGGCCAGTGGTGTTGGAAGCCACTAGCTTGGGTGGTTGCAGTCACTATCGTGACCTTACAATGGGACTATCTCGGGGACCGAATCTAGGATTCTAGTGGGTAGATTTGGGTTATGCGAGGGTGGCCGACATGGTGAGGAGTCCGTGGGTGGTGGCTAAAGCCATGTACAGTGGCTGTTTGGGTCATTAAAGATGGCTACAAGTGCGGATCTATGTGTAGGAGGGTTGGGTCGTGGTCCTAGGGTGGTGGTCTCGTTGTGGTGCCGAGGTGGCACATGTTAGAGACACGGTGGCTCGCGAAGGAGTTTAGGCTGTGGGTTTCAACATGGGAATTTGGAGGGAGAGCTTGGCTGGTCATTGGCTGGCCATGTAGGAGCTTAAGGGGTTGCTGGTGGAGCTGTGGTGGCGAGGTGGAGGTGGCACGATGGCCTACGGTGGTGGATCTAGGCCAAATGGGTGGAACCCGTGTGCTAGAGAGTGAGGGAGCGCGCGGTTGAGGGAGGCCAAGGGGCTTTGTGGGGAGTGGCTAGGGGAGGTCGCTGGTGAGGGATGAGGCTTCTGGTGGTGGTGCTGTGGCCGTGGGAGCGGCTGACGGCGATGCTAGGGGGAGAAACCCGTGAGTTTCATGTGTGGCCTAGGGTGGAGCTATGGCGGTTGGGTCAGGGGAAGGAGGAAGAGGGTGGTCAGGGGAGACTAGTGGTGGTGCTCGGTGGTGGCCATGGTTGATGATGGCTGCGCTAGGAGGGAGATATTGTGTGGGTAAACCCATTTTGGGTTGCTCCCATGCGGGAGAGGGAGGGGCTACTATAGGCGCTTCGACGGTGGGGGATGCTTGCGGGGTGAGGGGAGGCCTTTGGTGGTGGCGGTGAGGCTGGGTGGTGCACGACGGCGTCGGGCTGAGTTGAAGGAGATTTGGCTAGGGGAAGGGGGTGTGTGCGGCGTAAGCTAAAGGGAGAAGAGAGATAGAGGGAAAGGGAAAGTGAGAGAGAAAGAGAGGGAGCTATGGTTTTAATCCAAACCCTTTATCTTGGAGTCTTCAAGACGATCTAACAATGGGTTTTAAATACTGATTTGAAAATGCGTAAACATTAACTTAACTAAAAACACTAAGATGTATTAAGATAGAATATTATTTAAACTAAAATTTAGTTTATAAAATAATATTCTTTCATCATTAATTAAATGATGAAGTTTTGTTAATTACTTTTAAGAGAATAAAACTATTTAATTAATTAAAGTTTTCAACATAATTTAAACCCCATAATATTTTAAATAACTGAAATCATTTAAATATTTTTGGAGCTCTTCAAAAATATTGAGTTCCAAAAATATTATAATTTTCTAACTTAAAATCAAGCTTGGTCCAAAAACACTAGAAATACCTCATACAAATATTTCCAGGGCATTTAAAATATTCAAGGGTTTTAAAACACTGGGCATACTTTAAGAATCTACAGGTATATTTAAAAACACGCCTTTGAGGTTCAGCACGTAAGATGAGACTCGCAGTCGCTAGAAAGAAGGGGCAGACTATTACATCCTCTCCTTCTTATAATAAATTCCGTCCTCGGAATTTGCTTATGTCAGAAAGAAGGAGCGGGGTGTTACACATTTGTGCATTTGTAGATTTTCTCTCCTCTTTTCTCTTTCTTGCCCACTCTAAGAAGCCAAACACCATTTTCTCTCCAATAAACTCTTGTGGAGGTTGGCACGGTAAGGAAGTTTCACTTGTTTCCTTCTTTAGTTCACCACATGAAAGCACAAGGAGGAGGGGGAATTTTGAAGGTTTCTGGTATAGTGTTTCAACCAAGGAAAGGAGGGACTTAACGTTGTTCGACCCTAGGGTTGTTATCGTGTGTACAAATACACACACGCACACACATACATATACACATGAGAATCAAAAGACAAAGGCCAAGAACAAGAAGGGAAATGGGTGATTGATGGAAGGTCTTGTAAACTGATATGGGATAGAAAGTTTAAACCCCTAGTGCACAGATGACATGCTTATTATTTAGTATTTCGGTTTAAGAACCTAATATTTTGTAGCATACACTTTTAGCTTGCATGATCATTGGAAATATTTTTGGAGCTTTGTAAGTTAGCCTTCTTGGATAATATACTTGTGTCTTTGTGTACACTTTGCATACATGTTTGTTTTGATTAATGTAAGGTTATTCTCGAATGTTACATGTTATGATTGGTTTACACCCTTCTGTAGTCATGTTATGCTCAAATGACACTTGCTGGAATTTCTGGATTAAAAGATATGATTGGAGCTTTGAAAAAAATGATATATGCCATGTTGAGTCTTCATGTGTTATATTGATGTATATGTATTTAAATGTTCTAATTATTTCAAGTCATTGACACTGTGCATTCTTTGCATAGTGAATACATGTACATGACATGGTTACATGAAAAGTTGCATGGTTTCATCACAAGTTACATGTCACATATTTTTAGGTTGTGCATTGTAAGAAAATATTTTTGTCACGACCCCAATGCTAGGATGGGGGAATATCCTAGTGGAACTCCCCTGTCCACTCTGTGCTTAAATTAGAAGTGGTAACCCTTGGGTTGACAAAGTATAGTCAATGGACTTCGAATGGGTTTTTCTTAAAGGATTCTAGATCAAAGTAGCTACACCTAGTTCTAGTTGGTGCAACACAATGTAAATAAGGTGAAGGTGAATTACAAACTGCCATATCATATTGTAAGCTCATGGTGAAGGTGAATTGTGAACTGTCTAACCATCTCTTTATATGGACGTAGTCACAACCAGTCAAAGGGCAGTAATGTGATGTGGTAACTAGCAGGGAGCCGGTTCATAGGGGTGACCGTGAGGTGTCCACACACATCAATATACGAAATAAGATTACAAGTGATTAATAAGAAATGGCACATCATTACATGATTATATTGTTACTTTGTTACATAGTTACAAGATTAGTGTTTTTGAAAAAAGGAATCTAGATGGGAGGAAAATGTGTTTGTCAAAGCACACGTTCTTGCTCATGCATCCATACTCATGGTTTACCTTATATATGTCTATGTTATCTCCATGTCTGTTTAAGGGTTAAATTAATGAGATTTTTTAAAATCTCACTGCTGTAGTTTTCACTACCATTCCCCCCCGAAATGGTAGAAGTTGTGATAGGAATAGAGGATAGTGATGGGGAAGGGCAAGCGGGAGGATATCCTAGTAGTTAAGGAGGCCTTGAAGAGTCTCGAGAGATCCGTTGATCCTTCACTAGTGGAGAGGCTAGAGTTTGCAAAAAAGTTCATTTGTGGAGTGTTAAAGCTTTTTGATGACCTCCAGAAGAGTTTGGAGAAAAATAAGGACCCCTAGATGATTATGTGGTTATTTTGTTAGAAACACTATTTTGATGGATATTTTGAAGGCGCAAGGTTTTGAGACCCTAGTTTTGTATGAATTGTTAAACAAGTACTTTTGGAATTAATAGTATTTTATTACCATATTAAATTGTTGAAACCTTTGTTAGTTTAAATTATTCTACTGTGATTATTGTTTACTGCTAGAAATATGCTAGGTGCAATGCATATTCGACCTTGTTAGGGGTCTGTGACTTTGTGTTACATATTCGACGCTTCAGTCTTTATTTCAAGCGAGGTCTGGGGGCTTCACAAACTCACACTTACTAAGCTTGGCGTATTGTTGATGTTCCTAAAGGGTCCTCAACACTATCCTCAAATGGTCTCCATGCTTCTCAACATTTCGGGAATATATCAGGATGTCATATGTGAATACTACCAAAAATAAATCCAAGAATGGTCGGAACACTCTATTCATAAGGTCCATGATACTGTTGGGGCATTTTCCAACCTGAAAGGCATTATAGTGAACTCGTAGTGATCGTATCTAGTTCAAAAAGCCATCTTAGACACGTCACTTTCCTTAATCCTCAGTTGATGATATCTCGACCTGAGATCGATTTTTGAAAAGATTGTAGCTCCTTGCTATTGGTTGAATAGGTCATCTATTCTAGGTAGTGGGTACCTATTCTTCAACTCCAAATAATTGATATACATTCTAAGGGTTCCATTTTATTCTTTACAAATAGTATCGGAGCTCCCCAAGGAGAGGTACTGGGTCTAATGAATCCCTTTACCAATAACTTCTGCAATTGTCACTTTAGTTCTTTCAACTCTGATGTGGCCATCCTAGAGGATGCCCTATGAACTGGAATAATTCCTAGTTCTAACCCATTTGCAAACTCTATTTCCCTAGCAGGGGGCATCCTTGGTAATTACTCAAACATTCTAGAGAATTCTCTTACTACTAGTATGTCCTCCACTTATGCATTCATTGTCTCAAGGTTTGGTGCACAAGATAAGATTTAGCTCCTTTTACCAATTCCTTCCTAGCTTGCATTGCATTGGGGTGATAACCTCGGGTAGGGCACATAGTCTACTTCCCTTAAAAACCAAGCTTCCATTCTCGGCACTTGAAAGGTTATCATCCTCGAACGGCAATATATACTCACAAAGTGCCTGAATAGCCAATTCATTCCCAAAATAACATTGAAACCTAGCGTACCAAACACAATTAAGTCGGCCTTCAAAGTTACTCCTCCTACTTCCAATAGACATCCTTTAGCTACCTTAGCATAGAATACTCACTCCTCATTTGGTAGGGTTACCTTGATGCCTTGGCTTTTTGGCTACATTCGAAGGCTAGCTATAACAACTCACTAGAAATCCAAGGGATGGATTTCTTTAGATCTTAGAAACTTCATAAAAATCTAAAAGTTTTCACGAATCGACCCAATCGCGTAGGTTTTGGTCTGTTAGCATAGTTAGTGTTGCCACTCACTAAAGGGCCAGAAGCTCAATTTTATTTATTTGAGGTACCTAGAAGTGTCAGAATCATATACGGTATGTTTCATTACTTTCATTTGAATACTAGTTTTATGGCGCAATAAAACCACTTTCAATTTTTGGACTAAACGCTTGTTCAAAAATGCATTTGGATTATTTCGAGGCCCTTCAGAGTCGAATTTTGATCAATTATTTGGGATTAGTATGAATACTAAGGATTTTACAGTGTAAAGTTGATTTTTCATTTTTGGACTGAATAGTAGCCTTGATAGTTGCACCTAAGAGCAGTGTTTTCAAAATCATAGCATGAAATGTCCAAATTAGGCTAAGGAAGTTTTATTTGGATACTTGACAAGATCTTAGCCACACTTAGTGAATAGTATTAGACACTTGGCACCAAGATGAACCATGAGTTGGAAAAAAGTGAAGGAAATCAAGCTTTGTGATCATGCCACCTAAGCAAAACCTTATTCCATCATACCATCCAACTTCTGCCAAACCAAAGAGGGCTTCAAACCTAGTAAAACCCCAAATACTTGGAATCCAATTAAACCCCAAAAGTTTAGCTGAAACCAAAGCCATAAACTATTTCCTCAAACCCCAAAGTTGCCTCCAAATTGTAAATGGACCCTATTTTAGCTTAGAATTTAATCACTTGATTAAATCATTTACACATACTATTAACTACTCAAATTCATGTTATGACATCATTATTCAATCCTTTAAACCATGAATATTTTATTGGGCCAAGAAAAATTGGATTTAGGTTTGATAGCAACCCAAACCGTAGCCAAACCCTCTATAAATCCCAAATTGAAATCCATTTGGTTAAAGCCCATTAAGGCCTATGAAATTGAGCCACCTTGGCAAGGCTTGTAGAGGAAGTTTTCCCCTACCATGGCTTACCAAAAACTGCCCAAAGCAGTCCCAAGTTGTACTTGATGTGAAGGCCAAAAGCCACCACACCACTACTCTTCAAAAGGAAGCTTCCTTGGCTGAAAACTATTCACTATCGCCAATGGTTTTGTCCCTTATTTTGGAATACACAACCATCATTCCAAATGTCTTTCATAGCCTCCCATCAGTGTAAAAAGCATCCAAGTCCATTCCGACTTCATTTCATCACTTTCCAACTCTTTTTTTGGAGAGCAAACCACAGAGACTCCCAGGCTGAAATATTTTAGATCAAGTGGTTTGATCAAAACCAAACCTTGAGGAAATGGATTTTGGTGAAAGTGTTGAGGCCGAGTATTTCAAAATGGATTTTTGCAATTTTTGTGGTTTTTGCTTGATGATTCAAAGCATGATAGTTCTTAGGAGTATGTTATGAACATATTGGAAGAAATGTTTTGAACTTTTGGAGTTCTTGGAGGTGTTTTAAAAAGAGACAAAACCTTGAGAATCAAGGGTTGTGTTTTAGTCAAAAAGTTTTGTGATTTAGTGAAGTGGATTTTGTTGGTTGTTTTAGTATGCTATTTGGACATAGGATATGATTTTCTATGTTGCAATATTTTGGTTTAGGTATGAGAAATGAGATTTGATAGGTTTGCAACAAAATCAAGAAAAAGGGTATGTGTGTTTCGGCCTTGGTGTGTATGTCATGGTTGTGATATGTTTTAAATTTTTCTAATTAGATATTTTTCTATTTAGCTACAATAGGTTTAAAATTGCTAGACTTTTCCCCCAATGGGACAAGTCTTTTGCAACAAAATATGCCAATGTTCCCTGCAGTGCGAATATGATGAGCATTATTATTATTATTATTGTTTTTTTGGAAGGAGGACGGAACTTCCAGTCTTTATTGGATAACCCTCACTTTTGGCAAAGGAATATCATTGTTACATGACTTTCCAAAGAAGACTTATTAAAACGTTATGAACATACCAATCCATGAAACGAACGACCAAATAATAAAAACCAAAACCAGACAATAATAAACGCAGAGTAACCAACTATAGCTTACTAAAGACCACGAATATAAGGAAAACTCAGTTTGTCCAAACAGAGCAAACCACACACTTCTCTCAGCAATTCCTGCACCTGAAACCATGTCGAGTTGACACCCATTTCCCCGTGCTTAGCCAAACAATCTGCTACCGAATTGCCTTCTCGGTAGACATGCGAAACAGAGCAATCCATGGAAGAAAGAATGGAAGCCACCTCTTTCCAAAAATCTTCTAAGTACCAAACCTGGCATCTACTCTTTTGAACCCAAGAAATCACTACCTAAGAGTCTAATTCAATATCAACATATTGAATCCCCATTTGTTTGCATCATCGAAGACCCTCCAACAAGGCAATCAATCCAACTTTAGTACTTGTTCCATTTCCCAGATAAACAGACTAAGCCTGAACCAAATGGCCATTTGAATCTCTAAGAACACCTCTCGCACTTGAAAGACCTGGGTTACCAAAAGAACTTCCATCCAATTCATTTTAATCCGCCCCTGAGCAGGTCTGGACCATGAAACAAACTTCAATTTTTGTTGTGAAATTGGCTTGACTGGAATATTGAAGTTGTTCAAAATGTAAAGGTTAGACTGAGAAAGTTTTGTAACCTTCTTAATATCTTGAGAGACACTACACACCCAGTGTGTAATGGAATGCTACACTTCCTGGACAGATTCAAACTTCCCTTCCATGCAAGCCAAGCATCTTCTACACCATAAACGCCAAGTAATGATAGCTGGAAGTAATCCCATGATGGCACCTCGTTGAGATGAATTTGAGGCCCTTTGAAACCATCTAAGAATTGTCTCCTTCCATGTACTACCAAGTGATAGACCCACCATTTGTGCACAATGTCTCCAGACGGAAAGAGCAAACTCTCCTTCAAACAGAACATGACTAAGTTCCTCTGTTTGACTGCTAACACAATAATCACATTTAGAAGCAAGAACTATGCTTGTCCTTTTGAGTTGATCATCAACACTCCAGGCATTATGCCATGCTTTCCACATCAACATTGAAATCTTTTTATGCAAAGTAGGATGCCACACCCACTTGTTTTGTAACAGCCCGCTAGAAATTCATTGGTAGAATTTCTATTGACTTTAAGAATCTCGTAAAAACTCCATAAGTTTTTACGAAACGACCAATCGCATAGGTTTTAATCTGTCAACATAGTCAGTGTTATCACTCACTATGGTGCTAGAAATATGAGTTTTATTTATTTGAGGTGGTTAGAAGTGTCAGAATGCATTATGGTCTACGCCATTAGACTCAGTTGATTATTTAGGATTTTATGGCGCAATAGCCTATTTTCATAATTCTGAATGAAATGTCTATTGGAAATTGTGAAATTATTTTTAGGGGCACTTCGAGGTTGAATTTCGGTAAAATATTTTCACTATAGGTTAATATGAATATCTAGGAATTGTTAGTGTTAAGTTTATGATTCACTTTTTTTGGAGTGAATAGTAATCTCGGTAAGCGCACCAATTGCATTGTTTCAAAATCACAGTGTGGAATGTCCAAATTAGATTAGAGAAGTTTTATTTGGACACTTGGCAAGATCTTAGCTACACTTAGTGAATGGTATTAGACACTTGGCACAAAGAAGAACCATTACATAGATTTGTGAAGGAATCAAGGTGTGAGATCATGCCACCTGAGCAAAGCTGTGTTTCATCTGTTCAACCAAATTGTGCCAGACCAAAGAGGGTTTCAACCCTAGCAAAACCCTAAATGGTTGGAATCCAATTGAAACCCCAAAAGCTTGGTTGAAACCAAAATCCTAAATGGTTTTCCCAAACCCTAAAGTTGGCCTCCAAACCCTTTTTAATCCGATTTCTAGTATTGTGTTTGATCACTTGATTAAATCACTTCCACATGCTATTAATTAATCAAATCCTTGTTATGACATCATTTTTCAACCTTTTAAACCTTGGGAATTTGATTGGGCCAAGAAAAATTGATTTTAGGCTTGATAGCATCTCAAACCCTAACCAAACCCCCTTTAAACCCCAAATTGAAGCCCACTTGGTGGGGCCCACCAAGGCCCACGAAATTGGCCACCTTGGCAAAAATTCTTGGAGAAGTTTCCTCCCCCACATGGCAGACCATCCATTGCCATTGGCTGCAACCAATAGTGCCTTGATGTGAAGGAGAAATCCACTCCATCAACCTCCATCTTTCACAGCTACTGCAGGCAGTCTCTGCCCCTCTCTATTCTCCACTTTATGTCACATAGCCACCTCCAATCAAGGGTCATTCAAGCCCATAACTTCCCCCTCCAGAAGTCTAAAGTCATGCAAGACACACTTCTCTCCATTTTATCACTTCTTTCCCCAGTTCTAAAAAGAGCTCTCTCGGGCAGATTTCTGGGTCTTTTTGCATGGCTATTTGTGATCCCTTGTAAGTATTATCTCACTATGATTTCTTCACATAAGTTGTTCGTCTTTGAGTTTAGTTTCCGTGGATATCTTATTAGTCTCATTCCATGCTCATTTGATCAGTAAAAAGTATTTTTAACCATGGAAAGGTCATTCTGGGCGTGAAACTGGAGAGTATGTCATGTTTTGGAAGTTTTGACCAAGCTAATGGACATATCTTGGTCCGAAAATTTTATGGAGTGTTGTTAACATGTGTTTATGAATGTTCATTGAGGTTTTGTTGCTTGGATAAAGCTTTTGATGATAGATTTTCTTAGAGTTAGAAACTTGAAAACTGGAAGTGGAAAAACAGTTTCTGTTTGGTGAAAGTTTGAATATTTCGTGGTTTAATCTTATTCCAAAGGCTTTGATATTTTTATATGATGATCCTAAGCCTCTTATATACATGTTAGGATGTTATTTTGAAGATATTTAGTATTATTTTTAAAGATATGATTTTCTATGCAAGAGGATTTCGGTTAGGCCTAAACTTTGATGCTTCTGAGTTAGATCCATGTTTTATTAAATTTTAGCCATGTGATTTTAAGTTTGATGGTTGGATCTTCTTTAGGACACATTTTTAAATCTTGTGATGTGTTAGTTTGAAGATCACATGTCTTTAAGCCATGGATCAAGAGATTGATCATAGTTAGATGATTTAAAGCATGTTTGATCTTAGGATGATGTTATGAATATGTTAGAAGTAAGATTTGATTTTTTGAAATTCTTTGAGATGTTTTTATTAAGGTCAAAACTTGTGATTTAAGGTTTACTTTTTGTTAAAAAGTTTGGGTCTTTTTACAAAACGTTTGGTATTGATAATTAGCTTTTTCTTAATGGATATTTTTAAGGGTGTTTTTAAACTTAGGATAGGAAGATCTTTGTTACAAGATTTTGGTTTATTCATGAGTTTTGAAACTTGAAAGAATTGCAACCAAAATCAAGACAAATGGCCTATGTAGGTTTCGGCCATAGTGAGTTTTTCATAGTTGTGATTGGTCTTAAATTTTTCTGAGTTGATATTTGAGTTTGGGACAAAATTTACACGAGGAATGTAAATTTTGATAATTTTTGGAATTAGGATATCAAATCCTTAAGTTAGGGGTAAAATGGTCATTTGCCCACATGTAGAGGGTAAAATGGTAATTTTACTCTAAGTTGTCTCTTTTCACATTTCTAATTGTCAGTAATTAATTTCTAACTTTTAGAATACCCTTTTACAATTCCTCGTGTTTCGCACTTTATTTTAGTGGAACGCGACGATCGAGGTAAGTTAGCTTTTAATTTATTATCAGTTTAATGTGTATGAGTGATAAGTAAGGGAACTAATTTGTTTGTATGCATGTTATCATATGTGCCATGCCAAGTCATTACATATTTATCTGTTACACAGAATTTATTCTGTCATGAATTATTCATCTGTTACACAAGATATTCTGTCACGTATTCCTATACATTGCAAGTATGTCTTGTAAAGTTAAGTATGCCATCTGTTACATGTATTTCATGCCACGTAATATTCACTGTCACATGTTACACCATGTTAAGAAATGTTGTCTGTTATATGGTATGCCATGTTACGAAATGTTGCATGTTATATGTATGCCATATTATGAAATGTACTCTGTTACATTTATGTCTTGAAGTATGTCATGTCTGTCATCTTACGTTCATGTCACGTTATGCTACGTCAGGACTTTTGTCTTTTATGTCACGTTCATGTTACGTCACGTTACGAAATGTCATGTATGCTAGTTAAGTTATTCATGTCAATCACGACCCTAAGCGCTATGATAGAGTAATATCCTAGTGGAACTCCTTTGTTCACGCTGGAGTGTCTAAATAGTTTGAAATTCCATGGGTTGACGAAGTACAGTCAACAGGTTGCGAATGGGGCCTAATTAGCTGGTCACCGGAGCGCACTAGGCACTAACGTCGATGGTGCCAAACATTATGTTACGTGTGTCCACAGCAAGTGTGACACAAACAAATAAGTCATAGGGCCACAACAACTGTGGAGCATGAAGTATGGGGCCACAACAACTGTAGAGCATACACTATGTGAGACACATCAATTGTGACACGTAGAATACGTGGGGCCACAACAGCTATGGAGTACGTATTAACGCACTCACAGCTGGTATAGAAACCTGTGATGTGATGCGGTAATCGGTAGGGACACACGGCTCAAGGGGACCCATATGGTCACTTTAATGATTAAGTCTATTGAATAAGATTTTAAGTTCAAGTCATGTTTCAAGTTCACGTTATATTATGTTCAAGTTTACGTTCACGCAATCATGGTAATCCCATGAGACAAGAATGTGTTTCAAGTTCATGTTATGTTATGTTCACGTTTACGTTATATTCCAAGTTCACATTTATGTTATGTCATGCTCAGGTTCTTGTTCTGTTTCAAGTTCATGTTCAAATTATGCATGTTCACGTTCATGTTATGTTTCAAGTCCATGTTATATTTCAAGTTCACGTTCATGCTATGTTTCAAGTCACGTTCATGCTAAGCTTCAGTTTCAGTTTAAGTTATGCCAGTTATGTTATGTTGTATGTCAAGTTATGCTATGATTACTTATGATTTGATTATGCATTCATGCTTTTACTGCCATGCATGCATCATTAACCTGTGTGGAAGTTTTCCGTTAACTTGCTGAGATTTGTAATCAAATCTCACTATGGTAGTCCCAACTACCATTCCCCCCGAATGGTAGATTTTGTTATAGGATCTGAAGGAGAACCGGGAATCGACCAACTGGAAACGGCCGACTAAGCGACGGTGCGACGTAGATGGTATTACAATAGTTACCTCAGATTACTACTTGTATTGGTGGAGTTCAATCTCTAGCACTCTTTTGATCACAACCTTATGGACTATTATTGTGATCTTAGTTGTTTAGTATGTCGTTAAGTATGGAGTATGTTTTAAGTATTTGGGATATTTTAGTTTGGTGCATAGTATTGCTAAAGAAAAAAATTATCCGCTGCGAATATTGCATAATGCTAGATGCATGTTAGGAATATTGCATCTCATATGTCATGAACGGGGGCAGGTAACCTTGTGTTGCATGTCTCGACACTTCAAATGTCCGTCCGATCCCAAGCGGAATTTGGGGGCGTCACATGTTTCACTCAAAAATAGGGCCCTTGACTCGTATAGATTCCCAAGCAGATTTAGTAGAGAAAACACCATTTTCAGACTGAGTCCATATTAAAGAGTCCACCCCTTCCTTGCAACTTGCAAAGCTGTCTAGAATTTTATCAACATTCCTTTGGCCCAGAAGTCTATCGAGAAGAGCCACATCCCAACTAGTAGACAATTGACATTCTTTCACTTTCAAAAAAGGCAATTCCACCACTGCAAGATGATCTGCTAGAATGCCCTGGTCCATCCATTTATCATACCAAAAAAACACATCTCCTTCCTTCAACTTCCATTTAGACTATTCATTACCAAAGGAATACTTTTCACTATCATCCTCCAAAAACGAGATCCATTTTGATTGCCCAAAAGAGACAAAGGCTTATCTCCAAGATATTTAGTTTGAAAGAAATTTTCCCATAAAGAGTTTCCAATCAACAATTTCCATGCAAATTTCATATGACGAGCTTGTTGCATCTCATCCAAACTTCGAATACCCAAACCCCCTTCATCACTTGGTCTGTAGATTTTATACCATGCAATCCATTTCTTTTTCACTTTACCATTACTCTCACCCCAGAAAAAATTACTTATCATTTTGTGCAAAGAAGTGATAAGAGTAATGGAAAGTTTTAGAACTACAAGGGAATGAAGAGACATATTAGTAAGAACATGTCGCAAAAGAATGAGCCTCCCACTCGCAGAAAGCAATTTCATTTTCCAGCCACAGATTTTATTCCGAACCTTATTCACCAATTCCTCCAAATCCCCCATTTTGAGTCTCCCCAAAACAATAGGAACCCCCAAGTACTTACACGGGAATCTTCCTTCAAAAAAACTTGTTAGTCGTTTAAGTGCTCTTTTCCGGGCCACATAAATTTTATTAGAAAGAAACATTGTAGTTTTTTCTTTGCTAATTTTTTGACTAGACCATGCCTCATATTTTTCAAAAATAGCCATCAGATTACGAATAGACTGCCTTCCTCCATTAGTAAAAATGACTACATCATTCGTATACATAAGATGAGAAATCAGAGTTGTACCTCTTGGCTATGGAAAATTGACCAAACCTATTTGTCTCAACACTTTGCTTTATTAATCTTGAGAGAACTTCCTGAGAATAATAAACAAATAAGGAGATAGCGGATCCCTCTGTCTCAAACCCCTACCTCCTGGAAAGAACCCCTTCGTAGTGCCATTCATCATGATTGAATACCAAGGAGATGTAATACAATTACAAACCAAATTGCAAACCTGAATAAAGAAACCAAAATTGCTGAAAACTGCCAAGAGAAATTCAAAGTCAACTCTATCATAAGCCTTGTCCATATCCAATTTCAACAAAACATTTCCACCATGCATCTTTTTATGAATGAATTGAACCATTTTTTGTTAAGGATATCTTTTCAAAAATACTACATCCAGGGATGAGCGCACCCTACTCAAGAGAAATCATTTTAGGAAGAAGACCTGCCAATCGGTTAACAAGCGCTTTAGAACAAATTTTGTAAATCACTGAACATAGACTTATTGGTAGAAACTTGTCAAAACCCTTCGACACCTCCACTCTTGGAATTAATACGACATAGAAGGCCGTATAGAACCTTGGCAATGATTTTCCTTGAAACAATTCTGAGATAGCCTCCAAAATATCATACTTAACAAGATTCCAACAACTTTTATAAAATCTTGACCCAAAACCATCCGGCCTCGGCGCACTATTAGAAGGTATTGAGAATAAGGCATCGTGCACCTCATCAAGAGTGGGAGACTTACAAAAAACCTCACTTTCCTCCACCGAAATAACCAGAGTAATAAGAGTAGACAAATCAAGTACTAACCTTGGAGACTCTTTCTTCAAAAATTCTGAGAAATAATCCACAACAGCCGTATGGATGTCTTCTAAGGAACTGAGGTAAGATCCATTCTCCAATTTCATTTCCAAAATTCTCTTCCTCTTTTTATAAGAAAGACAAGCATGATAAAATTTGGAGTTTTGATCACCTTCCAACCTCCATTTCAGTTTTGCCAACTGATCTAGTCGCATCTCCTCTCTGTCTCCAAGTAGCCAGATTATTATTTGCATGGAAAAAAAATATGTTCCACACCTGCATCCCATTGATTTTGTAGGCAAAGATCTAACTCCTCCACCTGTCCAAGGCTTTAAGTCTTTGCTCAGTTCTGCCAAACACTGTTTTGTTCCACTCTCTCAAAGCTACTTTCAATCCTTTCAATTTATACCCCAATTTCATAAGACCCATACTACTCCCATTATCCTTCCAGAAATTTTCTACACATTTCAAATATTCCAGATAATCCACCCACATTTGCTAAAACTGAAAAGGAGAAGGACCGTATTTGAAGGGATCTTGAGTATCATCAATAAATATCAGAGAGTGATCTGACGTAGATCTCGAAAGAAACTGAACTATCACATCATGATATTTGGTCAAAAAATTAGCACCAATCATGCAATGATCCAATTTAGCCCAACTTCTTGATAGATCCCATTGTCCATTGCACCAAGTAAATCTCTTTCCATTCGACCTCATATCAACCAAGCCACCAAGATGGATCCAACTATTAAACTCCTCCTTGGTAGCCCTTGGTTGCATTCTTCCTCCCCTTCATTCTGAATCCTCCCTTATGATATTAAAATCACCTACAAACATCCATGGATCATGAACTAAGTTTTGACAATTCAGGCCATTCCATAGATTCCTTTCTTCCTGCATGGTACACGTAGCATAAACAAAACAACAAAACAACTTTTGATCACCATTCCTGACACAAAGAATAATAAATTGATCACTCTTCCTCATCACCTGCACTACTGTATCATTTGTCCTGAAAATCCAAATCTTTCCAGCATGATCTTCATTTGTAACACTACGAGCCATCTTTAACGATCTCTTCAACCCATCAACCTTATCCAATAAGGCAATTGTTTCCATCAGAGCAACAATGTAACAGCCTGCTAGAAACTCAAGGGTAAAATTTATATAGGCTTTAGGAATCTTGTGAAAACACCATAAGTTTTCACGATTCGACCAATTGCTAGGTTTTAGTCTATCAACATAGCTAATGTTATCACTCACTATGGTGCCAGAAGTGTGATTTAATTTATTTGATGTAGTGAGATGTGTCAGATTGAGATATAGTCTACATCATTAGACTCAGTTGATTATTTAGGATTTTATGGGACAACAATCTCATTTTCAGTTTTCGGATGAAACACTTTTTTTGAGAATGCATTTTGCTTATTTCAAGACACTTCGGGATTGAATTTCGATAAACAAACTGCACAGTTAGTTTTGTATGAATATTTATGATTTTACAGTGCAAAGTTTATGTTTTACTTTTTCGGAGTGAATAGTAACCTCTATAGTAGTATCTAGTGTAGTGTTTTCAAAATCTTAGTGTGTAATATCCAAATTAGATTAGAGAAGTTTTATTTGGACACTTGGCAGGATCTTAGCCACACTTGGTGAATAGTATTTGGATATTTGGCACAAAGAGGAACCATGAGTTGGATTATGAAGGAATCAAGGTGTGAGATCATGCCACCTAAGCAAAACCTTGTTTTCCATCTGATCAACCAAATTGTGCCGAACCAAAGAGGGTTTCAACCCTAGTGAAATCCTAAATTCTTGAAATCCATTTGAAACCCCAAAACCTTGGTTGAAATCGAAACACTAAATGGTTTCCTCAAACGCTTAAGCTGGCCTCTAAACTCAATTTGATCCAATTTCTATCATTGTGTCTAATCACTTGATTAATTCACTTCCACATGCTATTAATTCCTCAAATACATGTTATGACATCATTATCCAACCTTTTAAATCTTGGAATTTTGATTTGGGCTTAATAGCATTCCAAACCCTAACCAAACTCTCTCTAAACCCCAAATTGAAAACCACTTGTTTAAGGCCCACGAATTTTGGCCACCTTGGCAAAGCTTCTATAGGAAGTTTCCCCCCACCCATGAAAGATCAACCTTTGCCTCAACAGCCCCAAATAGTCTCTTGATGGGAGGGAAAAAGCCACCTCATCACACCCATTCTAGAAGGTAGTAGCAGCAGACCACTCCCCTCCACTATTCTTGCCTTTTTGTGACCTAAGCACCATCTCTCAAGGGTCATGCAAGCCCATACCTCACCCTCCAGAAGTATAGAGGTGTGCAAGGTACCCTTCCTTTCATTTCATCATTTCTTCACCCCGTTCTTGGAGAGAAACCCAAAAGAGCTCTCTCAGGCAGTTTTTTTAGTTATTTTGTGTGGCACTTCTTGACCCTTTGTACGTATTTTCTCACAATGTATCCTTCATGAAAGTATTCCGCTTTGAGTGTAGTTTCTGCAGATATCTTATTTGTTTCATTTCGTGGTCATTTGTTGCTAAAAATTTGTTTAAACCATGAAAAGGTCATTATGGGCATTAAACTGGAGTGTGTGTTATATTTTGGAGTTTTTGACCAAGCTAATGGATATATCTTGGTTCGAAAATCTTATGGGGTGTTGTTAACATGTGTTTATGAATGTTCATTGAGGATTTGTTGCATGACTAAAGTTTTTGATGAAATATTTTCTTAGATATATAAACATAGAAACAGGAAGTGGAAAAACAGTTTATGCTTTGAGAAAATTTGAATATTTCGTGGTTTAATCTTACTCCAATAACTTTGATATTTTTATTTTATGATCCTAAGCCTCTTATATGCATGTTAGGATGTTGGTTTGAAGAAATTTAGTATTATTTTCAAAGATATGATTTTTCTATGCAAGAGGATTTCGATTAGACCTAGGATTTGATGTTTTTGGGTTAGATCCATGTTTTATTGATTTTCAGCCATGTGATTTTAAGTTTGATGGTTGGATCTTATTTAGGACACATTTATAAACCATTTTATATTTTAGTTTGAAGATCTCATCTTTTTAAGCCATAGATCAAGAGATTGATCAAAGCTAGTTAAGGAAAAGTTTACGTTTTTGGACTAAGTTTGAACCGAAAACTCCAAGTGTTGTGTTGTGATTTTTGGTGACTTTTGTTTGATGATTTAAAGTATGATTGATCTTAGGATGATGTTATGAATATGTTAGATGTAAGATTTCATTATTTTGGAATTCTTGGAGATATTTTGAATAAGGTCAAAACTTGTGTTTCAAAGGTTTGTTTTTGGTTAAAAAGCTTGGATTTTTTTACTAAAAAAGTTTGGTGGTGATGATTAGCATTTATTTTAATGGATGTTTAAGTATGTTTTTAAACTTAGGATAGGAAGATCTTTGTTTCAAAATTTCGGTTTAATCATGAGTTTTGAACTTGGAAGAAACTGCAACAAAAATAAAAGAAATGGCCTATTATCTCTAAGTTCTAAGTTTTAGAAATCACTACTTTCAGTTCCTTGTGATCGTGCTTGAGTTTTTTATAAGAAATGAGACGACCGAGGTAAGTTAGCTTTTAACTTACTATCAGTTTAATGTGTATGTGTGATGAGTAAATGAACTACAATATATGTATGTATGTTATCATATGTGCCATGTCAAGTCATCATGTGTTACGCAAGATATTCTGTCACATTTTACTATACATTGCAAGTAATATTCAATGTATGCCATCTGTTACATGTATGTTATGTCATGTAATATTCATTGTTACAAGCATGTCCTGTTAAGTATGTTATATATTGCATGTTATGTCATGTTAAGTATGTTGTCCGTTACATGTTATGCCATGTTATGAAATGTTGCCTGTTACATGTTATGTCATGTTACGAAATGTTTTTGTCTCAAGTAAGTCATATCTTTTGAGTTACATTCAAGTTATGTTGTGTTACATCAGGGCTTCTATCATTTCGTATTCCAGTCACGTTTCGTCTCGAATACAGTTTGTGTATTTTGAGAACAACCATGTCAAGTTATTCATGTAATTCACGTTCATGTCATGTTATTTTCAAGTTAAGTTCATGTTATCAGTTAAGTTGTACTATGGTCAAAGATGATACGTGCTGCTTGGTATTGCGGTCAAGGCTATGTGTTGCCGAGTACTATGGTGAAGGAGTAAAATCTGCTGTACTATAATCATCATGCTAAGTCAAATCTCAGATCAAGTTCATGTTAAGTCAGTCTCAGATCAAGTTCATGTTAAGTCAAGTCTCAGTTTAAGTCCAGTTCAGTTTAAGCAAGTCAAGTTCAGTTCACGTTTCAGTTTAAGTTATGTCAGATAGGTTATGTTGTATGTTAAGTTATGTTTTAATTACTTATGACTTTGATTATGCATTCATGTTTTTATGGCCATGCATCCATCATTAACCTGTGTTGAGGTTTTCTGTTAACTTGCTAAGATTTCTAATCAAATCTCACAGTGGTAATCCCAACTATCATTCCCTCTGAATGATAGATCTTGTTATAGGACCTAAAGGAGAACCTTGATTCCACCAACTAGACATGGTTGATTGAGAGACGGTGCGGCGTCAATGTTAATATAGTATTTAACTTAAATTACTACTTGTACTATGTAGTTGCATCTCCAGTACTCTTTGGATCATAGCCATTTTAGACTAGCGTTATGATCTTAGTTGTTTAGTATGTCTTTTTGTATGAAGTATGTTTTAAGTATTTGATTATATTTTCAATTTGATGCATAGTATTGCTAAAAAAAAAAATTATCCGCTACGAATATTGCATAATGCTATATGCATGTTAGGAACATTGCATCTTTAATTATCATCAACGGGAGCAAATAATCTTGTGTTGCATGTTCCGATGCTTCAAATGTCCGTCCGATCCCAAGTGGAATCTGAGGGCATCACAACAATCTTTGGTTTATATATAGATAATAATTTTTTGCGCCTTCCCCTCGATGTTCCAATCCCCCGTATATTCTATGCAAGAATCAGGACAATCATAAAGAAATTTAATTGGTCGGGTAGCTACCCAAGTGAAGCTACAAATCTTTTGTAGTTTTTTTTTTCCATTTTGTTTTTTACCTTCCTCTTCCGTTTCCGTAGCATAATATTTCTCTTTAGAAAACATCACCATAGCTGTGTCCATCTCATGTTTTGAAATAGATCCAACCTCGCGATCAACCGGTACACTTTCTGATGGACCAACATCACCTCCATCTAGAGGAACCCAATTTCTCGTCAAATCTTCAACCTCACCTTCTTCTCTATCCTCATTCATACCTTCTGGAGCATCGACTTCTTACTAAGAATATTATCTTGCAAGGCAGTAGTACAGTCCCCCACATCATGATTTAATTACACGCTATCAATAACTACTAATTCCTTTCCAGAAGCATTCAAAACATTAGGATCATCTTGTTGAATATTTAAAGTATCATCCAAACAAGTATTTTCAGATTTGCCTATAGATTGACTCACCACATTTTTCCCAGAGTCAGCCTCTGGTTGCTTGGGTATTGCAGGATCACGCTCTTGAGTCTCAGGTTCAGGAACTTTTTATGCACCCAGGTTTTATCTCCATGATTCTGCACTGAGCACAACAAGTACATACATTATGTCCTTGAGATTTAAACCGAGAGCAATACGCCTGTAGGGTTTCATAAATCACCTCCTATTTTTGACTAGTAACCAATCCCGGCGTCCCTATCCACAAATAATTAATCGGCTTTTTGGTAGCAAACATTTCCAAATAGACACAAGCACCATTAGTACGAGTGGCACACCGGGTAGTGTTATCCCTACGAATAAAATGCCCAATCGGGGACGTAAGAATTCAGAGGAAGGATTCATGATAAAAATTAGGCGGCAATCCAAGTAATACAATCCACACGGGGACCATAGACGGTTATTCATCTTCACTAAAATCTGGTTTCCAGTGAGAGACTCAATAGGGTACCCCATCAACATCACAAGCTTCATGTGATAAAGCTTTGAGGAAATCTGCTTTCGAAGACATACGTACGAAAACATTGCGAGGATGTCTCATCGTCAAGACTACAGGAACACCTGAAAGACCCCAGTGGCAGTGAATGAAAGAACGGATAGAATCTAAGGAGGGCCTCTTTCTCAAGAACTTCAAGACAATTGAGAAGCAAAACGACTCAGCTGAATGAGCAATCTCATCCTTCGAAAACTGAAAACATATTTCACCATCAATAAATTGTGGCCCACGATGCACCACAGACATCTCCATAATAGGTTGAGGGACAGTCGCACTACAAGAAAAAGGAGTATTTGTGATGAATTATTTACGACGAAAATGACTATTTGTGACGAAAATAAACTCATTTTAGCAAGAAATAATCATTTTCACAGGAAATAGCTGATTATAAATAATAAGTTTTCTTGTAGTGTCGAGACAAGGTCCACAAAGGACCGTCGGCCAGCATCCCAAGCAGCTACTGCCATTCAGCCTGCCTATCAGAAACCTTAGCAACCTTTTGTTATTTTTGGAAACCCTAGTAGAAACCTTTTTTTTAATTTTTTGCATGGGGTTTTAATTATTAGAACTTTCTTAAACTTTTTATGATGAGCATATCCTTGCAGTATACATGTTGTATATTATATAAATCTTTACCTTGAGAGTATGGGATTGTGGAAAAGTTCCTTTGTTGTCCTCTTCTCCCATCACCAGCACCACTTGCTAACTGGGGAAGACTCCAGTTACCTGATAGCATTTGCTGGAGGTGTCAATTACAGATTAGATATGGGTATCATAGATAATATCAGGATTTTAATAACCAACATGTTAGAATGATTCGATGTATGCTAAACTTAGTTAGATATAGTATTTTGTTTAATAAATTGTTTACTATAGCTATTTTGTTAGCACAATTAGAGTTCTTATGCTCCATAAAGAAATCTGTATGCAAGCTTCTTTTATGTAGACGAACATAACCCACTCAGAGTTGGTGGGGCCTAATGCCACTAACATTATGCTTAACAAGTTGTCTTGCTTTGTTGCTGTCTTTACCAACAGAAATTGTTTGCTCAATAAATTAAAGGGCGTATGCTCTTTTCTTTTAATATACAAAAAAATAATGATGATAATCCAACCCCAAGATCTAAGACTGTTTCAATTCTACAAAACTATGTCATGTGCAGCAAAAGGAAATGATGATAATCCAAGCTGGTCAATGAACTTAATAACCAATTTCCAACCATTTTTCTAAATGAGTGAGTGCAGCACTTGAGTTGACCCAATAACAGGTTTACGAACTAAATAATAATCAGTTTATAATAAGGTTGATGATACCCTTACTACCTCCAACAACCGCTTTACTACCCATCCGACGTTGTCATTATTATTTTTTTCTTCGAAATGTTAAACCCCTTCTCTACTCTCTGCCCTCAAAAGTGTCTGTCAGAGTGATGTGATTTGAATGCCAGTCTGTTGTCACTCCCTGTGTTAATTCAAAAACAAAAATCTCAAACTCATTTTTCTTACATGTTCACACTTCTCCTCCTCTCAATCTCCTGGTCTCAATGGTTGCCTTTCATTTTCACACTGATCCTTTAGGGAATCTCAGATCCAAACATGTTTGGCTCTCATTCTCTCAATATTAGACCCTAACATAGGAGAGAGAGAGAGAGCAAAGGAGAGATAGAGAGAGTGGTCTGGGCTCTGGTTGTTTTCAGCTGGTTGAGCAAATCGCGAGGGAAACTTTCACTTGAAAGCTTTTGAGGGAAGCTCAGTCTTCTCTGGGATGATAGAACTAGCAAAAAGAAGGCAGAAAACCCATTTTAGAAGACAAAAGACAGAAGGCAGAGAAGAAATGAAAAAAAAAATTGAATGGGTAGTGAAATAGTTGTTGGAGGTAATAAGGATATCATTATCCTTATAACAATATGAAAAAGGCTTCGCATCAACACACCGTTTGACATCATCCAAAGCACACCTTACGTGTAATGGTCATCCAATTTTTTTTTCGTCCTTCTTCTTCTCCCCACAGCCCATTCCTCTCTCACCCATTTGATTACTTTGACAGATATGGTGATCTAAAGAGCATTTGGAGGCTGAAACTTTTGCCACTTAATCGATTCTATGAGATGTTAATAAATACTTTTCAATTTATTCCATCACTTGAATCCTAACTTGAAGCTTTGCTATTCTGTAAAGCACAGATGCAAGCAATTAAATATCTAAATTTACACTCAGTCAGTTCATCTTCATTACAAAGCCAGAAAAAGAACTGCTAAATTACTAAAAGTTGACAACCAAGCCCCATCTCCCAACCCCACTCTCCTTCTCCCTTTGTCGCTCATAACTATAGTTTAGTTTCACGCACAGACCCTGCTTTCTGCTTATAAGTATTCTGCAAAAGCTCCAACCACTCCTCCTCATCAACCTCTGCTCTAGCTTTTTCTTTGGTTTTTATGTTTGTGCCCTGCATATTTGCATAGATCAATCTACCTTTTAAGCCCATGGCATCGGCTTCTACCAACCCCGAGAAGGAGAAACTCGTAAGCTTTCCCTCAAAGAGAGGCCAGATAAAAGCTAGATTTTTTAGAGCTTGGTCGAGACAGCTATGTCTGGGGTTTCAAGGGTAGGAGAGGCACTAGGAAGGATTAGAGAATCAGAGGGCAGTGGTGGGGGAAGCTCTGGGCGATGAGAGGGACGACGATTTCTCTCTAGGTGCTGGGCGACGAGAGAGGGCGACACGGGATGGTTCAAATGGGAAATAGTGATACCATCTGTAGGGGTATTCGTAACGCGCGTTTCAGGAGGAAAGGAAAAAAAAAACAAAAAAGGTAAAATCCAAGTGAGGTGTGGGTTGTGTGTGACAAACAGCGGCGAATCCGTAGCAAGCCTTTTTTTCAAAAGGGATATATACTAGGTAACTTAGAGCATCCCCATCCGGATGCCTAAAACACTATTTTCTCTAAATTATAGGGAAAATTATAGGAAAAAGCTCAAAAACTCCCTCCCATCCCATTCCCTATTTTAGGATTTTGATTTAGGAAATGAACAGTGGTTCCCTAAATCATTTTTTATTAATATTTTATTTAAATAAATAAAATAAATTCTTTTTTCAATCAACTACATTTTCTCTTATACTCATATTTATTATACTTTTAAATAATATTTTTAAAAATAATTTAAATAATTACTAAAATATAAAAATAATAATTTTAAAAATATTATTAAACCCTTAAAAAAATAATTTAAATTTTTATTTAAAATATTCACTATAATAATAGTTCAAAACATAAGAAAAAATATTAAGTAGTGAAGTTTGAAAATGGAAGTGAGAGAAAAAAGTAATAAAGAAATAATAGAAGAATATTATTTTAATAGAATAGAGAAAGGATAGGGAATGGGATGTAGAAGGTTTTTTAAAAATGAGTAAAATTTAGGATAAAATTATAGGGAGTGTCCTTTTTAGCTAAAATTTAGAGAAAAATTTAGAGAATCGGATGTGAATGCTCTTATATATAACTACAATGTAGTTTCACGCACAGACCCTGCTTTCGTGGACGAACGGGTACCTTCCCAATTTTTACACCATCCGATGTTGTTTTGCCACGTAGGAGGTGCAGGAAACTTCATTCTACACCCGCATGCATGATAAAAAAAAATTCCATTTCTCTCCTCTCTCAATGCTCTCCCCTCTCCCTAGTGTATGCCCTTTCCTTTCTCTACTTCCCGTGCTAATATTCTCTCCCCAGCAGCCATTTCCTCTCCCCAACGCCCCTGCAATAAGATTTGAAACATTTTTATAGAAATTATTCTGATGCTTCTTGTTAGCAGAAAATTATGAAAAAAGATTTAAAAACCCCTGCACACACACTCTCCTCTCTCCCTCTGTCTCACTCTTCTTTGAAGGTCTTGCTCCACCTTTTGTCAAATGAGTTTATTTCAGAAAATTAGACTGTCAATTTGTAACCTAGGCAAACAGGGTGGAGCATTTTAGCTCCCATAATATATGATAGCCAGAAAATATCAAAACATGGGCTTGATTATCTTTGGTTTTATCATGCTATCTTCCACTTGTGAATAGAAAAAAAGCGCATGGGCATGGGAGCTAAAACGACAACCCAGATCCAATTTCGAAATTTGCCTAAATGGGTTTGAAACCTATTGATAGAGATGGGTTCGTAGCGATGCTTTATGGTTTGATAGATTGAGACAATTTCTTAATTATTCATGAAAAGAATATCATTATTCACGAAGAATTGAGAGAAATCTTGTTTCCTCCAATTTGCGATCTCAAGCTTGAAATTGTAAAACCATCAATGGACTTTGAAGATCTATTAAATCAGTTGTTGAGGACATGGCACAAAGAGATCCTATCAATAGTGTTGCCTTCCAACAACAAGAAAGAGGGGGGAGAGTAGGCATCAGGGTGGGGGGAGGGAGGGCGAGAAAGAGGGGAAGATGTTGTGAATTTGTTTTTTCATGCATGCTGGTGTAGAATGGAGTTTCCTACACCTCTTACGTGGCAGCGTATCATTGGAGGGTGTAAAAATGGGATAGGCACCTGTGATGCCCCCAAATTTCGCTTTGGATCAGACGGATATTTGAAGCGTCGAGACATGCAACAAAAGGTTACCTGCCCCCGTTCATGACATATAAGATGGAATATTCCTAACATGCATCTAGCATTATGCAATATTCGCAGCGGATAAATTTTTTCTTTTTCTCTTTAGCAATACTATGCACCAAACTGAAATATCCCAAATACTTAAAACATACTTCATACTTAACGACATACTAAACAACTAAGATCAAAATAATAGTCCATATGGTTGTGACCAAAAGAATGCTGGAGATTGAACTCCACAAATACAAGTAGTAATTTGAGGTAACTACTGTACTACCATCTACGTCGCTTAGTCGACCGTTTCCAGTTGGTCGATTCTCGGTTCTCCTTCAGATCCTGTAACAAAATCTACCATTTAGGGGGAATGATTGTTGGGACTACCACAGTAAGATTTGATTACAAATCTCAGCAAGTTAACAGGAAGCTTCCACACAGGTTAATGATGCATGCATGGTAGTAAAAGCGTGAATGCATAATCAAATCATAAGGAATCATAGCATAACTTGACATACAACATAACATAACTGGCAAAACTTAAACTAAAACTGAAGCTTAGCATGAACGTGACTTGAAACATAACATGGACTTGAAACATAGTATGAACGTGAACCTGAAACATAACATGAACTTGAACATGCATAATTTGAACATGAACTTGAGCATGACATAACATAAATGTGAACTTGGAACATAACGTAAACGTGAACATAACATAACATGAACTTGAAACATATTCTTATCTCATGGGATTACCATGATTGCATGAACGTAAACTTGAACATAACATAATGTGAAACATGACTTGAACGTGAAATGCATGAACTTGGAATCTTATTCAATAGACTTAATCATTAAAGTGACCATATGGGTGCTACATGGGTCCCCTTGAGCCGTGTGTCCCTGTCGATTGCCGCATCAGATCACAGGTGTCTATACCAGCTGTGAGTGCGTTAAAACGTACTCCACATTTGTTGTGGCCCCACGTATTCTACATGTCACAATTGCTATGTCTCACGTAGTGTATGCTCCACAGTTGTTGTGGCCCCATGACTTATATGTTTGTGCTACACTTGCTGTGGACACACATAAAATAAAGTTTGGTTTCATCGGCATTAGTGCCTGGCGCGCTCCGGTGACTAGCTAATTAGACCCCATTCGCAACATGTTGACTGTACTTCGTCAACCCATGAAATTTCACACTTATTTAGACACTCTAGCGTGAACAAAGGAGTTCCACTAGGATATTACCCTATCCTAGCACTTAGGGTCGTGATTGACATGAATGACTTAACTAGCATACATGACATTTCGTAACGTGACGTAACATGAACGTGACATAAAAGACAGAAGTCCTGACGTAGCATAATGTGACATGAACGTAAAATGACAGACATGACATACTTTAAGACATAAATATAACAGAAAATATTTCATAACATGGCGTACACGTAACAGATAATATTCTGTAACTTGGCATAACATGTAACAGACAATATTTCGTAACATGGCATAACATGAAACAGTGAATATTACATGACATGAAATTCATGTAACATATATCATACTTAACTTAACATGACACACTTGCACTGTATAGCAATGTGTAGTAATACGTGACAGAATATCTTGTGTAATAGATGAATAATTCGTGACAGAATAAATTATGTGTAACAGATAAATATGTAATGACTTAGCATGGCACATATGATAACATGCATCCATATGCTTTAGTTCTCTTACTTATCACTCATACACATTAAACTGATAGTAAGTTAAAAGTTAACTTATCTCGATTGTCGCGTCCTATGAGTGTAAAGCACAAAACACGAGGAACTGTAATAGGGTATTCTAAAAGTTAGAAATTAATTACTAATAATTAGAAATGTAAAAAGAGACAACTTAGAGTAAAATTACCATTTTACCCTCTATATGTGGGAAAATGACCATTTTACTCATAACTTAAAGATTTCACATCCTAACTCCAAAAATTACCAAAATTTACATTCCTTGTGTAAATTTTGTCCTAGACTCAAATAACAACTCAGAAAAATTTAAATCCAATCACAACTATGAAAACTCACAATGGCCAAAACATTCATAGACCATTTCTCTTGATTTTGGTTGCAATTTCTTCCATCTTCAAAAGCCATGATTAAACCAAAATTTTGTAACAAGGATCTTCCTATCCTAAGTTTATAAATACACTTAAAATATCTATTAAGAAAAGCTAATCATCAACACCAAACTTTTTGTAAAAAGATCCAAACTTTTTAACAAAAAGTAAACCCTTAAATCACAAGTTTTGAACTCAATAAAAACAGCTCCAAGAATTCCAAAAAAAATCAAATCTTACTTCTAACATATTCATAACATCATCCTAAGATCAACCATTCTTTAAATCATCAACCAAAGTCACCAAAAATCACAAAACAACACTTGGAGTTCTTGGTTTTTAAACTTAGTCCAAAACAGAAACTTTCTCTCAACTAACTTTGATCAATCTCTTGATCCATGGCTTAAAGACAGGTGATCTTCAAAATAAAACATCACATGGTTTAAAAAAATGTGTCCTAAAGGATATCCAACCATCAAACTTAAAATCACATGGCTAAAATTCAACAAAACATAGATCTAACCCAAAAACATCAAATCTTAGGCCTAACCAAAATTCTCTTGCATAGAAAATCATATCTTTAAAACTAGTACTAAATATCTTCTAAATAACATCCTTACATGTATATAAGAGGCTTAGGATCATCATATAAAAATATCAAAGCCTTTGGAATAAGATTAAACCATGAAATATTTAAACTTTCACAAAACAAAAACTGTTTTTCCACTTCCAGTTTTCAAGTTTCTAAATCTAAAAAAATCTATCATCAAAAGCTTTATTCTTGCAACAAAACCTCAATGAACATTCATAAACACATTTTAACAACACTCCATAAAATTTTCGGACCAAGATATGTCCATTAGCTTGGTCAAAACTTCCAAAACATAACATACTCTCCAGTTTCACGCCGAGAATGCCCTTTCCATGGTTAAAAATACTTTTGACCGATCAAATGAGCATGAAATGAGACAAATAAGATATACGCGGAAACTAAACTCAAAGACGAACAACTTATGTGAAGGAATAATCATGCGAACATACTTACAAGGGGTCATAAATGGCCACGCAAAAAGACCCAGAAACCTGCCTGAGAGAGCTCTTTTGGGTTTTCTCTCTAAGAACGGGTGAAGAAGTAATAAAATGAAATGAAATGTGCCTTGCACGACTTTAGACTCCTGAAGGGGGAAGTTGTGGGCTTGAATGACCCTTGATTGGAGTTGCCTATGTGACATAAAGTGGAGAATAGTGAGAGGAATGGATTGCCTGCAGTAGCTGTGAGAGATGGAGTGGATTTCTCCTTCACATCAAGGCACTATTGGGTGTAGCCAATGGCAGTGGATGGTCTGCCATGTGGGGCAGGAAACTTCTCCAAGAAGCTTTGCCAAGGTGGCCAATTTCGTGGGCCTTGGTGGTCCCAACCAAGTGGGCTTCAATTTGGGGTTTAAAGGGGGTTTGGTTAGGGTTTGAGATGCTATCAAGAGCAAAACTAATTTTTCTTGGCCCAATCAAATTTTCAAGGTTTAAAAAGTTGGATGATGATGTCATAACAAGGATTTGATTAACTAATAGCATGTGGAAGTGATTTAATCATGTGATTAAACACAATACTAGAAATCAGATTAAAAAGGGTTCGGAGGCCAACTTTAGGGTTTTGGTTTCAACCAAGCTCTTGGGGTTCAATTGGATTCCAACCATTTAGGGTTTCGCTAGGGTTGAAACCCTCTTTGGTCTAGCACAATTTGGTTGATCAGATGAAACAAAGCTTTGCTTAGGTGGCATGATCTCACACCTTGACTTCCTTCACAAATCCATCTAATGGTTCCTCTTTGTGCCAAGTCTTTAATATTATTCACTATGTGTGGCTAAGATCTTGCCAAGTGTCTAAATAAAACTTCTCTAACCTAATTTGGACTTTCCATACTGTGATTTTGAAAATACTGCACTGAGTGCGCTTATCGATGTTACTATTCACTAAAAAAAATACATAATAAACTTAGTACTGAAAAATTCTAAATATTCGTATTAACCTATAGTGAAAATCGTTTACCGAAATTCAACCCCAAAGTGCCCCTAAAAATAATTTCACACTTTCTAACAGACGTTTCGTCCGAAATTATGAAAATAGGCTATTGAGCCATAAAATCCTAAATAATCCACTGACACTAATGGCGCAGACCATAACGCATTCTGACACTTCTAACTATCTCAAATAATTAAACTCATAAGTCTAACACCATAGTGAGTGATAACACTGATTATGATGACAGACTAAAACCTAAGCGATTGGTCGATTCGTAAAAACTTATGGGTTTTTCACAAGATTCCTAAAGTCAATAAAAATTCTACCAATAAATTTCTAGCGGGCTGTTATAGCACCCGATTGGCCTGTAGCTTCTCCCATCTCTTTTTATTTGAACTTCTTACTGGAATTGCAAGTCATTGGAGTGCCCCCTACCTAGTACCTACAAGGAAATAGGAAGTGGACCCTCCAATTATATCTAGATTATTTAGAGGCTTGTGTTTTTCGTTCCCAGTATTAACCTTGCAAAATTAATACTTCTCGGTAGTCTTGGAAATGTGGAAATAGTGATTAGTAGTGTAGTAGTTTTACTCATTAAGTTGCATTGGCCACAAATGATTCTTACCCTACAGACATGTGAAACTTAGAAGGAAATTATGGATGCCCATTGCCTCCATTTCTTGATACTAATATTCTTTTAATCTCCTATTTGCTTCCAAATATATGTAATGGTGAAGTGTGGGATACTAATTCATAGGAAGTGAATTTGTAGTCACTAATTATAAAGAGGTAGCATGTTCTTCCAACTCAATCATTACTACTATAGTTTTGTCAACTTGTTGGCTTGAGAATGGATAGCAATTTTAATAATGAAGTTTTTTGGGCTGTGGCATTTTGATGAGGAATGAGTTAATTTGCAGTGGTGATTGATTTGTTTGTTTGTTTGTTTTTTTTTTTTTTGTGGAGTTTTAGCCAAGCTATTTAATGTGGGTTTTTTTGGCCTTGTATTTTGTCCTTCCTCTTGTTGTTTTGGTGTTTTATTGTAGTAAGATTTGTCTAAACCAAGTAGGGTTGTATATATAGAATTTGTTAAAATTTCTAAAATGATAGCAAGCTTGAAGTTCAGGTCAACAAAATTCATTTTATATGCACATTTCAATATACATGGACATTAGGTACAAAAGTATGGACAAAACACGATCTTAAAGATCACATATGCCAAACACCCTACTTTGTCAAAGACCCCCTCAAAATACAGGTTGCCTTTACAAGTTTTTTTTACTATTCACGCTTCGGATTGAACCAAAAAAAAAAAAAAAAGAAGGAAGAAGACCTGATTTTTTACCTGACTCGAATGTCTAGTTTCGCGCGGCCTGGCTGCCGAGTTGGGTCGGGCCCAAATTTACCTTGGGTGGATCGGATTGCAAGCCTACGTAGTACAACTTCAGGGTTGGATCTCAATTGAACATATGGATTTTAATGGATAAAAGAATAGATTAAAATAGATAATGCTACACAATCTTGATTATCGCATTTAAACAGAGAGTGCACCTTAAAATGTTTTCAAGTCAAATGGTGTATTTGTCTAATTTGATAATTTAACATGCACAATACAAAACATAAATTATGAAAGTATATTTTCTCTATAAACAATTAATGACATTTGCGTTTAATTAGTATCCTCCATCCACTGATCCAATGTAGAATTCAATCAAACTAGTAAAAAATATTGAAATAAGTGAAACATGTAACTTCCAACTCAAATATAGTATGAAATGGGTTTCTCAAACTTTCTTCAAGGGAGTCAGGCACTTCCAAAATATAGATAATACGATACTTCCATCCAATCATAACATATATATCATATAATTAAAATTATTTATGTAACTTGTAAATGTAATTTATGTTTGGTTACGATTAGGTGAGTCTGCATTTAAATTTGAATTATGGATGAATGTAATTTTAAGTAGGACTCTAGGATTGCATCCGATAAGGATGAGTATTTGAATAGAAGTTATCCGATAAAGATAAGTGTTTGAATTGTAACTCTTATTAAATCTTGTTTATATTATAAGATAAGAGTCTACAAGAGTCCTATGTATGTTGCGAGTCTAAGAGTTAGTTGAAGAGATAAAGACACAAGCTTTATTGAAGAAACTGAAGCTAATTTGAACTCGATGCAATGCAGAAGAAGTGATCTAGTCTGAGATGTTTGCAAATAGTTGGCAACGTATCTGACTGAGATTTTCGGATAAACCTGTCAGCAGAGTCCTTCTCCAAACCAATCATAGCAATGCCTATTTATAGAGGAGTCCACTGAGGGTTTTAAGGAATACTTGAATAGCACATATTTACAAGCATTAAGAGCTTGAAGATCTGGGTAGAACTTTAAGAGATCATGTAAGAGAAAATTCTTGAGAGAAGGATTTTTCAAAAAGCTTAGTCTGTGGGATTGACTAGGAGCATACTCCAAGGGCGAGTTGTCGTGTTCGAGTTCAACCACGGGAGGTTCCAATAGGAAAGACAAAGATTGGAGAGCATTAGAGGTTCTGGCTACCTACTGCGGTAGAAGACAAGCGGGTTGCGTGTCTTGGGTAAACATATCCAGTTACAAAGGTTTTGTAAAAATTTTACTTGTAATACTCTCAATTGATAAAATTGGTTTTCCTGGGTTTGGTTGCCCTGTAGGGTTTTACCTTTGAAGAGTTTTTCAAAAGGTTTCCCTTCGTAACCAAATTATTGTGTTAATACTCTTAATATTTTATATTGGTTACTAATCCGTGCTAATAGCTTTTGTTCAGCATTAATGTGCATAATCAGGGGTACTTGGGTAATTTTAATTGGTATCAGAGCGTGGTTCACTCAATCTGAGTGTGATTCGTTCCTCTGGAAGATCATGGTGACACTATCATCACCACCACATTTCGATGGTGATAATTATGCCTACTGGAAGGTAAGAATGAGAGCGTTTCTAGAGTTGCTTGATGAGAAAGTCTGGCTAACAGTAGAGTCAGGATGGACAAGGTCCACAACACCTATAGAAGAGTGGACCAAAGAACAATCAAGCAGCTGTAATTGGAACAACAAAGGTCTAAATGCCATTTTCATGGCAGTTTCTCCTGATGAATTCAAGAGAATTTCCATGTGTGAGAAATCCAATGATGCTTGGGATATTTTAAAAATCACACATGAAGGGACCAAAATGGTGAAAAATTCCAGATTACAAATGTTGACCTCAAAGTCTGAGGAGATAAAAATGCTAGATGATGAGACTTATAATGAGTTTTATGCTAAACTAAATGACATTGTTAATTCTATGTACAATCTCGGTGAGAAGGTGGAGGAGGCACGAGTTGTGAGAAAAATCTGAGATCCCTGCCTGAAAGGTTTCGACCAAAGGTGATAGCCATAGAAGAAAGCAAGGATTTAAATACAATTCGGGTAGAAGATCTAGTAGGTTCTTTGCAAACTTATAAATATACTCTTCCACAACAAAAGAAAGGTAAGTCCATCGCACTTAAAATTGCTAAGGAAGAAAATCAATTTGATGACGAAGATCTGTGTAATGATGACTTCGCTCTTGTGGCTAGAAAATTAAAAAAAATCATATTTAATAAAAAGAATTATGGTAAGATGAAAAAATGTAAGAATTTCACTAAAAAGAATGAATCTGAAAATGGGAAAAAATACAAAACCGACTCTAAAGATAAAGTCCAATGTCATAAACGCTCTGGTTTTGGTCACATAAGAATGGAATGTCCAAATTTTAAAAGAAAGACAAAAGCTTTGAATACTACTCTGAGTGATGATTTTGATTCTGAAAGTACAGATACATTCTCTTATAATGAAACTGCCTTTATTGGTTTCTCTGCCTCTGTTACTGATTGTGCTGACTCGAGCAAACAATGTGCTGACGACAAAATGGTTGTTTAAGATACTGATTCTGATGTTGCCATAGAAGTTGCTAATCATGAATTAAGTGTGCATGAAGCATATGAGGACTTATGTGAAGCGTTTGTGAAAATCCAAAAGGTAAATAAAAAGTTGTACAAAAATCTAACCACCATAGAGAATGAGAAGAAAACTTTGGTGGAGGCACTGAAAGTGATGAAACTGGAAGTGACAAGGCTGTGCACACAGAAAGACGTGCTGGAGAAGAAGTTGATAGCTTGTCAAGAAGTCAAAGAAAAGATTTCCACTCAAAAACTCAATGAACTACTGAAAGTTCAAAGAGATAGTTCCAATCGCACAAGATTGGGATACAATACTTCCAAAGATTCACATCGTAAAGCATCCGTTGCCTCTACATCCAAAGGTATCACCTTTGTAAAAGGAAATAATGTAGAAAATGTCTCAAAGAAACCTGTGAACAAAGGCAAGTCAACAATGACTTCTCTAGGTAAGTCCAAAGGTATGTTTGTCCCTACTTGTCATTTTTGTGGAATAATTTGACACACTAGAACAAATTGCTTTAGACTTAGAAAAGAGAAATAAAAAGGAAATAAAAATAAGATTTCGAGCAAGGATACGAACCTATAAATTAAGGTGGACAAATTGAGCAATCAAATAAACACCCTAGGTAAGAAACTTGATGAATTATCCAAATTGTGTTTTCCTAAAAACATGAATATTACAAATATCAAGACCAAGTGGGTAGTGAAAGAAAAGGCCGTATGTTTAGTAGCACACATAGCACTCAAAACTATGGGCACTAGCATGTGGTATCTGGACAGTGCTTGTTCTAGACATATGTCAGGAGACAAAGAGTTGTTTAAGAAGACTGAGACCAATGAAGGATCTGTAACTTTCGGTGATGGAAGTACATCAACAATGGAAAGAAAGGGAAGTGTAGATGATCCTGATTTAGCTACCCTTCATAATGTTCTTTTTGTTAATGGCCTCAAGACCACTCTATTAAGTATTAGTCAGTTTTGTGATGATCATCTTTTTGTGCAGTTCTCAAATGATGAATGCAAAGTCTACAATAGTGATGGAAAATGGATCTTGAAGGGCACCAGAACTGCTGACAACTACTATGGAGTTTCTCCTTATGAACACGATGTGTTGTCACAAAGTAGAGCTGGATGAAATTGAGTTGTGGCACTACCATCTAGGTCATATCAACTATGGGGACATGCAAAAGATCTCTAAGAAGAAAGTTGTATGTGGATTGTGCAAAATTTTGAAAAACAAGAAGATGGTGTGCAAAGCCTATCAGGAAGGAAAGCAGACCAAGGCACAACACAAGAAGATAGTTGATATTCTGACCTCAAGACCACTTGAGCTGTTACACATGGATTCGATGGGGCCTACTCAGACTGAGAGTCTCAGCGGAAAGAAGTATATAATGGTCATCGTGGATGACTACTCAAGATACACATGGATCATTATGTTGAGAGACAAAACAGAAACCTTCGACCTTGCGAAGAAACTGTTTAGACTACTACAAACAGAGAAGAATTCCTCTATCTCTCATATTCGTAGTGATGATGGGAGAGAATTTAAAAATACTAATTTCTCTTCTTTTTGTGATGAATAGAGGATACATCAAGAGTTCTTAGCCCCATTCACTCCACAACAAAATGGAATTGTGGAGAGGAAAAATAGGGCAATACAAGAGATGGCTCGCACCATGCTGAGTAATAAAAAGTTGGTGTTATACTTCTGGACACATCTTGAACTGCGTAGTCTTTCGTCCAGGCACCAAACTCACTCCCTATGAGTTATGAAATGGAAAGAAACCTATGGTAAAGTACTTTAAGGTGAGTACACATTCTGAGAAACTGAGAGAATGCCCACAAATTCGATAGCAAGAGTGATAAAGGAATATTTCTTGGATATTCATCAAATAGCAAAGCTTACAAAGTTTACAATCTACGGACTAAGACAGCGATGGTGTCAGTCAATGTAGTTGTGGATGACAACTCTAAGGAGATGACCAAGAAGGAACTTGACAACCTTATCGGGAAGGCTGAAGAAAACTCAACCGATGAAGATGACACAAATCCAGTGGAACTTGCTACATCAAGCTCAGCTTCACACCATGAAAAAGAGCCCTCTACAAGGATCAGTCTATCATCCAAAGGAGAACATCCTTGGAGAATTAGATGAAGGTATGAGATTAAGAAAACATGTTTTAAATCAAGTCTCATACGTTTACTATTTGTCTCATATTGAACCTAAAAAGGTGGAAGAAGCCCTACAAGATGAAAGCTGGGTTAACGCCATGCATGAGGAATTGCACCAGTTCACTTGAAATCAAGTATGGAAGCTAGTTCCAAGACTTAAGGATCACAACATCACTAGAACAAAGTGGATCTTCAAAAATAAGTCAGACGGACATGGAACCATTGTTCGAAACAAGGCCAAACTGATAGCACAACGATACACCCAAGTTGAAGGAATTGACTTTGACGAGACCTTTGCACCAGTAGCTCGTTTGGAACCTGTTCGCATTGCAAGCCATTTAAATTTTAAGTTTTGTCAAATGGATGTTAAAAGTTTTTTTTTAAATGGCATACTCAATGTAAAAGTATATGTAGAACAACCAAAAGGATTTTCTAATCACTTGTTTCCTAACCATGTTTTCAGGTTGAATAAAGCTCTTTATAGATTGAAGCAAACACCTCGAGCATGGTATGAGAGACTAACGAAATACTTGCTTGAAAACGACTTTGTAAGAGATCAAGTTGACTGAATATTTTTTTTTTTAAAATTTGGTAAGCATCTACTTATTGCTCAAATTTATGTAGATGACATTGTGTTTGATTCCACTCTTGGCTTTCCCAAAGAAATGAAAACTGAGTTTGAAATGAGTATGATTGGGGAATTAAATTTCTTCATTGGGATTCAAATTAAATAAACTGAAGGAGAGATTTTTATTTCACAATATAAATATGCTAAAGATCTTGTTAAGAGATTTGGCATGGAAGGGAAGACACATGCTCGCACTCCGATGAGCACTTCGGTTAAAATATTTTTGGATTCTGGTAAGAGCATTGATCCTACTCTATATAGAAGCATGATAGGAAGTCTTCTTTACATTACTACTAGAAGACCTAACATTACTTTTAGTGTAGGTGTTTGTGCACGATTTTAGGCTAATCCTAAAGAATCACACCTCATAGCAGTAAAAGGAATCTTGAAATACCTGAGTGCTGCTGTTGACTATGGCATATGGTATTCAAAAGATTCAAATTTGAGTTTGGTTGGCTATTCTTATGCTGACTAGGCTGGTAATGTTGACAACAGAAAAAGCACCACAGGTGGTTGTTTTTATGTCGGTAGCAATCTGGTAGCATGGATGAGCAAGAAGCAAAACTCCATCTCCTTGTCCACTACTGAAGCCGAATACATTGCGACTAGCAGTTGTTGCACTCAGCTTCTTTGGATGAAAAATATGTTTGAGGACTATGGTTCTCTCTAGGTACTATAACTGTCTACTGTGACAATTCAAGTGCAATTAGTATCTCGAAGAACCCAGTACAACAATCAAGAACCAAGCACATAGATATAAGACATCACTTCATAAGAGACTTGGTTGAAACAAAGGTCGTGTCTCTGGAACACGGTAATACCGAACACCAACTGGCCGATTTGTTCCCTAAACCTTTAGATGGTCTAAGGTTTGAATTTCTAAGGAAGGTCATTGGTGTGTATGACATGCCCTAATTTTTTTTTGTTTTTATAATAATAATAAAATAGAAAAAGGTGTTTGTTTTGCTTGTTTCTTTAAAAACTTCACATTGCCATCATTCTGCAAGGTACAAGCTTTATAAGTGTACCAGGTCTTTGAGTTTTGTGACTTCACCAATTCATTTTGCTGGGATTGAGGTAGATCTTGTCTGGTATGTGTTTTTACTTTTGATGCACAACTCTTAAGGAAGACCACACAAGGATTCTATTCTTTGCACTGTGAGGAGCTTAAATCTGACCTCCTAACAATTTGGTGACAACATGCGTATACTCATACAATGCACAAAGAAAGGGGGAGTCTATACGTTGAATTGACTAAAACTAGTTGAACCTAGTACCAAATCGAAAAAGGTTTCCTCTTGCCATGCATTAAGGTTGATCCTTATAGAAAAAGTTGGGTGTTCAAAAGTCATTGTAGAAAAAGACGAACACTCCCCCAATTTTATTAAAAACCCTCACTTATAGCGGAGGAAAATTGTAGTAACAAACTGACGCTCGGGATTTACAAAAAACCATCCCAAGTATCTAACTAACCAAAACCAAAACCAACCTTACAATACCACCAAAAACCAGCAGACCCATATTAACACAAAAAACCAAAACACAAAAAACCTGCCTATAAATGCAAAACGAGACACAAAACCAAACCACTCCTCCACGTAATAGGAACTTGAGCGAAAGAAAACCAGCAGAAGAAAACTGGCAACTCGCACCAATTAAACTCCTCTAGCTCTTCTGCCTAATTGAAGGGAGACCCCATTTATCAACTCTAATCAGACCCCGCAACAGCGGAGAGACCTCACTCATACTCTTCCATTCCACATCACCATCGCTTGCCCCCCTTCTAGCTAACCAATCCGCAACCGCATTTCCTTCTCTATGAATGTGCATAAACCTTATATCCATATTAATGAGCAGAAGTTGCAATTCCTCCCAAAAATCCTCCAAGTACCAGCTACCGCATCTTTTATTATCCAACCATGACAGAATCAATTTAGAATCCATTTCAATATCTACTGCACTGAAATTCATCATCTTACAATGTTTAACACCCTCCACTAGCACTCGTAACTCTGCATAAGTACTGTTACCATACCCAAGATTCTTTGAAAATGCTAACAACAACACTCCATGCATGTCCCAAATCACACCTCCAGCCCCTGACACACATGGATTCCCTAGACTACTTCCATCCGTGTTTAGCTTCACACGGGATTGTGCCGGCTTAGACCAGGCTATATAATTGATTTGTTTTTGCTTGATTGGGACTTGATGTATATTGAAACAATTAAGAATGTAAAAGTCAGTCTGAGTGAATTTCTTAGGCTTTGAAAACCCTTGACAGATAACACCTACCCACTGTTTGATAGATTGCCACACAACCTGACCAGATTCAAACTTCCCTTCCATACAGGCCTTACATCTCCTAGTCCATAATCTCCATGAAATAACCGTAGGTAATACACCCAAAATGACACCTGTTTGAGAGGCATATGAAGCTCTCCGAAACCAGCTAAGACAGGTTTCATACCAATTTCTTCCAATCGGTAGACCAAGCATAACTCCAGTTTTTTTCCAGACCTCAGCAGCCACTTCTCCATCAAATAAAACATGATTTAAGTCTTCATATTTTCCTTGAATATAGCAATTACATCTCGAGACTAAAGGGATGCCAATTCTCCGAATTTTATCATCCACTGCTAAAGCTCCATGCCATGCCTTCCACATTAGGACAGAAAATTTTTTTGGAAGTATGCTATTCCAAATCCATTTATGCCCCTCAAAATTCTAGCCTCTAACTCAAACACATTCCCAAGCTGATTTTGTTGAAAACTTACCATTTTCACTAGTAGTCCAGATTAACAAATCACTTCCTTCCTTACAATTTGCAATAACCTCTAGAACCCTCTCTGCATTCTCAGTTCCCACTAGCCTCTCTAACCGAACCATATCCCATCCTCTATCCAATTGACAATCTTTAATCTTCAAAAAGAGGTTGCTCACTTACCAAAATATTTTCAGCAAGAGGGCCCTGATCCAGCCATTTATCATACCAAAAAAATACATTTCCTTCTCGAATTTTCCATTTCAAATTACTCAAAACTGTAGGAATACTTCTAACAATCATCCGCCAAAAACTTGTACCCTTTTGAGAATCCAGAAGCATCAAAGGTTTATTCCCCACATATTTCGAACGAAAAAAGTTTGTCCAAAGAGAATTTTCATGCATCACTTTCCAGGCAAGTTTTAAATGAAGAGCCTTTTGCATTTCATCAAACGATCTAATACCCAAACCTCCTTCTGCTATTGGCTTACAAATATTCCTCCAAGCAACCCAATTTTTCTTACCCTTTCCATCCCTTTCTCCCCAAAAAAGAGAGCTCATTAACCGATTTAATGAAGAAATAATTAACTTTGGAACTTGTAAAACTGCCAATTGATGTAACGCCATACTAGCAAGAACATGCCTCAATAGAATCACTCTTCCCCCGGCCAATAGTAATTTCATTTTCCAACCACTAATTTTTCTTTTAACCTTATTCTCCAACTCTTCCAAATCACCAATTTTCATTCTTCCCTAAACAATAGGAACCCCCAAATATTTAAATGGAAACTTACCCTCCGAAAACCCCGTCAATCTTTTGAGATTCCTTCTTCTAGCCATCGGAAGTTTTTTTGAGAAATACATAGCAGTTTTCTCTTTATTAATCGATTGACCAGACCACTTTTCATATGTATTCAAAATATTTAGAAGACACCGAATTGATCGACAACCGCCATTAGTGAAAATGACCACATCATCCGCATAGATTAGATGAGATACTAAAATCGTACCTCTAGGTTGAGAGAAATGTCCAAAACTTTTTTCTGCAATCTTTTCTTTTATTAGTCGAGAAAGGACCTCCTGTAAAATAATAACCAAATAAGACGACAAAGGATCACATTGCCTCAATCCTCTACCCCCTTTGAAAAAACCTTTCATCGTACCATTCATTAATATCGAGTACCAAGGCATAGACATACACTCCCTAGTCAATCCACAAACTGCAGGAGAAAACCCAAAGGATTGGAGCACCTTCAAGAGGAACTCCCACCCAACACGATCATATGCCTTTGCCATGTCAAGCTTCAATACCACATTTCCCCCATGTATTTTTTTATTTATAGAATGGACCATTTCCTGAGTCAGACTAATATTTTCAAATATACTTCTTCCAGGAATAAATGCACCTTGTTCAACTGAAATTATTTTTGGAAACAGAGTTGCCAAACGGTTGACAATCACCTTTGAGCAAATTTTATAAAACACCGAACAAAGACTTATCGGTCTAAATTTATCAAACCCTGTTGGCGTGTCCATCTTTGGGATTAAGACTACATATGAAGACGTATAAAATCTCGACCATTTACCTCCTCTAAAAAATTCTTCCACCGCTGCCATCATAACCATCTTATTAATGTCCCATACACTCTTAAAAAAACCCGATCCAAAACCATCCGGCCCCGGCGCACTACTAGAAGGAATGGAATCCAAAGCATTTTTCACTTCATTAATCGAAGGAACTGCACCAATTGCCTCATTTTCCTCCACTGATATAACGGACGATATAATATGAGATAAATCCGGCAAACTGTCCTGATCTTCTTTTTGTAAAAAATTAGTGAAATAATTTACTGCACTTAAATGGATCTCCTCAGGAGATCTCAAATAAGTTCCATCTTGAAGCCTCATTTCCGTGACTCTTTTTTTTCTTTTATAAGATAAATACACATGAAAGAAAGATGAATTTTGATCCCCTTCCGCACGCCATTTAATTTTTGCCATTTGTGCCAATCTAATTTCTTCCTGACTGCGCCAATTAGCTAATTCCATATGTTTAAGCACAAGTTCCTGTTCGATTCCCGGGTCCCATTTCTGTTGTAGCTCGGATTCAAATTCCTCAATTTGGGTTTCTAACCCCTAAATATGAGCTTCGGTTCCTCCAAAGATACACTTATTCCATTCACGCAAAGCACCTCTTAATTTTTTAAGTTTAAAAGCCAACTTCAGAAGTCCCATTCCACCCACTCCCTCTTTCCAAATTCTCCCCACAAACTCATGAAAATCTAGATGCTCTATCCACATTTGTTGAAACCGAAATGGAGAAGGTCCATACAAAAAGGTTCAGACTGAAATTGAATAAACATAGGTGAGTGATCTGATGTTGATCTCGATAAATAGCAATTATTCACATTAGGGAATCTTGTCAAGCAACTAGCATTTAATAACCCTCTGTCCAATTTTGCCCAACTACGTGATAGCCCTCTTTGGCCATTACACCAAGAAAACCTTCTTCCCGATGATTTCATGTCCATTGAACCACAATTTTCAATCCAACTATTAAAATCCTCCATTGCCATTCTCCGACGTGGTCTACCACCACGACGTTCCGAATCTTCCCTTATAATATTAAAATCTCCTACAACAATACAAGGTTCATTTCCTAGTGTTTGACCATTGAGGGACTCTCACACTTCTCTCCTTTCAACCATATTACATTTGGCGTAAACAAAGCAACAAATGACAGTAGAATCTCCAACACCAACACGAATTAAAATATATTGTTCTTTACAAAGAATCGGCTAAACTGAAATATCATCTTGCCAAAGCACCCAAATCTTAGCAGCCTCCCCATCATTAGTAATAAACTTATCCATGTGTAGAAACCGTAAGACATCCGGCACCTTATCCGATGAAGCAAAAGGTTCCATTAAAGCAGCAATTTTTGGTTTTAATTTCCTAACCAAATTTTTTAATTGACCTCTAGAAGTTCCCAACCCTCTAATATTCCATGATAAAATTGGACCAATCATATAGAAAATTTATTAGGTCGAGAACTCACCCGATTCGAACTCCTAACCTTTTGAAATGTTTTCCTAGCTCCTTTTCGCTTAATATCAGCACCCTCATTGTCCGAAGCATAATCTTTTTGTTTAGAGAAATTTTCCACATTTAACTCCGTATCTGGTTCAGAGACAGTATCCTCCATACAATTATTCTTTTCAGGATTCTCCTCTGGTATTATTTCCAGTTCCGAGTCTGAAACTATCTGCTCTACTCCCTTTTCAAAACTCAAATTACTTTCCAAATTTTCCTTGCTTACAAATTCAGCAAACCTCACTTTCGGCAACCCCTCCCCTTCCAAATTCATTGTATCATTCATTTTCATTCCATCTATTTCTTCTTCTTCTATCTCCTCTACATGATACTCCTTACCTAATATTACATTTTCTTCAATCAACCTAACATCCATTTCTTGTCCCTCCAAATTATCCAGTATCTCACCCTCCTTATCACCCAGATCTTGTTGCTGATCCTTTGCACCACAATCCCTTTGTTGATCCTGAGATGAAACTAACTTTGCACTCATAAATCCTTGTTCCATTCCTTCGTCCATCATCATCAATCCCTTGCCTTTATCCAACTCAACATTTGTTTCCGCTTGTTGCTTTGTTTTTTTTTCTTCAGAATCTTTTACATTCTTGCGTATCCAAATCTTTTCTCCATCTATCCGATTATTCAATCTACACGTACGTGCGTTATGCCCTTGAACTTTACATTTGGAACAGAACGCTGGAAGCGTCTCATAAAGAATTTCCTGCTTACGTCCCGACCCTGGCATCCCAATCCAAAAATAAGAAATCGGTTCTTTTGATGCATCCATCTCCAAGCATAAACGTGCTCCATCCGTGCGAGTTACACATTTTGTTGGGTTATCCCTCCTAATGTATCGACCAATCGGAGCAGTGAATATCTTTAGAAAAGATTCATGATAAAAATTAGGAGGAAGACCAGGTAGCACTATCCAAACTGGGACCAACAACGATTCCTCATCTTCATTGAAATCTGGTTTCCAATGAAAAACTCGATACTGAACCCCATTAACCTCACAAGTTTCACGAGAGATTGCTTTCAAGAAGTCTTGCTCATTTGTCATTCGGATGAAAACATTTCTTGGTCTCCGCATAACTGTAACCATCGGCATGCAAGATAATCCCCAACGGAGATGTATAAATGACCGAATCGCATCCAAAGAGGGTCTCTGTCTTAGAAACTTCAACACAATAGAGAAACGAAAAGGTTCAACACTCATGCATGGATCTAAGCTCTAAAAGTCTTTGTAGAAAAACTCGTTGTCTCAATCATTGTGGAAAAAGATGAGCAATACAAAATGGACATATAAGAGTGAATATGGCTTTGTGCCTAGAGGGAGTTGCATTTTCGGGTATCTAGGCCCTAGCATAAAATTTGACTTTCAAGAAAAGTTCACCCTTATTGGAGCAAACCTGAAAATTTTATAAAAGAAATGGGGATTATAGAAAAGAAAGAAAAATAATAAAAAGATTTTTGAAATATTTTTTTTCTTCAGTCACTCATCAATTAAGAAAAGTGCTCAATTGTGAAGACTAACCAATAAGGAATACTTCAACTAAATAAGTGGAAAAGTGTTGAGTGTAACAAAGCTTGGACAAAGAAATTACTCAAAAAAGCCCAAGCTTTGTGAATGAAAAATACATGATATTTTTGCTTTTTTGGTTCTTTAAAATTGTTTTCTTTTTCAAAAATTTGAAAACAAAGAAAAGGGGCATGAGTAACTGGAATTGGAGTGGGGTGTCACCTCTAAGGCATGATCTACATGCTGGAAAAAGGGGGCCCCACATGCATGGCACGTTCCAAGCTTTGGGCGGGAAGTGAAAAAGCTGCTCTGCAGCATTAACTACACGTCAATCACCCTTAATCACCATTAAGCCTCGATTCTCTCTTCCATTCACTCTGTTTGTGTTCTCCGATACACCTTTAGAGAGAAACACATCATATTCAATCCATGCATCTCAAGAAATTTGTACTTATCTTCTGTACAAAATCAAGGTAAGTCTTCTCTTCGGAATATATTTCTTAAGTTTTCGTTGCTTTAGGACTCTTTTTAGGGTTCTCTCAGTCTCGGATTAGATCTTTGAAGTTTCAAGAGCCTAGTTGGCTGAGGACTTGAAAATCTCTTTGAAAGGGTTAAATAATGCTTTGAAAAGCATTCGTGGTGGTTTCTTGTTGTAGAAGGTAAGGAACAAAGGCTGCAGGTGAGTCTGTTTGGTTATTTTCTCAATGTCGTCGTCATCCACTCTGTGCTACGTTGGTCCTGTGGTTAGGTCTAGATATTTTCCTTGTCTGGTAAAAATCGTTGAACATGTATGTGCTTTATGGATAATTTCCTAGAAGCACGTGTGTGATTGGATTAATATTCTTTTAGGAATTATCTTCACGTTCTTGGCCCTGTTACGTCGATATTTTGGGAGAAGAGTGAATCTGGTTACTTTCTTACATTGCATATTTATCATGCTTAGAAATGATTTTGTTTTTTTTGCAAATGAAATACAAGTCAATTGCAAAGAAAGCAAAGTTTGATAGCAAAGCACCTCCAGTAAATTCCTCCAGTGAGGGAGAATCTAACTCTTATGTGAGAACTCCAAAGAACTCTCCTAAAAAATCGAAGGCGGCGGATAAAGGATCTGTCCCTTCTAAATGATTGGGGAGTATATCTAAGCTTCCTGCCAAAGGATCAAAACCACCAAAGTTTGTTAGTGAGGAAGCAAAGACAACTTACAAGACTGTGTTCTCCAAGAGGAATGTTCTTGGAGAATGAGAGGTACTCTAAGTGATGTGAATGACCCTGATTTTGAATTCATTACTCACATATTTGCTGACAGAGAATGGGAGAAAATTACTGAGGGAGCCCTTGACCCTTATATTGAAATTGTGAGGGAATTTTATGCCAACTCTTGACTAGGTGTGGACAATAATTTCATTACATCCACTGTTAGGGGTGTTGACATGATCATAACTCCCGAGATTATTAGAGAGTTCTATGAACTCCCTAGTGTGGAAAACTCAGGTTTTCCATACAAGGGTATAAGGACCCCATCAAAAGCCCAAATGAAAGATTTGTTTGCTGGGTACAACGCACCAACTTGGCCCCCGAAGACTCATAAACTCTCTATGAAGTCAATGCTCCCTGAATATAGGTTTCTTGCCAAAGTTGTATTGACAAATCTTTGGCCCAACGCTACGCATGCCGAGCTGACAATTGAAAAAGCTCAGTTTATGTATTCTCTAGTTAAAGGTGTACCTACAGATATTCCCTCTCATATTACTGATGTTATTTCCAAGGCCAGGGCTGATATGATAGACAAGAAAAATCTACCATTTGGAGGTCTCATCACGAAGTTGGCCAGAACTACTAAAGTTCCTTTTAGGAGCATAGAGGCCATAGTAAAGATGTATGTAAAGATCTCCACTACAACGGTCATCAAGTCAGAAGCTGTGGTTAGTGGAAAGAAAAGAAGCCAAGTTGAGGCATCCACATCTTCCCATCTTGCCCCAGAACAATCCACCGAAGTGCTTGAACAACTTCAGATTTTGCAATCAAAATTTGATTCTTGTATGGATAAGTGGGAAGAAAAAATGGAACAAATGCTAGCAGACCAACAATCAGATTCTAAAGACAGTAAATCCACTTGAAGAAGAAAAAAAAAATCAGATTCTAACTGATGCTGACAACACATAGGGGGAGATGGGATGAATCTGTCAGTAGAGGGAGCAGCAGGGCAATGTGGACAGAAAGTGGACACCACCACTTCCACCTTTTTTATTTTTTATTTTATTTTTTTTCAATTTGGTTTTCATATTGAACAATGATTTACTTTTCTTATTTTTATCTCACTTGCTACATTAAACTGATATGTGTGTGGTTACGTTAAGACTCATTGTGATACTTCAAACATTTTGCCTATGATGAATTTTTTGATATAAAGTATAACTTCCTATATGAGATCTTTGCTGGTGGTTTGGTTAATTATTTTTGCAAGTTTAAATCACATTCATCCAATATATGTTTTTGTCACCAATCAGCCAAAATGAGAGATTGTAAATGTAATTTATGTTTGGCTAAGATTAGGTGAGTCTCTATTTAAATTCGAATTATGGATGAATGTAATTTTAAATAGGACTCTAGGATTGCATCCGATAAGGATGAGAATTTGGATAGAAGTTATCCAATAAGGATAAGTGTTTGAATTGTAACTCTTATCAAATCTTGTTTATATTATAAGATAAGAGTATACAAGAGTCCTATGTATGTTTCGAGTCTAAAAGTCAGTTGAAGAGATAAAAATGCAAGCTTTATTGAAGTAATTGAAGCTGATTTGAACTTGATGCAATCCAGAAGAAGTGATCCAGTCCGAGATGTTCGCAAATAGTTGGCAACGTATCTGACTGAGATTCTGGATAAACCTGTCAGCGAAGTCCTCCAAATCAATCATTGTATTGCCTATTTATAGAGGAGTCGGCTGAGGATTTTAAAGTACACTTGAATTGCACATATTCACAAGCATTGAGAGCTTGAAGATCTGGGTAGAACTTCAAGAGATCATGTATGAGAGAAGGATTTTCCAAAAAGCTCAGTCCATGGGATTGAGTGAGAACATACTCCAAGGGGGAGTTGCCGTGTTCGAGTTCAACCACTGGAGGTTCTAGTACGAAAGACAAAGATTGGAGTGCGTCATGGGTAATCGTGTCTAGTTATAAAAGTTTTGTAAACGTTTTACATATATTATACTCTCAATCGATAAAATTGGTTTTCCTGGGTTTGGTTGCCCCGAAGAGTTTTACCTTTGAGGAGTTCTTCAAAGAGTTCCATTCATAACCAAATTATTGTGTTAATACTCTTAATATTTTATATTGGTTACTAATCCGTACTAATAGCTTTTGTTCAGCATTAACGTGCATAATTAAGAGTACTTGGATAATTTTATAACTATTAATTTTAATTAAAATGACTTCTTTAAAGGTTGGAGTACCACGTATTTATATTCTAAAAATAATTAATAATTACTTTTTGCTCAAGATAATATACAAATCCAATATTGGAATTACCATTGACAATGACAAATTAGGCAAGTCCCCAGGAAAACATAGAAACAAAATCAACGTAGAAATTTTAAAAGGAGACAAAAGCTCGTGCTTTATCAAAAAAGGGTTCAAAGAAAGCATGACTTACATAGTGTGGTCGGTTTGGTCGGTTTTAGACTTGTCGCAAAAATGGGGTCGACGGTAGGTCAAAGCACGATATACGTGTCCGACAGTGGACGCTTGGGTTTCTTAATCCAACACGGTTTTAGGTCCGACGTTATATAGTGCTGGAGATTCTAAAGTTGACATGTCGTGTAACGACAGGGCCAAAATATTTGGCAGTTTTAGGCCTGAAGAGTGAAGAACTGAACAAATATCTCATCTTAGTTTGTCTTTTCTTCTTCACCACTCGTTTCTCCCTATTTTCATTTCGGTGCAGAACTTGTCAACTTACTTCAATCTACACCTTGATTGTAATTGGCCAACAAAAAACTATGATATATATATATATATATATATATGTCAATCTACACCTTCAATCTACACGTCAAGGAAATAAACCGAAAGGAGAGTCTCTACGTACGAATTGACGACCTGAGGCACCCATCATATCAACCAACATAAAACTATGATATGCAGAATGGTATTATGGGTATTTTCCAACACTTTCACCTGTTAATTTGGTCAGTTGTTAATTCCTACCTTTGTCGTTGACTCGTCAATTTCTTTCCCCAACTGCAATCATAAATTCTGTTCCACAATACCCGCGACGGCAATTTCAATCGAATCACCACTTTATATGTTAATAATGACTTGTTACGCACACCTGACCGAGTTTCAGCAACTACCTGCAACACAGAAAATTGGGGCTCGGATTTGGTCCGGGAGATGCTAAATTTAGTATGTTTCTCTTGGAGAAGTCTTTTTTTTTTTAGAATCAGAAGAGAGACTTTTTACTTGGCATTTGGCTTTTATACCAGGTGCATTGTATACCTTGTGGCAGGATCCAGTGTCTTGCGCACAGTCGCTAGGCCGTGGTTTCTAATGTGGCATGGCTTCTCGGGCAGTGCCATTAATGCGGCGTGGCTCCCCAGGTGGCAGCGTGGCAACAGATGCACAGGGTAGTCATTTCCCAAGACTTTCGATTAGGGGCATGAGTGGGGTTCGTGATCCCCGTCACTTTGCAGGATACGAGCCTTAAATATGAGGCACCCTTGTAGAGGGGTATGAGAGATGGTGAGTCTTGTTTGCCCATGTCAATATGGACACACTGATTTAGGGGCCCATGGGCTGGTGAGTCCCATATGGCTTGTGGGCTAGCTATAGTGATGGTCCTAGGGCACCTTACATGGGCACAGCTCGGGCCAAGATGGGCCCCAATATCTTGGTCCCAGCTTAAAGGGGAACGAGAATATCCCCTCCAGTTACCCTGCCAATTCATACCATATGTGTACGGTAGGAATTCTTCCATTTCTATTTTTGAGGATGCTTTGAAGGCACACTCCCATCTAATTTATGTGCTTTTGAGTGTGCCTGTTTGACTTCCCATGCTTGGGCGGCGTGCGATAACTCCCCTCCCATGTTACTTTGTTGAGTGCGAATCACGGGATCCACGCCCTATTGTCCATCCTTTGGGCAACACATGTTGATTCATCATCTAGGGAAGCCCACACGGCGTGGGTGTCTATTTATACCCAAACTCCTTCCACCTTTGGGTCGTTTTCTCTTGTTCCCACTCAGGCTTTTCAAATTTCTTGCACGTTGTTGTTCACCCTGCCCTTCATCCTTCCTTCTCCTTCTCGAAGTCCACTATTTCTACCCTTCCCATGGCTCCCAAGAATGCTTCTCATGCAGCTCCCCGAAGTTTGCGCTCCGCTAGGCCATTGGAGTCCTTCAAGACTCCAGGGGGCTTGGGCCCTCCCGAGGTCCATACCGAGTCTCAGTTCTTTTGAAGGACAGAATTGAAGGTCGGAGGTGTCCTTGGAAGGCCTCTTATGGAGTCCTAGACTTCATCGTATTCGAGGTTCCAGAGGCCTGTCAAGGGGTGAGTTGTAGCTAGCTACAGATGGTTGAGGACGAGCCTACGACGAGCAGAATGAACCTCTAGCTACAGATGGTTTGGAGAAGAGTCTGGACTTGATTCTGATGTTCATAGCTTTAACTCTATATACCATAGAGCGGATGCGAGAGGTTGTCTGATTATGTAGTTTCAGTATTATGGGATATCCCACGTTATGTTGAACGTATGAGAGCCTCTTAAGTGAGGAAGTACTTATTTATGGTTAATTAATATATTTGAGATGTTTAGTTGATTCTGGAACAATTATTTGTATCACCCTTATTTCCACTGTGATTATTGCATACTGTTAGTTCCATATTAGAATGCATTGCATATTTTAACTGTCATGAATGATGGTATGTAACCTCGTGTTGCATGTTTCGATGCTCCAGGTCTCTGTTCCATCCCAAGCGGAGGTTAGGGGCATCACATCCTTGACCTTCCCTGCCCGTGAGTTTGTCCCAAGGGAGGTCTGGCAGCCTAGAGGCTTGTCCTGCCTATTGACTCTCGGAGAGGGACAGGTAAGGTTGAGTAGTCCTTGACCTATCAAGCCCATGAGCCCATTGCGAGGGAGGTCAGGCAATCTAGGGACTTGTCCTTCCTGTTGACTCTAAGAAAGGGATGGGTAGGGTCAAGTAGTCCACTGTGAGGGAGGTCAGGCAGTCTATGGACTCTTCCTGCTAGTTGACTCACTATCAAGGACGGTTAGGGTCGAGCGATCCTTGACCTTTCTTACCCGTGAGTTCATGTCGGTCCTTTTTTGTGATGTGACTTCTGCAAAATTAGACACAATTTTGAAGTGAAGGTAGCTTTATTCATAATTTGTTCAAAGAGTTTGTACATATATTTTCACATTAACAGAAAAATCTTTGTTAATGTTTTGTGTTCCATGGGTGAGGTAGCTCTTTCCATTGATAGTCTCGGAGTCGATATGTCACACCTCCTTCCCTAGGGTTAGGGATGTCAAGTACTTTTATAAAAATAGCCATGCAAGAGACTTGCATAATTAAATAAAATATTGTTTATCACATAAAAGAGTAGATAAAACAAACCATGCCTTAAACCAAACATAACCATAATCCCAAACCAACTTAAATGGAAAAGATAGTCACGCAATAAGTCACTAAGTTCATGATTTGCTCCCTCTAAGCTTGGCCCGCCTGCTCGTACTAATCATCAACCTCACCTGGGTAGTTAAAAACATGAAATAAAACTAAAATGAGTTGAAGACTCAATAAGAGACCCATGACAACCTAATATAATAAACATAAGTTTTCATACAAATTTTCATGCCGAGAGCTTAAATCTTGATTTATCTGAATTAACTGACTGATCTGATTAATCTGACTAGCCAACACAGTTAACCCTATGAGCAAGGTTGTGCACCGGCTCCACATCCCGTGGCCACAAGGGTTCCCGCTGAGGTAGTATTTTGGCATACTTTAGTTTCTTCTGTGTGAAGAAATACTTTAGACTCTTATGGTCGGTATAAATCTCGTACTTCTCACCATAAAGATAATGTCTTCATATTTTCAAAGCAAACACCACTGTCGCAAGTTCCAGACTGTGGGTCGGATAATTCATCTCATGCATTTTCAACTATCGGGAGGCGTATGCAATAACTTTCTCATTTTGCATTAAAACATAGCCTAAACCCTTTAGTGAGGCATCACTATATAGAACAAATCCTCCATCTCCAGACGAGATTGTAAGAACTGGCACTATCACTAGTCTTTCCTTTAATTCCTGAAAGCTCTTCTCACATTCGTCTGTCCATTAAAACTTCTCATTCTTCATTGTCAACTTTTTCATAGTAGCTGTAATACATGAAAACCCTATTACAAATCTCCTATAGTAACCGACAAGGCTTAAGACTCCGTACTTCATTAACATTAGTAGACTTGGCCCTTTTCACTACTGCCTCCACCTTTGCCGAGTCCACTGAAATTCTTTTTGCTGACACAACGTGTCCTAAAAAGGAGATCTCTTGCAACCAAAATTCACACTTTTTGAATTTGGCATATAGCATCTTTTCTCTTAGTGTCGTAGTGGCAATCCTCAAGTGGTCCTCATGTTCTTTGTGGCTCTGAGAGTAAATAAGAATATCATCAATAAAAACTGTCACAAATTGGTCTAGATAATCCTTCAAAATTCTATTCATCAGGTCCATAAAAACAGCAGGAGCATTCGTTAAACTGAAGGGCATAACAAGAAACTCGTAATGCCCATACCTTGTTTGGAAAACTATTTTCTAAATATCTGTCTCCTTGACCTTTAGTTGATGATACTCCGATCTCAAATCTATCTTGGAAAGGACTTGTGCTCCCTGTAGCTGATCAAATAGGTCATCAATCCGTGGAAGAGGGTACCTGTTCTTAATGGTCACTTTGTTGAGTTCCTTGTAGTCGATACATAACCGCATGGACCCATCTTTTTTCTTTATAAAAAGTACCGGAGCACCCCATTTGGACACACTAGCGCGTATAAAAATTTTCTCCAATAATTCCTGTAACTAATCCTTGAGCTCCTTTAACTCAATTAGAGCCATGCAGTAGGGTGCCTTGGATATGGGCGCAATTCTTGGGGCGAGGTCTATCGTGAACTCCATTGCTCTATTCAAAGGTAACCTTGGAAGGCCTTCCGAAAATACGCCTCCAAACTCTCTAACTACTTCTATATCCTCTACCCTGAGTTCATCTAGTGGTGGTGAAACCAAACTTGCTAAAAATCCTGTGCAACCTTGTCTCAACAATCGGGTGGCCTGCACTACCAAGATAACACGCAAAGGGGATACCTTTTGTGATGCTTGAAAACTTAACTCTTCCCCATATGTGGATTTGAAGACCACTCTCTTATTAAAACAATCAACTAATGCACTATTTTGCGGTAACCAATCCATTCCTAGAATTACGTCAAATCCGAATATATTGAATATGATTAAGTCCGCTGGAAGAAGCCTCTCGTGAATCTCTATTGGACATCCCACTAGCACAAAATCGCAAATGATATGCTCCCCCGAGCGTGTGGCAATAGACATACTTGGTTCTAGAGGCTCAGGTGTCTTGTTAGTCAAAGGGGCAAAGTGATTTGAAATAAATGAATGTGTGGCACCAAAATCGAATAGAATGGAGGCATGAAGTGAAAATAACGACAATGTACCTATATGAATGTCATAATAACTTAAACTGTGAAGATTAAAATAAACATGTGGTCGTGCCATCTACATAAAGCAAATCTCGAAGAAGGGAAAGTACCTATAACGACGTCGTTTGACATTGTAGCATTGTCAGGGATAAGATAAAATACTTGAGCTGGAGCCATCATCCTTTATTCCCTGCTCCTTCCTGGCATCGTAGATTTCTTTATGGGGTAGTCATTAGCTAAATGATTCAGCTTCCCACACATAAAGCATGAGATATGACTGTACAAGCATTTCCCCAAATGTCTTCTCCCACATATTTGACATATAGGGTAAGTTTATTCCTATGGTGTTGGTCCTTGGCAGTTTTCCTGGTGAGGCCTTTTGTTTCTATTTGGCGCACAGGTTGGAGTTGTTGCAACTGCTGCTGACATCTCCTCTGATTGTTATATCCGATACTTTCCTAAATATCTTCATCAACAATGGTGGCTTGGGTAACTAGTTCAGAAAACTTACGATTCCTAAGAGCAAGCATACGCTCTTTAAACCTGCAATCCAAACCACGCTCAAAGTTTTCAGCTTTCTTTTCCTCATCTAGAATTAATTAACTGGTGAAATAGGACAACTCCATGAATCTGGTGGTGAATTGGTCTACCGCCATCACTCCCTGGGTAAGATCCATAAAGTGGCAAGCTCTAGATTACCGAAGAGTCCATGGAAAGAAGCGATCTAGAAAGACCTCTTTAAAGCAATCCCATGTGATGGGGATTCCTCCTCCTAGGTCCATTTGTAGAAGTGCATGTGTTGACTTCCACCATTTGTTTGCCAGGTCTATTCAACTATAAGTTGCATAAATCACCTTTTGTACATCCATGAAGAAAAGTGCCTCAAAGATCTGCTCCAAATACTCAATCCAGCTATCTGCATTCGCAGCGTTTGTTCTGCCATCGAAGGTAGGGGAATGTTGACGAGAGATTGTTCCAAAGTACACCCGATTTGCGGGGCTCTAGGTGTAGTAAACTGACCACTAGGGAAGAATCGGGTCATTGTCGTGACAAGAGCCTCAATGTTATCATTCTAGCTAGATCCAGAATTGTTTCTAGCGCCAACCATGTTCTGAGGTAAAATATTATAATAAGCATTAAATGGTATTTTGATTAAGACAATAATTATGAGAACAATAACAACATCATAGTGCTAACAACTGTGAGCTAATAAGCATCCTATCTTAATCTAAAATATCCTAATAACTCTCGAGCAGGTGAGGAGCATCCTAATTGACTTTTTCCTAGAGTTAATAAAATATTGTTGCTTTTTCAAAAGTCAATAGAATCTCTGAACCTGGGCTCTGATACCACATGTATAACACCCTCTTCCCTAGGGTTAGGGATATCACGTACTTTCAAAAAAATAGTCAGGCAAGAGACTTGCATAATTAAATAAAACATTGTTTATCACATAAAAGAGTTGATACATTAAACCATGCCATAAAGCAAACATAACCATAATCCCAAACCAAATGAAATGGAAAAGACAGTCACACAATAAAGTCACTAATAAGTTCATGGTTTGCTCCTTCTAAGTTTGGCCCATCTACTCGTACTGATCAACAAACTCACCTAGGTAGTTAATAACATGAAATAAAACTAAAATGAGTCGAAAACTCAGTAAGAAACCCATGACAAATGTAAGGTTTTCATAAAACAATTTCATGCTGAGAGCTTAAAATCGTGACTGATCATACTAGTACTTATGCTATGTATGATGTGTCTTGATTTATCTAAATTAATTAACTGATTTGATTTATCTAACTGATCTTGCTGGCCAACACACTTAACCCTGTGTGCAAGGTTGTGTACCGGCCCCACATCTCGTAGCCGCAAAGGGGCCACTAAGGTAGTATTCTGAAACTATGCTTGAGTTTGTGGCTTGCACATCCACCTGGAAACTGCATTGGTACCATGCATCTGAATGATCATATGATTAAATTGATCTAATCTTATCTTACACTTAGACTTAAGAAACCTTACGTGTCTTTTTTTTTTTTTTAAACAAAGAGCCAGTAGCTACACACGTGGCAGCCCCGTCCCAAGTTTATTAATAAACCCTCACTTATGGCGGAGGAAAACTGTGGTAACATCATTACACATGGAGGCTTACATGATAATTCGCTATAAACTAACCCATAAACCAAGTGTCAAAAGAAACCAACTCTAAAAGAAAAAATTCTAACAAGCCTAGTCAAAAATACCTGAACAAGATTAAACCGCATTTCAACGTAAATCAATGTAAATCCGACAATTACATAAAGCCATAAACGTGAATCAATCATGACATAAAAATTGCAACTAATCGACATGGAGTAAAACGAATTAATGTAAACTTAAACGCAAGACCAATAAAATCAGCTGCTACGACGTAAAAGTAAAGCGTAAAACCACAAAAATAAAAAGCATCAAAGATACAATTCAACCTAAACATAAAAAATAAAAGGCTAGACACAAAAAATAAAACTCAGCTACTATAGCGTACCCGTAACTTAAATCCTATGGATATGTCTAAACACCTCTACAATAGGAATCTAGCACCTCTGAAGGATATCAATATGTGCAATATTTAATCTTTTCTTTCTTCTCATTTTAATAGATACATTCCTGAACCAAAACAGAATCTGCTCCCAACACGCTTGAACTACATTTTTCTATCCGCCATTCATGCTTTACACCGCTGAATCCAAAGAATCCATATAATAAAAACCGGAGTAATGCCTCTTAAATGTTCTAACTGCGATGACCTTTTTCCTTTGGAAATCCAATTCCACAACCTTTCTCTCCAACTTTGCTGCTATTGAAAATCAACTCCCAACGTGTTCAAAACATTTTTCCACAACTTCATTGCAAAATCCCCCTCACCCAAAATGTGATCCATCCTTTCAATCCCCGACTTCTCACAACATACACATGATGAACATAAAGAAATACCTGATCGCTGAATATTGGTATCTACACTCAAAGCCCCTTGTAATCCTTCCCAGCATACAAAAGAAATCCTGAGAGGAATACCAAGATCCCAAACAGCATTTGCCCACCTAACTTGCTCATTTTTTATTCTGCACAACTCCCACCCATCTTTAACAGTAACCATTCAAATTGTTTAAGGACTTCCAAAATACCTTATCTTCCAACTCCATCCTACCCAGCTTCACATTCAAACAAATATATCTAGCCTTCTCTCCACCTATCATCTCCGTGAGCCGTTCTTCATGCAACTTCGTTCCTATGATCATCTCCCGCAAAATTAATTTTGGTTGATCTATAACTCGTACCTACCTACCCAGAATACCCAAGCCAGACCAATTCTCCCACCAAAACAAAATTTTTGCTTCATTTATTTGCCACCTTGGGTACTCCATTACCGCCCCAAAACATGATGCAATCGACTTCCATAAGGGTGAGGAATTCCACTTAGCCACTTCTTGAATCGGATGAATTTTTTTTACAATACTTTTCCCTCATGAATTTCGCCCATAAAGAGCTACCATAGAGAACATTCCAAGATAATTTCCATCGAATTGCCTTCTGCACCTCCTGTAAGTCCCAAATACCTAATCCTCCCTCTTGTACTGGTTTAGTGATTTTTTTCCAAGACACCCAATATTTTTTACGATGCTCTTTCGTGCCTCCCCGAAGAAAACCAGCAAAGATAGACTTAAGTTTTCTAATGACCATTTTTGGCACATCCATTGCTGACATAAGATGAACAGGTACGGTAGAAAGTACATGTCGGATCATCACAATACGCCCCCTGCTAATAAAAGAATACCTTTCCACCCATCAAGATTTGCCCGAACCTTATTAAAAATATTCTTAAAACAATGCTCGCCAACCACAGATGAGCCTATAGGAATACCAGATATATACAGGAAAACTTCCCAAGTCCATAACCAGTAATTCTTTGTAAACTTTTCTTCCTCCCATACGTAATGTGAGAGGAAAAATAAATGGCCGACTTATCCGTATTTACCTTTTGTCCCGACCATCTAGAATAAGTATCTATAACTTCCATCAGCCCTTTTACCGATTTTTTATCCCCATTTAAGAAAAAAATGACATCATCCGCATAAAGTAAATGAGATACCTGTGTTTTCATTCTAGGAATTAAGAGAGGCTTGATTTTCAGATTTTCAACTGCTTGCTTAACCAATCTTGTGAATAATTCCTCTGCTAAAATAAACAAGTATGGCGAAAGAGGGTCTCCTAGCCGAATACCCCTGGATGATTGAAAATAACCCCGATATGCTCTATTAAGAATCACCGAAAAACTACAATTCTGAACACAATTTTTTAGAATAACCACAAACTGATTAGAAAAACCATAAGCAGCTAAAGCCTCCCAAAGAAAATTCCATTCCAACCTATCATATGCCTTCATCACATCTAATTTCAGCATTATATTTCCTCCCCTCACCTTCCTATTTAGATTACGCAATACTTCTTGAGCCAACAATGCATTCTCAAAAATACTACGCCCCTTAACAAACGCACATTGTTCTTCTGAAATAATGATAGATAATAACGGCCTCATTCTTACAACTATAATTTTTGAAAAACACTTGTAAATTACCGAACAAAGACTAATAGGCCAAAATTTAGCAAAACTATCCGGTTTGTTTGTTTTAAGAATAAGGACTAAAAAAGTTGAAGTATAATATGGACCCAACGGAACCCCTGAAAAAAATTCCTTAGCCGCATTAAGAAAATCCTTTCCAACTATATCCCAACAAGAGATGAAGAAACTCGACCCAAATCCATCCGGTCCCTGACTACTATCTTCCAGAGTGGACTTCATAGCTGCTAAAGTTTCCTCCATGCCCGGCATCCTAACCAAAAAATCATTATCCTCTTCCGTAATAGTCAGTTGCACCAACAAACATATTTCTTCTTGTGCATTTTTTTTACCTTCCGATTTCAACAGGTTCTGAAAAAAATATATTGCTCCATCATGCACCTCAATCGAGGATTGAAACACCTGTCCATCTTGCATTTCCATTCGGCCTACTCACGCTTTCCGTCTATGATTCTTGGCCATACCATGAAAAAATTTAGTATTCGCGTCCCCTTCCTTTATCCATTTTACCTTCGCCTTTTGAGCCATAAAGATTTCCTCTTGATGCAGCCAGTCATGCAGACTTTTACGAGCTTCTTGTAACAATTTTTCGTCATCTATATCCCCCGACTATAGCACCTTGTCTTCCAATAAAATTATCCGATCTTCCCACTTAGTAATTTGCTGAAAAATATTGCTAAACACATTTCGATTCCACTCCTTTAGAGTATGCTTCAAACGCTTCAACTTGGCAGCCAAATTCAAAAGCCCCTCAAACTTTGTAGGGTCCATCCAACTCTTAGTAATTACCTCTCTGAACTGCGTATGTGTAATCCACATACGTTTGGAAAAAAAAGGCTTTGGTCCATAAAAATGTTTAGCATTTGAAACTCTAACGTGTAGCAGACAATGATCCGAAGTATTTCTAGCCAAAATAAAAACATTCGCCGCAAGATATCTGTAACGACCCGACCCTATATTTTTTAGGGATAAAATTTGAATAATTTTATTAAGGCTTTATTATTATTATTATTATTATTATTATTATTATTATTTCTGTCCAACCCTTGAATCCTCTTGATAATACAACTCCTCTTACCGGATTTTTTTCTTCTATTTTGAATTTCAAACGCGAAATCTAATCCACTCACATCACATGCACATGCACTCGCACGTCTCTTTTTTTTTTTCTAGGGTTTTTTTCTAGGTTCTCAAACATATATTCATACGCATGGCAAGCCGCAAGTTCTCCTCCGTAAATCCTCCTCTCACGCATCAAACGTACGCATGCACGGCTCCTTTCTTTTCCTCCGCTTGCACGACACTGTATTTATTTATACACTCACGCACACGGAGCACCTTTCACAGACCTCCTCCCCACAGTTCGTCCACACACTGGCCAGTTGCACCCAAGACCTTCTCCGTGTCGACCACCGTAAACCATAGAAATAACCTCACTTGCCGAGTTGGTCTGCATCGATTTCTTCACACAGCAAACTCACGTTATCCCCATGCAAACCCATACATCAAGCCCTCGTCGCTGCCCTCCACCATCGTCACGCAGCCAAGCCTTCACGTGCGCCACTACACAAGCACGGCAACCACTTGCGACGCCTCTGTTTTCCACACTCAAAAACAGAGCACTGAGCTCTTCGACCGTAAGCCACAGCCCGGCCACCCTTAGCCACAGAACTCGCCGACGCCACCACTGACCACCATAGAATACATCGGATCACCCTCAGCCGCCAAGGCACGCCGTAGCAGCCACGGACGCACCACTGTTTTTGCACGTCCGAAACAGAGCATGCAGTCACCTTCTCCACAGTAGCCACCGTAAGAGACACCGAACCACCTCTCCCACGGCACAGAAAGTACCGACCAGCCGAACTCCGTCGAGCCCACTCCCTTCCGGTAAACCCACGACCGTCGCTAGCCTCCACTCTCTCTCGGTTGTTTTCGGTTTAGCAGAATTCTCTCTCTCTAAACTCTCTCTCTTTCTCTCACTGCATTGCACCACCATACTCAGTGGAGCCTTCGGTTGCGCCGTCGTGACCCCCTGCCAGCCACCCAGACTACCATCGCAGTGAGCTTCTTCATCCCTCGGTGAGTTTCGGACCATCGCAGAGTCAGTCTCAACTCTGTTTTTGCCTTAGTTTTGGTTAGCCATGTTTCGGGTTCTAGGAAGAACCCTTAGTTTCTGATGGGCCTTGGGCCTTAGGCCCGTATGAGGGTGAGATGGGCTTATTTTCATTTTTGTTTGGACTCAGGTAGTACAGTATTATATTTATGGGCTAGATTTCAACTCTTACAAAATTCTAATGATCTTTAAATAGACTTATATTTTTATTGGACTTGAGGTTAATTAGATTTGTATCATAGTGATAGAGTTGTATTTTTAAGTTCGGCATATAAACTCTAGATATACAGAATTGATGTCAATATTATGGAGTCAATGTGATTTTAGAGTTTGAAAGATCAAAGTTAATGAAAAATATAGATTAAGTTGGAATTTCTAGTTTAATTAAGAGGTATGTCTTTAAGTAGAAATTTACGTAAACTACGTGTCTATCTTATAGGAAATCAGTCGCGCCCGGAAATATTGGATTAGCGCTACGAGGTAAGTAGCATGATCATATCCTTACGCGTATGTACAGTGAGCTGTTTGTCTTTTTATAAAAGATATTATGCATGTATGCCCTTTATTGGAAATCCCTTTTTACGTACCCAAAACATGATAAAATTATGAAAAAGTCATGATTTTATGTGAAAGATTATTCATGAAATTATTTATGAAATGCATGATTTTATGTGAAAGATTATTCATGAAATTATTTATAAAATGCATGATTTTATGTGAAGATTATTCATAAAATTATTTATAAAATGCATGATTTTATGTGAAGACTATTCATAAAATTATTTATTATGATTTTATGCGATGAAACACGTATCACGACATTTATGAAAGAATGCGATTTCGTTTGAAATCTATGATACGATATGACAAGTATGTATGTGATTTCTTTTGAAATCTATGAAATGACAAGTATGCAAGTATGATTTGATAAAATATGTAACGGCCTATGTTATGATATGAAAACGGTACCTATGTTATGGGCATATTGCATTGCCAGGTCGCACATGCTGGTAGTGCACCCAGTATTGTCTTCCTTATGTATGGATTCCACAACCCGCGGCCATGGGCGGAATCGGAATCTTTTTAGATTCGCTAACCCTAACTCACGGGGGTCAACAGTGGGTAACGGCCTATGATAAGTGAAAGATAAGTTAATGTTCATGCTCATGTTATTTATGCATATATTTTTGAATACGCACGCTTTCCAAGACACATTATGTTTATTATGTTTACTGTATGATGTGTTGCTTATTGAGTATTCGACTCATTTTAGTTTGTTTTCATATTTTTAAACCCCCCAGGTGATGACATTTATGAAGATGGGACTGCAAGACAGGACTTGACTCCGGGAGGCAAGGCTGAGGCCTAGACAGATTTTGCCATGATTATTTCTATGGTTTAAATAAATTATTTTGATAAGCACATAAGACTTCTGTATTTTTTTTAATAAATGCTTCCGCAGACTTTATTTTAAATTTTCAGTATTTATTGAAGTTTGTTATTTTATGGAATTCTTTCGTATCTGGCGCGTTGTTAAAAAGGAAAAGCTTTTTATATTTAAGTTTAGTAGTAGCACACTGGCTCCTCGAAAATTCTAAAATGTCTTTTCGGGAACGGGGTGTTACAATATTTCTGAATAAATTCTTGATTAACAATGACCCGATCTAGCTTAGCCCATATTCGACCTCTTCCTTCTTGCCCATTACACTATGAAAATCTTGAACCCTCCTCTTGAATCTCCAAAAGCCCACAATTCATTATACTATTGTTAAAATCATCTTTAACACCTTAAAATTTTAACAGACCCTCAACTTTTACATGATCATATCGAATGACATTAAAGTCACCCCCAACCACCCACGAAATATCATGCCTTTGAACTGATTCTAAGTCTCTCCAAAGTTGCAAACGACCAGTTTGGAAACAACTCGCATATATAAAAGAAATTAACATCTCCCTCTCAGCTTTTTTATACAACCCAGAAATTTGTTGCTTAGAGCAGGAAATAATTTGCATATCAACATCCTTCTGCCACAAAACTCAAATCTTACCTTCTTATTGAAAATAAGTCATAAAGTTATCAAACTTCAACTTCCTAGCCCATTTCTTAATTCTACAATCTGCCGCAAAAGGTTCCAATATGGCCAATACATCTGGCTTTATCTTAAAAATATGTTTCTATAATTGTAAATAAGAACTACCCACCCCCTCACATTCCAAACTAAAAAATTATCTAGCATATTAAACATGTTTAGAAGATCGAGTAAGCATACCTAGTGGTGCAGCTACAACCTTTTTCTTCTTCTTAATTTTATAATGGGCAAATTTGATTCATACTCTATCTCCATTGCTACTTTTTCAGCATTGTCTACATTTTATGCATTTTCAATGCCATCTATATCCTTCCCCACACTCACCTCCGTTTCTGCTACAAAAGACTCACTATTACTATCTGCCCCATTGAGAATCCCATTCTGTTTCTCGTTATTTTCCATAACCTAAAGATCATCTGTATCCACATGCATCTGATATGACCCATTGCTACATGCATCCGTGTCTTGCTCCTTGCTACATGCATCCGTTTCTTGCTCCCTAGACTACACCTGAACATTTTCCCTGCCCTCCAATCCAATATCACCATCTACCACAAGATCCGAAATCCTCTCTAATTCTGCATCCACAACTTCTTCCAAAATCAAATCTGCTTCCTCTGGAATCTTTTCACTGTCAAATATATTATCCAAATCCTGAACTACATCCACGCTTTTTCCACTGTCACTTGGCATTATATCTCCCTCAGTGCTTTGCAGAATATTACCTTCCTGATGATCCACCATTGGATTTTCTGCTGCTAAGGATGGCATCATTACCCCGTCTTGCATTGCATAATAAACCAATGGCTCTGTTTCCTTTGGCTTCGGTTTTTGGACTTCAGTTTCTTTTTTATTCACCACTTTCCACACCATCGAATTTTTTTCCTTTCTCTTCAGATCCTCACGTACTTGAGCCACATTTCCTTTTGGATTGCCTGCATGTAACTTCTCCCTTCTAAACGTAGTATTCGAGGGCCATTGTTGACGGCACGTTGAACAATATGCTGGAAGAGTCTCAAAGATCACTTCTTGAAAATGGCTTCCCAATTTAATCGGTATACCAATAAAAAAATAAGGCCTATGCTACTTTGAAATATCCATCTCCACACACATTCTTGCTCCCTCTGGCCTTGAAACACAAGCCGTGGCATTATCTCTTTTCAGATATCTACCATGCAGACCTGCAAAAATCTTCAACGTAGATTCATGAAAGAAATGAGGTTGTAAGCCTGGTAAAAAAATCCACACCGGCGCTAACATAGATTCCTGTTATTCATTAAACGAAGGCATCCAATGAAAAATTTTATAAGGGACATTTGCAATATCAATCACTTCACTAGACAGCGGTAATAAAATCATCTTCATTCATCAACTGCACAAGAAAATTTCGAGCCCTTCTCATCCAGTGAAGGATGACGCCGTTGAAACGTTAACACCATTGAAAAACGAAATGGAGCTGTTGTCCTTGTGATTTCTTCCTTGTTGAAAACAAAGCACAAGTCTCCCTCAATTAGTTTTGCTTCACGCATGGGAACTTCTACCTCTAGAATAGGTTGAGGCCGCGCTGATACAATCTCCGCGAACGTCCTTGTTGAGGCATGCAAGGCTCTAGCCACCATAACGACCAATGCAGATTCGCTAATCTCTAATAAATTTTTTTTCCGATTCTTGAACCATCTTGAAGAATTCTTGGAGATTTCTTGCAACGTCGACTCTGCACCTTATCCTCTTTAATTTACCTTCAAAAGGCCATTATAACCTTACGTGTCTTATGCACATGAGATGCATGACAAAATATGTACGTAATTATAATTTCTAAATTTGAACATGATGAGGAATGACATAATCATGTGCTATGCCCGATAACATGTTTGCATATATCATGACATGCGTGGTACATAAAAAATACCTGTCAAAGAACTTTCTTTGACAATAAACTATCTAAACTAACTAACATTTATTAATCCTAATTTATGATCAAGCTACTTACCTTGTTGTGCTACTTCTTGAACTTCACTTCATAGCTCGTTACCTATACGAAGTACTTTGTGTAGCTCATTACCTATACAAAGTACTATGCGTAAAGTTTGTGTTGTTGATACAATACGTTCAAAATACAATTAACCACTATCGCTAATTCACTATCTCTCCCTTCTCCTGGTGACTATCCCTCACGACTACCTATCGGTTATTCGCCTCGTGGAACTCTCAGTCATACCATGCTCAAACCCTGCCACAAAACCCAAACCTATCACTTTCTGTCTTAACTTCCACTCACTAAGCACAATTTAAGCCTATTATGCTTTAAGATTCAAGCTTATGATGATAAAGATTGAATCAATGTTTCTGGTACTTTTCCTATGTGAGAATGTGGATTTCTCCATAACCATATAAACACGATCTGATACTAAGCTGTGGCACCCTATTCCACAGTAAAAGACCTGGCGAGGATCTCTGGTGCCAAGGGTGATAGCCAGTCATCAACACCCAAGATTCAATTTTGGCTAGGCATGCAACGTTCACTAGGAAGTGCACGTGTAAGGAAATAGATGCCTAATTTGCAGTGGAAATGTGAAGGTCTGGTATTAAGGCTAATGTTATAGTACCTGAAATCCATAAAACCATAGATACATTATCATAATATCCACAAGTCACTTCATTCCTTAAATAAGTATACATAAGTCCATCTGTTTGATTCGTACACTTAAAACAAGGCAGATCGAACACATATATGGTTGCCTGATTGAAAATTACAAATACAACTCCCATAAGTGGAAAGATTCTACAATAGAAATTGTGGCGCCCCTAGTCCTTACTTGGGATTTGGCGGAATACTAAAGCGCTGGGATAGGCAACAAAAGGTTCCATACCTCATACATGACAGATAAGATCCAATGCACCTAATGATAACTAGCAGCAGACAGTATATCGTAGCGGAAAGTCAACCTAAGTCAAATAATGGAATATTAGTCATGGTACCGAAGAACATAAAATCTCAATAATTCATATTCCATAAGAGTCATCAAAAGTAGTTAAGAGTTTCCAAAAGAACTCCCTAAACATGGGACCAAAACATCCAAACATCAAAAGAGGTCATTTCCCAAAAGTGCTCCCCTAACATAGATCTTTATCCTGAATGAGAATCGGCTTCACTCGCTTCTCTAAAGCCCGATCTTTGTCCCGATTGTGACATCTTTTAAACTTCTCAATGTCCTAAAGTATTTTAGTGATTGCTCGAACAATTGACTCAAGATGGTCCAAAATTGAAGGCTTAGTCAAACCTAAGACCATTTTAGGCACGATCCTCTCCGGAGGTGGTGCCGTCCTCTTGCGCTTCGTCATTAGTGCCCTCTTGGGTTCCTGTCACCACTTCTATCATTCCATGTAGGGGAATGATAGTGGAAAATATAACAGTGAGATTTCAAAAAATCTCAGTAAGTAAACAAATAACATATAGATATTGGGAGCATATGAAATCAAACTTAACAATGAATGCATGGACATGAGACTTTACTTATGCATTTGATCTTTCAAAAAAAAGGAAATCATGTAAAACATGATTTTCATACCCTTTTATTTCATAAAACATTCTTTCTTCATTTCATACTTGTTCATATAACATAACTTTGAGCTTGAGGCCTTTCTTAACTTGTTAATGGATAAATCACGGTTCCCTTATGCACCGTGTGTTGCCCGCTAGTTATCACATCATCCATTGGTCAGTTTGACCAAGGTGACTATGTCTTACTTAAAACTTTTATATTACGGCAGCTCTTTTTGCCTTCACCGTGGTGCACCCACTAGCTTTAGGTACGATCTCGCTCTGGTGTCCTTTTCTTTTAGGAACCATTCGAGATCTGTTGATAGTACTTCACCGACCCAGGGGTTATCTCTCCATTTTAAACACTTCGGAGAGGATAGAGGAGTTCCACTAGGACATCTCCCATCCTAACCTTTGGGGTCATGATAAAAGCTTTAAAAGGACTCTTTTTCTTTCAAAATATTTTCACAATTCCAATGCATGTGACATGACAATGAAATTTAGAACTTTCATGAGACACATGCAAATGTTGAATGTTTCATCACGATCATATAACATTCAAACATGCAATTCCAATACATTTCGCGTTGTGGCTTGAAAATATTAGAACATGAGAACATGTTCTTTTATAAAAGCTCTAAGGCATTGAATATCAATCAAGAAGAAAACATTCAATGTTTTCCATGTAATGGCTGAAACATACAAACCCTAACACATCCAAGAATCATTCTTCGCTCATGAAACTTAAAACACCAATTGATTATACCTCATCCATATTAATGACCTTGACCTTTAAGTTAATAGCATGCATTCCAATCAACCTTTTCATGAACTTAGAATTTTCTAATGTGTTAAACGAAACTTTAACAATGAATACTCATGGGTGGCTGGAACAATCTAGTGGTCATAGACAAACATTTTCTTGAACTTAGTCCCATAAAAGATTCGGTCAATAACAAACATTCATATACAAAACAAACATTGTGCAATCTGAACCCTAATATGGTTTCTTATTCCATTTTCATAACATGAATACATTCCAAAGGTCATTCTATTCATACATTAGATAATCATGCTATAAAAAGATTATATCACATGGAAGAAACATTAATATCATAAACAATCACATAAAACTAAGCAACCAACAAGTTCACATGACATATACACAAAATATCCAAGTACAAGTTAGAAGTGTACTTACAAAAATTTGTAATATAGCAAGCAAGTTAAAAATACATATAGTACTCATTAGGTTCATCATTCAAGAAAACCCTAACCCGTGTGATTAAGTGTTGTGCTCTTGTCATCTTTTTCCAAGAAAAAGACTCCAAACATTCAGACCTTCCTCCCTTGAGTCTGAAACTTATCTACATCAAAATCCTAGCTCATAGAAACACTAGAGTTGTGGCCTTTATCCTAAAAAACACCATGCTTGTTGCATCTATCTTCCTTGAAGAAAAACCCTAATCTAACCATGTGCATAAAAACATAGGTTCATATGAAAAAACCTTTCAAAACATGAGCTAACTCCGTCTAGCTCAAATGTGTGTGTGTGAGCATGAGTTCTAGATGAACTCACTAAGAATTGAAACTTCATCCCCTTGAAACTATGTGTGTGTGTGTTAGAAGGCAAATGTTGGCTTCATACCTTCTATGATTCTTCTTTTGGAAGTATGTTCTTACTTTGCTTACCCTCCAAATGATGTTTGGATGAAAAGAAAGTATTGTGAAGAGTGTTTGGATAGTGAGAAAATGATAAAAAGTTGGAAAGAAAGTGATGGCCGAATACTTCAAGAGTAATTCACAAAGTGACTAAAAGTCCTAGGGTTTTCGGCTCCTCTCCTTTTGCAGACACAAAAACTTCCTACACAAGCCAATGTTCCTCGCATGGATGCCAAGTGGCATGTCACCCTAAGGCCTCTTCCTCTAGCTCATCATTTGATTGTGTTGGAAACACATTAGGACCTTTTGGACAAGTGGCACCTCATTCCTCAAAATCGAGGCCTCTTTCCACTTTTGCCCCTTCATGTCATGTCTTGGTTCAATGAACCTCATGGAGAAATCTGGATGAAAAATAAAGGAAAGTATGTTTTTTGCATTCATGCATTTCCTATTTATTATTTATCATGTCTATGTTATCTCATTGTATGTTGGTTGCTAACTTACTGAGATTCTCACCCCTTTATTTTTTCTAAACCTCCATCCCAATGTGATGGCAGAAGCTATAGCAGGACCTCAAGATGGATATGGACGTCAGTCAGTTGATCAAGATGACGTGAGTCAGTTTATCAAGATTATAGAGAATGAATTGGGCCTAGATCAGCAATTAGAGATGATGCTTATGTTTCAAGAGATGGCCCCCACGTATTGTTCAGGGCATCAAACAAATGATTTGAACAAGAGTCTCTATGAAGCCGCGTCCTAACCAAGACATGAACGAGGAGATATATGTATTCTCCATTTGTTAAGTTTAAGTTTAGTGTGTAAACACCTCAGTCCTAAGAGGCTGAATAATGGTTATAAAAATTTTATGAAATTATGTTTTCAAATATTCTGGTGCAAATTTTTATAAATTTGACTTTCCGCTACGATTATTGCATAGATCATCAGTAGATTGCATTGTATGTCATGAATGGGGGGATGTGTGACCTTGTGTTGCATATCTTGACATTTCAAATCTCTTCTATCGAAACACAAGTAGATGTTGGGGGTGTCACACCTCTAGGGTTTCATTTTCAAACCATGGTTAGCCTCCTCATCTCAAGCTACCAATTCCAAGGATCCTACATCAAACCAAACCTAGTAAACTTTTGCACCTTGAAAGCCAAAGCCAACTTCTACCAAGTTCAAAACTCCATCATTCTTTTGAAAAATTTCTTCACTTTTCTTTCTTACTTTAGACCACTCACACATGACCCTTGAATAGTAGATGGATTACAAACCTTGTCTTGCAGTAGGAAGCATGTTATATGCCAAAAAGAGTCCACTAATCGGCACACACATGCAAACCGATACGTGCCTATAACAAGCCATTGAAACCATGGCTCTCCAACTAGTTCCAAAGAGATTTTTTGAACCATTTAATCCTCATCATGACCCATGAATCCATATCTAAAACGAATCCAAAAATAGTTCGAAAGATCAAGCCAAAAACACAACTATTTGGCCTAGGAAATGGAACATGCAAGTTGAAACACCAATGCTTTTTTTGAAACTACTCTGCACCCAAACCAGACATCTTCACATGCCATTAGCACGCTCTCTAGATCTGAAAACATGTCATAAAATCACCATCATGAAACCCTTGAATGTTGCCCACACAATGACCAAAACCGATGGATGAAATTGGAGCTACTTTAGAAGCTTACTCGACTGAAACCTATGACCAATTAGCTTTCCTTCATTTTTTGCCAAAACCAAAATACATGACATCCACTCATACCTCAATACCCACCTGGGAAGCCACTCAACAATGGTCATTATTGTAACGCTCCGATCCCAGAGGTCCGGAGAGTTAGCTCTTAATACTTAAAATTAACTTAAATAACACAACTATAAAATCCATAAAATAATAATCTATTTAATCAATCCAAAAATCTAAGTTCCTCCATGGCGACAATAAAGAAATTCCCAATAACATAAATTAGACATTCTCTGAAAACTCGAAAACATCCTCAACTCATCAAATCAAAATACCCAAAAAATAAAACAGTTTACTAACTACGACTCTCAAATAAGCATTTGTACCCTCAGGCACTTATTCCACTACGATCATCACACCTTGCTAAACTTTCTACTCTTGTTCTCCAGTTGAACCATAAAAATTATCTGAAAAATAATTGGAGATAAATGATGAGTTATCAACAACGCAGTAAGTAGAGGAAATATACTATTGTGTAAACATGAGCATTTACAGAGTTCAGAGTGCAGAACAAAAATATTTTCTTTCAGAATGTAGAATCAGAATAATGTTTTCAAAATGCAGCATCAGAACATGTTATCAAAAATATCAGAGCGAAAGTTTGAAAAATATTCATAATCAAAATCCCTTTGGCATAGCATAAACTGAAACATCACATCTTATCTTATCATATTAGAACAAAGACCATGTTTAACCCCGGTGGTAGGGTTGTGCAAACCCCGATAGCTAACCGAGCAGAAACAGAATGTGAATCTTCCCCTTATTCATTCTCGGAGCCCCGAGTGTGCACATAGGAAAGACCACGCAGAAAACCACTTTGTTTACAAAGTGGGTGCACCAGAAACAGAAAAGTTGGTACCAACCTGAACAGAGGCCACATTTTTACACCCATGGTAAGGTCAGAATGGAACAGAAACAGAAACAGAATGGTATGCTAGAGGTTTTCAGAAATCACATCAGATCGTATCAGAGTACAGAAAATCTTCAGAACAGAATATAATTTATGCACAAAATTTCATATTTGCTCTATTTTTCAAAGTTCAGAAATAAAATGTCAAAAATAAGCTCATGTCTACACCAGTTATGAGAGAAAATAATTTCTTCTTAAACAGAATCTCATGAGTAATGCAGAACAAATAATTGAGGCAATTGAAACTTCTTTTTCACATCAAATATGTATATTTTCCAAAAATAACCTCAGCTCATTTTATTTTAATACAAAATCTGGCATAGGAACCCCGCTTACCTGAACTTCTTAACTTTTTCAGAATTCCTCAAAAACGTCGGAGAATAATTAATCGTCACCTATAAAATAATCACGTAATTCTCATAAATTTCCAATTAATCACGTATTTCGATATTTAATACTAAGTTTATAAAATAACGTATTTAATTCCTCAAAACCTAAAATTACAAATCATCACTTTCTAAAATCGTCAATGCTAATTTAATAACTATGACTAAAACATTTAAAAGTCAGACCTATTTATTATTGAAAACCAACTATAAAGTTTAATACTGGATAATATAATTATCCCAAAATATTTAAAAATAACCCATAACTATTTTTGAATAGACTAAAACATATCTAAGATGTAAAAATAACATTACGCCAATATTGTTCACTCTTAAAATAAATCTTTCCTTAATAACATGGTAAAATACTTAAGTGATGTTCTTTAATCATAAGTAAAATGTTCAAAATAAAATTTCACACTTACAGTAAAAATAATACGCTACACTTAGTATAATTTAAAAATCCTATATATTCTCTATACAACATCTTATACATCCCACAAAGACCACGTAAAACAGATTTAATAACAACAAAAATCCCAACTACAGTCTACAGCCATCCAATAAAGGGGTAATATTGTAATTATTAATCAAAATATTTCCTAAAACTACGAAAGTTTACGGAACAACAAAAATCATACTAGAAACAAGGCAGCATCGCGCGGTTGGAAAGTAACGGAGGACCTACCAAGAGAAGTGGAGCTACGACTAAGTTGGGCGGGTGCGCTAGTGATGGTGGGTACTGCGGCGGTGCACTGGAAGAGAGAGACAGAGTGAGAAGGACAAACACGATGAGAGAGAAACAAAGAAAGATGGAGAAGCAGTGCAAGCGATCGACAAAAGCTCACCGTGAGGGACAAGGCAGAATTGAGGCAGCTCGAGGCTGACGAAAAGGTGACAACCGGCGGATTTTGTGGCTAGCCCGATAATTTTCCCGATGTACGATGGTGACCAACCGAATTTGTGTTGATGCTCTGTTTTCGAGAGGAGAAGCAAGGGCTCTCCTATTTTTTTTGGTGATGGCCAGCGGTGGTTCCGTGTGGGTTCACGACGGCTTAAGGAGGTGTAGACCAGGTTCTTCGGGAAGGTGGCTGCAATGGCTTCACGTGGCATGCAACTCGATGCACGTTACATGGAGTAGGATGGCAGAGGCTTCCTGTTAAGTTGGCGTGGTGCTTTCCGAATGGGTGAGGACAGGCTGCAGTGATGCTGGGATGGCATGGCTTGTGGCTTGTGAAGGTTGGTTTTGTATGGCAGCTGGGTGAGTCGCAACTGGGTTGCTCAAGACCGAGCTAGAGGGTGGTGCGTTGTTTGCAAAAAGGAGGAATTGCTGGCCTATGGTTTGGCGTGGGAGGGCAGAGGCGTGAGGTTTCTTCATATACAAATATATATATATATAGGTGGTTGAACATGAAAAGAAAACCCTGGAGGAGGAAACATGTGTGCGGATGAAAGTTTGTGTTGTGTGTGTGCATGGAGTGGACGGAAGAACTTACGGGAATTAAGAAATAAAGACCGAAAGAGAAGAAAACAAAATAAAACATGCGGGAAAAAAAATAAACGTGTGCAGAATAATAAAATAAAATAGAATAAACTAAAACAAAATAAATAAAAATAAATAAATAAAATTGAGTTTGATTGGGTCCGGGTGTTACATTCTCCCCCCTTAAAAAAATTTCATCCTCGAAATTTGTTACACCTTAAGCAAAGTCCAAATTTTTATCCGCTACAACCATTCCATGCCTACCTCAAACGTCAATCATATTTTCGAATCTAATTAATAATCCAAAATTTGTTGAACCTAAAATTCCAAATTCTAACCCTCCAATATTGTCGGTCGTATTCTCCCATAATTTCTCTAGCCATACACGTTCGCACACACTGCCTTTTAAAGTCTAGAATATAAACCTCAATAATACAATTAAATACCCAAAATTAAATTTCAAATTCTCCACCTAATATAAAGCCTCAATAAATAACGAAATAAACTCTCAAACTATTAGATCACTCGCCAAACCACGCTTTCGCTACTCACTCTAACAACTTGTAGTCCTAAAAACATTGAATCTCATACCTCAGAAAAGAACTAACCTCCGCATTTACAACTAACTAACAGAGAACTCTTAAAACAATAGGGTATAATCAAAAGTTCCAAGCTTAAGTCCTGAATAACCTCGATTCACAAATTTCAAATCCTTAGAAAATCTACTCTCAACCAAACTTTAATATTCTAAGCTATCCTATAAGAACAGTTCCATACAAGCATAACTAATCTTGACTCAATTAAAAATATTTCAAGGAGAAATAGAGTGAGGTAGTTGTGATCTCATTGTTGTCATTCTCAGCATCTTCAGATGTCAGTGCTAACACTCGGGCCGGTCCCATTCTACGTTGATTATTACCCTGATTCGCTTGTTGGGAACCTGGATGTGGGTTAGGCTTCTTGTTGTCTGTCAGCAGCAAAGGACATTCCCTAATAAGATGTCCAGTCTTACCGCATTGAAAGCACGCCCCCATTTCCCTTCTACACTCTCCAGTATGTGCACGATTACAAAACTTACAGAGGCTGTTCGATTGATTTACTTGCATTTGCTTTTGCCCAGAGCTGCTCCCATCATTTCTCTTTTTCCACGGCTCTTGATTCATTGCAGATTGAGACCCCAGTGGCACAATCCTCTTCCTCTGTTCCAGTAGTGTTGTGCTTCTTTGAAGGCTTCACTCAAATACTGTGGCCTTATTCACCGACTCTGAAAAGTTTCGAATTTGAAAGCCCACAATTCGTTCATAAATCCTTTCATGCTCAAACTTACGAGCCTTCTTCTCTTCATCAAGGATCAAATATGCAGCAAAGCGTGATAACTCGATGAATCTAGCTGCGTACTGGTGTACTGACATAGCTCCCTATGCCAAATTAGCGAACTCCATAGGCTTGTCGTCTCGGACTGAGGTTGGGAAAAAGCATTCCAGAAATATCTGCTTGAAGTGCAGCCAATGGACTATTTCCGTCCCTTCCGCTTCTTTGATGGTTCTTTCAGAAATCCACCATCTCTCTGCTTCTCTAGTTAGTTTGAAAGCAGAGTATAGAACCTTCTGTTCGTCCATGCAGTTTATATCGCGGAGTATCTCCTCAATATCTTCAATCCAGTCTTCTGCTAAGGTTGCGTTGCCCCAACCATCGAAGGTGGGAGGATTTTATAGTTGTGTTATTTAAGTTAATTTTATGGTACATCCCCATTCATCATTTGTCGCATTCATACCTGATACACTTCTTTCCCAATGACGGGGTGGCATCCTGACAGCTTGGATTATTAAAACAAATATTACAAGAATAAAGGGTTTGTACAAAATAAGCAAATGGTGATAATAGTAAAACAAACATAAGTACATACAAAAAAAATTGTACTAGTAACAGTAGTAACTCTATATAACTCCAGACTCTAAACCTTCCATCTTGTCAAAAGCCTTATATGCGGTCTACAAAACCAAACCGAACCTCAATCAACATGGACATCTCAGAATATCTATAAAAATTCCTACCCTTCCAATTCCATAAAATATCTTGTCTAATGCATGAGACTTCTAATACCCTAAACACCCACAAAAATCACCTCCTATAGCCCACAAATGTCTACACCACGACTCTGAAAATTATTTCCTCAACGTCATGATCAAGCGCCTACAAGAATTCTAAAATCTTAACTCTCATTAATCACCTCATTGTAGTATGCAGAATCTCTAACCTGGAATATCCCCAAGATCATCTCCTAGTCCTCAAATTTCTTTACCTCGAGTATGAAATTACTTCCTAAACCCACAGATATCTAAGACCTCAAATTCCAACCAACTCCTTATTATAGTATGCAGAATCTCTAACCTGGCTCTGATATCAACTGTAACGCCCCGATCCCGGAGGTCCAGAGAGTTAGCTCTTAATACTTAAAATTAACTTAAATAACACAACTATAAAATCCATAAAATATTCATCCATTTAATCAATCCAAAAATCTAAGTTCCTCCATGGCGACAATAAAGAAATTCCCAATAACATAAATTAGACATTCTCCAAAAACTCGAAAACATCCTCAACTCATCAAATCAAAATACCCGAAAAATAAAACAGTTTACTAACTACGACTCTCCAATAAGCATTTGTACCCTCAGGCACTTATTCCACTACAATCATCACACCTTGCTAAACTTTCTACTCTTGTTCTCTAGTTAAACCATCAAAATTATTTGAAAAATAATTGGAGATAAGGGGTGAGTTATCAACAACTCAGTAAGCAGAGGACATATACTAGTGTGTAAACATGAGCATTTACAGAGTTCAGAATGCAGAACAAAAATATTTTCTTTCAGAATGCAGAATCAGAATAATGTTTTCAAAATGCAGCGTCAGAACATGTTATCAAAAATATCAGAGTGAAAGTTCGAAAAATATTCATAATCAAAATCTCTTTGGCATATCATAAACTGAAACATCACATCTTATATTATCATATCAGAACAAATACCATGTTTAACCCACGTGGTAGGGTTGTGCAAATCCCGGTAGCTAACCGAGCAGAAACAGAATGTGAATCTTCCCCTTATTCATTCTCGGAGCCTCGAGTGTGCACATAGGAAAGTCCACGTAGAAAACCACTTTGTTTCCAAAGTGGGTGCACCAGAAACAGAAAAGTTGGTACCCAGCCGAATAAAGGCCAAAGTTTTACACCCGTGGTGAGGTCAGAACTGAACAGAAATAGAAACAGAATGTTATGCCAGAGGTTTTTAGAAATCACATCAAATCATATCAGAGTACAGAAAATCTTCAGAACAGAACAAAATCATAACACAACATAATTTATGCATAAAATTTCATATTCGCTCTATTTTTCAAAGTTCAGAAACAAAATGTCAAAAATAAGCTCATGTCTACACCAGTCATGACAGAAAATAATTTCTTCTTAAACAGAATCTCATGAGTAATGCAGAACAAATAACTGAGGCAGTTCAAACTTCTTTTTAACATCGAATATGTATATTTTCCAAAAATAGCCTCAGCTCATTTTATTTTAATGCAAAGTCTAACATAGGAACCCCGCTTACCTGAACTTCTTAACTTTTTCAGAATTTCTCAAAAACGTCAGACAATAATTAATCGTTACCTATAAAATAATCATGTAATTCTCATAAATTTCCAATTAATCATGTATTTCGATATTTAACCCTAAGTTTATAAAATAACCTATTTAATTCCTCAAAACCTAAAATTACAAATCATCACTTTCTAAAATCGTCAATGCTAATTTAATAACTATGACTAAAACATTTAAAAGTCAGACCTATTTATTATTGAAAACCAACTATAAAGTTTAATACTGGATAATATAATTATCCAAAAATATTTTAAAATAACCCATAACTATTTTTGAATAGACTAAAACATATCTAAAATGTAAAAATAACATTACACCAATATTGTTTGCTCTTAAAATAAATCTTTACTTAATAACATGGTAAAATACTTAAGTGATGTTCTTTAATCATAATTAAAATGTTCAAAATAAAATTTCACACTTACAGTAAAAATAATACGCTACACTTAGTATAATTTAAAAATCCTATATATTCTCTATACAACATCTTATACATCCCACAAAGACCACGTAAAACAGATTTAATAACAACAAAAATCCCAACTACAGTCTACAGCCATCCAATAAAGGGGCAATATTGTAATTATTAATCAAAATATTTCCTAAAACTACAAAAGTTTATGGAACAACAAAAATCATACTAGAGCAATGTCGCGCGGTTGGAAAGTAACGGAGGACCTATCGAGAGGAGTGGAGCTACGACGGAGTTGGGCGGGTGCGCTAGTGATGGTGGGTACTGCGGTGGTGCACTAGAAGAGAGAGAGAGAGTGAGAAGGACAAACACGGTGAGAGAGAAACAAGGAAAGACGGAGAAGCAGTGCAAGCGTTCGGCAAAAGCTCACCGCGAGGGACAAGGCAGAACTGAGGCGGCTCGAGGCTGATGGAAAGGTGACAACCGGCGGATTCTGTGGCTAGCCCGATAATTTTCCCGACGTACGGTGGTGACCAACCGAATTTGTGGTAATGCTCTGTTTTCGAGAGGAGAAGCAAGGGCTCTCCTAGTTTTTTTTTGGTGATGGCCAGCGGTGGTTCCGTGTGGGTCACGACTGCTTAAGGAGGTGTAGACCAGGTTTGTCGGGAAGGCGGCTGTGATGGCTTCACGCGGCATGCAACTCGGTGCACGTTACGCTGAGTAGGATGGCAGAGGCTTCCTGTTAAGTTGGTGTGGTGCTTTCTGAATGGGTGAGGATAGGCTGTGGTGATGCTGGGACGGTGTGGGTCATGGCTTGTGCAAGTTGGTTTTGTGCACTGGGTCGCGATTCGGTGGGTCGAGACCGAGCTAGAGGGTGGTGCGCTATTTGTAAAGAGGAGGAATTGATGGGCTATGGTTTCACGTGGGAGGGCAGCGGCATGAGCTTTCTTCATATACAAATATATATATATATATATATATATAGGTGGTTGAACATGAAAAGAAAACCCTAGAGGAGGAGATGTGTGTGGGGATGAAAGTTTGTGTTGTGTGTGTGCTTGGAGTGGACGGAAGAACTTACGGGAATTAAGAAATAAAGACCGAAAGAGAAGAAAACAAAATAAAACATGCGGGAAAAAAAATAAACGTGCGCAGAATAATAAAATAAAATAGAATAAATTAAAACAAAATAAATAAATAAAATTGAGCTTGATTGGGTCTGGGTGTTACAATTATGCCAACAAAATAGGTCACAATGATAGGACAAAGAGGGAAAAAATTGGAAAATTTTTTAATCAAAACCCCCAGCCATCAATGTGTTTTCTCCTTGGATCTTTTTCCAAATTTCTGAAGCTAACCAGCCCCTGCACCTATTGCCTTCCTTTAGCTCTTTTCCAAGAAGTAATCGAGTGCTTTAGGTCACTATTCAACTAAACCAAAAGATGACACCTGAAATTCCCTCAACACCTCCACCACCCACAACCACCAATCACCTCCCACACCCTTCAGCCAATCCGTACACTCCTTCACTCCTCACCCCTCCATTGAGTCTAATAAATACCTCCATTCACCCCTCACTTCTTCACACAACTTTCTCTAGCTTGTTTTTGGTGTTCCTGAGAGTAAACCATTCATAGTGTGAGAGACAAGTGGAGCTGAGTAGTTTGAGTGAGGTTCTTGAAGTGAGTTGATTTTTGAGAGCTTAAGGGTCATGATTTCTATAAGTAAGCTTGCCTTATCTCTTGTTGAGTATTAGATTGACATGTTAGCCTTTGAATTATGACATGAGAATGAGGATTTCATTGAGTTATAAGAGGTTTTACTTAAAGTGATGCATTATGGGCTAGATTTGTAGTTTTCATGTATAAATTGTTTTGGTATGAAATTTGGCCATGACATGTCTTGATATATTATCTTAAGTGTAGTTAACATCTTGAAGTTTTAAGTTTGAGGAAAACATAAGGTCATGATAGGTTTCTAATCCAATATATTGTGTTGATCATCTATGCATTCAGTTTTCACTTGTATGAGAGTGATCTTATTTCCCAAAGATGGTGTTATGAACCATTAGAAACTAGTTATCATCATGTTAGGAATTGTAATACATTGACAAAGACAAGCTAGAAAGACCATGGATACTCACGATTTGTAGGTTTTATGATGATTTGGTGTTATTCAATGCATAAGTGTAAGATAAACTCATGTGACATGAATCTAAGTTATAAACATGCCCTTAAGACCATGTCTATGGATTGATAATTGATGGAATTTGATCGCACATGCATATATAGAAGCTATAGGCTTGAAATCACATAAAGAGTTACCAAAAGCATGCCAAAGGTTGGGTAGAAATTTCAAATAGTTGTTTGAGTCTTGCAATTCTATAGTCATATATGGACCTAGAACATGGAAGAAATGACGTTTGTGAAATTTGATGAAATTTGGGACCATAGTGCAAATATAGAAAGTTTAGGGTCTAAATAACAATTTTGGAAAATTGTAGGGGTAATTTTGTAAATAATTTTTGAACCCTTTTGATTATAAATATATTCCTTAGTTATGCAATTCCTAATTAGAATAACTTTCATTTCAGACACACCAATTTTCTAAACACCCGAAAAGTTGGTAAGTTAGCTTCTAACTTACCCTATGATAATCTATTTATGATTATTGCTTAAATGCCACATTCATATTATAAATGCCATTTAGCATTAAATATCATATGATACATTGATAATTTGGTAATTTTATGATATGACATGTGAAGTTTGCACCATTTTGGCATGCCATATGCAAATGTCATTTTTGCATCAAGTATACTACATGTTATCAAATGAGCACATGTCATTTTTGCATCAAGTATACTACATGTTATCAAGTACTATATTTTTGTCATAAGCATAGCATGAAAATGTTTTTTCATGACCCTAATGCTAGAATGGGGGATTATTCTAGTAGAACTCCTCTGTCTACTCTGGAGTGAATAAAAATTGAGTGGTAACCCCTGGGTTGATGAAGAACAGTCAACGAACATCGATTGGGTTAAAAAATTACCAAACTATTATTATTTTGGAGCCCCATAAATAATACAGAAGCCATCACATCATGACCACCAATAAGAGATGATCCTCCACCATACCTGCACCACGAAGCCCCACAGCCGTAAGCCATCATCCCCATGCCCAAACCAAGGGTCATGACTACCCAGCCCACCTCTGACCACCATGAGCCTCCATGCTTAACCACCCGATGCAATGAGGCCCTCTGTTTTGGTACAGCCCCAAGCAACAATCTCTCCTAGATTGTTCTATGTGATTGGATGTGTATGGTGTTGAGTTAAATTATGGATAGATTTGATATATATATATATATATATATATTGATTGTGTTGATTGTGGTGGACTTAGAAGAAGTGAAGTGTGGTTGGGATTGTAATGGAGTAATACGTGGAGCATGGAGATTTTGAAGTATGGGGTTGTGTTGGTTAGTTTTCTATGGAATTTAAATGGGCTATGGATTTAGTATGTGTTTTTGGTGTTGGTTGTGGTATATTGAATCTAAATGGATAATAGGTTTAATTTATATGCGTGTATGGATTTAGTTGAAGAATTAATTGGATTTTACTTAAATGCAATGGTTTATTATTTGAATGTACATGAGGACTATGTGGTCCATGAATTGGACAGATTTGTTTGTGTTTAAGGTGTTGGTTGTGATAAACTATGAGGAAGTAATATATTGATTAGGAGTTTGTTATGGAGTATGTGTGTTGTGTTGGGTTGTAATTTGAAAGTATGTATGTGTTGCCAGGAGACTTGTAAATTGATTGAAGTGTTTATGAAGGTTGGGTGGATTGATATTTTTATGCATATTGATTGTAATATGAAGTTTATATGAGTATTTGGTTTTGTAGTGGTTTTGTTAGGAGCTCACATGTTAGATGGATAGAATATTTATATTTTGTTGGATTGATGTACATGGGCAGCAAATTGTTAGTATTTGTTATAATTTGAGTTGAGTATATGGAAGGATGGGATGGAATGACATGAATTTGGTACTAAATATTGAAGTGGTATTTTGCTTTGGGTCGTATAATTTATTGTGGATTTGTATGAAGCTTATTAAGATTTATGATTTTAATTGCATTAGTGTATGTTGAGCCAAGTAGGCAAGAGTTTATGGTGTGGACAGATTTTAAGTTTAATCTTTCGCTTCACTTGTGCTTAATGTTTTACTATGTAAATGGGTTGTAATTACAAGATTATGTTTGAGTTGGACTATGTTTATAACTAGATTGTATTGAGATGCGTGAGGTGAATATATGAAGTTTGGAAGGATTATCTTGAAATGTTGGAATGAGATGATGGAATTGTAGTGAAGTCGAAAAGCATGATGATGATGTTGGTTTCTAAATGGACAGATTTGTGTTATTAGATGTACTGAGTATGGATGGAGCTTGTTAAAACAAGTTAGTGCATAAATGGATTATATGTTGATCTTAGGTGATAAAGGGGTATGACACGTGTATGTTTGGTTTGGATTGTGTAATATGTTTGTAGGTGAGGAAGTGAATGGGAACTTAAGTTGATGTTGGATTGGATTGTATGTGTATGAAGGAAGGGTATTGTTTGAGGAATGATATTGTAACTCTAGTTGAAGTTCATGGTGAGATGGGATTGAGTTGTAGACTTGTGAGTGATGGTTGGAGGATTTAAGTGAGGCATAGGAGCTCATTTTATTAGTTAGGAAATGAAGTTGGGTTTCTAGATTCGTAGTTTAGGCCTAAGATTTATGGCAAGGGTTATTCTTCAAAGAATTAATGATGACTTGTATAAGTTCACTGAAAGAGTGTCAAGAATGCCTAAAGGTGTAAATTGTACAATCAAGAAGGTCATGAAGATGTACGCAAGTAAGTAGTTGATGAAGTTATTTGGACATGACTAGTTTAAGCGAAAGGAAGTTAAGTAAGGAATCAATCGAAGGTTAAGACCATGTGAAAGAGAATGCACTAAGAGCTAGGAGTAGTTTTATTATGCAAATTCTAACTTTAAGTTTCATATGTAAATGAAAAAGGAAATGACGTAAAGCTATGTATGCATGTAGGTTGTCGTCTGACAGGCACATGAATGGACTACATGAAATGAAAATGGCATGGAGTCCAGGAAAGTATTATGTTCATACTCTTATAGAGTTTTCTAAATGTTATGAAAATGAAAATGAGATGTTTTCTTTAGAAAATTGAAATGAAATGCTTTTATAAGAAAAATATTATTTTATGCAAAAAATGAAAAGGAAGTGTTTTCTTAGTAAAGAAATGATGTTTGATGAAAGTATGCTAATGTATTAATGTTTAAGTATATGTATGTAATGACCTTCTGTGGCAACCCCTTTTATGCACCCAAAGAATAGTTGCATGCATGTGAATGACTGTTATATGTCATATGTATTGTATGTATGTTCCATGAAATGAAATGATGAAGTTTTATGCTTTATGTTATGAAATGATGTTTTATGAAATGAAATGGATTGATGAATGAAAAGAATGAAAAGGAAGGGAAAGGAAATGACTAAAAAGAAATGAATGTTTTGATGTGTGAAGCTACGTAACGATCATGACTGAATGAATGAAAGATGGTACCAATGGACTGGGTAGATTGCAATGTTGTGTAGGTAGTATTGGTAGTGCACCCAGTGCTGCCCCCTGATTGAGGGATTTCCCACCAGCGACCACAAGCGAAATCAGGTCCAAAAGACCTCTAACCCCAACTCATGGGGCATAACATTTTGTACCGACCAGAGGAAAAGTGCTAAGAATAATTGGATGTATGAAATGTTTTACTTTTATGAACGAATGTACAAGGTGAGAAATGTTTTGAGGAATGAAAATCTATATAAAAGAAAAATCCCACCTTGTAATGTTTTTGAAGAAAATATAATGTTTTATGTAAAGTATGTATATGCATGAGAAATGCATGAATGAAAACCTATGTTAGTATATTTTTTTCAGTATGAAGTAATGCTTACTGAATATTCGATTCATTTTGTTTTTATGTATGTTCCCCCCTGTAACCCCCCGCCTATTTACTCTTATAGATTAACTCTTAAATCAACACTAGAATCTAGAAGACTAGCTCGTTAGAGTAGTCCATGACCCTATGAGCTTTAGAAAGAATTAAATTAAGTTTAGAATTTTGGTTAAGAGCATTGATCAATTACCACACAATTAGTGATCTTGGAAACTACGTTTTAAGCTTGATTTTTATCCTTATCATTTCTCATCCTTTTATCCTAAAACTTTCCTTGTTTGGGTATCCATTTCCATTATTCTTAGATCATGTTAGGACTTTAGTTAAACCTTTATACATGTCATTAAAGATAATTACATGTCAAAATCCAAATTCCCTCCAATCAGCACCCATGTGTACTCTAGTGTGCAATGGACTGATGTGCCCCTAGATCAAAAATTTTTGTGCCATTTTCTCAAAGTCATTTCTGTCTTTTAAACATCTCATTTTCTTTCTTAAAATACAACCAAGTTTTGGTCACATTGATTTCAAGAACCCTAGTCGAAACCCCAAACCAAATGCACCTTCGAGTATCTCAGCAACCACCATTGAATCACCTTATTCATTAGGCTGTCATTTCATCATCACTTGGCAACCAATACCCCACCGTCTATCACCTATGTAAGGAACTTAAGAGTGTCTTTAAGCTAGGCATAGCAGCCATATAGAAGAGTCCAAGTGAATAAGACAAAAACAGTTGGCCTTGGGAAAACACCCTACCTGGCGGCATGATAGTATGCCTTCACTCCATGCATTTATTCCACCACCCTTTTCTCCACTCCCACACAGCAACACTCCCTCTTCCCTAGCCGAATCAGCCTACATAGATGTCATCATGGTGGAAACAACCAACCACACCCCCACGGTAAGGAGGATCTAGGCGCATCATCACTAACTACCCAAACCCCCCAATGGGAAGCCACCATTGCCGCACCCTTCCACCCCTTTGCTTCCTATATAAACTCATCTCCCCTTCACTTGTTCCTCACTTCATTTCCTCAAGCCTTCCTTGAGTGCTCTTGAGAGTTTTGAGTGGGAAGCTTAGTAGGGCCATGAAATCATTGTAAGTTTTTCTCTCTAGATCTTAGTTTATGTGTTAAGTTGTGTTTTTGAGTGCTAGTTTTAATCTTGGGTGTATATTGCATGATATCCCATGTTTAGCTAGGAGCCGAAATATTGATGGGTAGGTTTAGTGTTTAAATTATTTATGAGGAAAATATTAGTTATGGCATGCCTTGATAATTGATGATATGATTATAGTATGTCTTAGAATAATTTCTAAGGGTTTAGTTTGAAGTTAGAAACATGTCATAATATGTTTAATTTCTATCTTGTGTTGATCATCAAAGCATGTATGGTTTGACTTTTTATCATGCTTCATTTGAGGAAATTAACTTATTTTTCTTGGGCATGAAATATGAGCATTTAGAAAGCCTTCTGATTGGGACAAGAAGAATGCATGATTTAATTCTAGCATGTCATTGTTGGAGAGGTCACATCATGCATCACTTGAGGTTTAATTAGAATTTAAGGATTTTATTAGGCATGAGTAAGTATTGGGATGAACTTGCTCAAGGTTAAGCTTTTATTTCATCATTGAGGATATTTGGTAAAATTCTAGCATGTAATCATCTTTTTATTAGAAATTTTTTTTCATGCATGCATTCATAAGAATCAATAGTCAAAATTTCATATAGGCATCAAGTAGAGAGCATGCCACGAATTGAGGATGAATAGGCTAAGATCCTTTTGATTTTTAAGGCATAAACGATATTAGAACATGCAAGATATGAGGACTATAGATTCTGGTTAAGTTAGGAGAGCATTTGCATTAGTAGTAGTATTTGGAAGTTAAGGTTATTTTTGTAATTTCCCTTTATCTAGAAGATAATGTGCATCCAAGTTTTTTCTGAAAAATGTTAAGGAATCTCGATGGAAGATAAATACGGATTTTTCTGCATATCTAGCATGTATCTCATGCTTATCATGTATCATGCATATCTTATCTCTGTGCAAGTTGGTCTTTTAACTTACTGAAATTTCAACGAATATCGATGTGGTAGTCCCACTACCATTCCCATCGGAAAGGTAGAAGTTGTATCAAGATTGGAATACGACGAGCAAGATGAACTGTTGGCTTCAAATGGTTGAGGATGAGGCTGATCCTGAGAGGAGGCTGGATTTGATCTTAGTTGTAACACCCCGCCTATTTGCCCTTACAGATTAATTCTTAGATCAACACTATAATTTAGAATACTAGCTCATTAGAGTAGTCCACAACCCTTAGAGCTTTAGAAAGAATTAAATTAAGTTTAGAATCTTGGTTAAGAGCATTGATCGATCACCACACGATTAGTGATCTTGAAACCATGTTTTAAGCTTGATTTTTATTCTTATCATTTCTCATCCTTTTTTACTATGATTTCCTTGTTTGGTTATCCATTTCTTTTACTCTTAGATCATATTAGAATTTTAGATAAACCTTTACACATGTCATTTAGGGAATGACATGTCAAACCCTAAAAAATCATACCAATCAGCACCCATGTGTACTTTTGTGTGCAATGGGTAATGTGCCCCTAGCTCAAATATTTTTATATCATTTTTATTAAGGAAATTTTTGTCATTGGCCTCTCAATTTTATTCATGAAATTTCCTACCAAGCTTGATTTTCGAAAACCCTAGCTAAAATCCCAAATTTTGTCTGATTCGAAAATGCCCTTGAATTTTTGGCAACCACGCATGAAAACTCCCCATTTATTTGATTCTATTTTATCACCACCCAATCCCCACCTTCTAGGCCTGTTCAACCGGGCCAGATATTTTTCTGGCCTGGTCCGAAACCCGAATATATCCGCGTCGGGTACAAGATTTAAAACCCGGTACCCGAGTGTTTTTTTTAAAAAAAACCCAGTGTAACGCAAACCCCAGTCCCATAATCCCATTTCCGTCTCCCCCTCCCCCTCTCTCGCATCTGTCTCCCATCCCCTCTCTCTCTCTCTCTCTCTCTCTCTCTCTCAGGCAAAACCCTAGCCGCCACTGTGTGTCGTTCTTCACTCCCCACCAGTGACCTCTCTCACACATGCAGAACCCTAGCCACTGCCGTCTCTCTTTCGTTCTTCACTCCCACCAGTGACCATGGGTCCACGATGACACGATCTGTCTCGCCGCTGGCCTTTCAGCAAAGATTTTCCCGATTGGTCTTCTAGATGTGTTTTCTGAGACCCTCTTGGTTAAATGTTCGCATTAATATTTGATTTTGAATACTTTTTTTTCTTTTTGTTTCCAGATTTGCAAGAAGGTTCCAAACCAGTGGATGCTGGTGGCTATCGGGGAGATCTAAGAACTGTTGGGTGCTCTGTCTGGGTTTGCTGCGTCATCTTCATCCTCGTGCCGTCGACTTCATCCTTGGGTATGTTTTCTTCTCTCTTTGTTGATTTTGGGTTTGTTTTGATGAGAATGCTTGAGGATTATTTTTATGGGTTAGATCTGTTTAGTTGAACAAAGGAAAAATAAATAAACATTTTTCTACGCACTTGAAGATTGGGTTTGTTGCCATGTACATAAAAGGAAAAATAAATAACAAATTTTTTTAGATCTGTTTAGCTGCAAAATGCTAGAGTCGTGGGTATCAAATCCAAGAAGTTTTAAGGCCATTGAGAGGTGGGTTGGCTTCAGAAATATGTTGAGTATGTTTCAGAAGTGTGGCTTTTGTCCAATGTTAAACATATATAGTTTTGAATAAAGATGACCATTGGATATGGTTGTTTGAAATTTTCTAAACTTGTCTGTTTTTCAATGGGCTTCATAAGGTCTAACATGAGAATTCAAGAAAATGGTAAACCTCGAAAATAGAGATATAAAAAAATTCTATTCAAGGTGGCTCTCATGACAACTTACTTTATTATATAATGATCAAACATGATCTATTGTGGTGGATCTAAACTCTGTTTTAGGTTCTTGTTTATTAATTTTGCTAAGAGAAGTGGTTGTCTAGGGATATCTATTTGAATGAAAATTCTACAAAACAATCCAAAATAATATTTTATGGAGTTTAATTAAAGCAATGTATGAATTTTCAGTGCTTGATTATGCAATTGGAAGATTCTCCAAGAACTTAAATGTGATTTGAATGAATGATTCTAGTGGTTCTCAATCATATTCCTATATATTTAGTTAGCTTTCAGTTTATATATTTTCATGGAGACCTCTTAAATTCAATCCCAATAGTATAGACCTTATATATCTACGATGGTCATGTTTTGAATTAATCTTAGATATTATAAGGTGCGTGAAAAGAGAATATATATCAGTCTCATGATGTGTCAACATGACTGAAATCTCATACATTGGGAAAGAAGGTTTGATATATGTGTACTCTTCTTATTTGTGTGTTGTATCCATCCATCTATCTATTTGTTTTGCTATATATTTTTATGCACTTCTTTGTTATTGCAAAGTCTAACTTCTCCGCTGAAAGCAGATCAATATGAAAGGCTTAGATGGTTTACAAGGACCCATATATGCTGGGACTGGATGTGTTTTCAAAAGGCAAGCACTTTATGGATTTGATGCACCTGCCAAGAAGAAGCCCCTAGCAAAACCTGCAACTGTTTGCCAAAATGGTGCTGCCTATGTTGTGGCACTGAAAAGTAATGCTGGAAATTTTTTTTATTTTTTGCAAACAATTTGTTGTGCATTAGAGTTTAATTAAAGAAATGTATGTGTTTTGTAATATTCTTAGCAAATTAGTTCAAACAATGTAATATATAGTTGATTGCATCCTGTATGTTGCATGCATTTTACATGATGAATATTATTTTTTTATTTTTACATGCATTTAGTTAAAAAATTTAATTAATTGTTTATAGGCTCATGTTATATTATAGGCTTATGTTGTATTGAGAATATGATTTAAAATTTTAAATGGAGACAAAATATTTAAAGTCCAATTAATAAAAAAAAAGCTTTTGTGTAAAAAAATAAAATATAAAAAATAAAAAAAATCCAGGTTCAACCCGGAACCCAAAATCCGGGTTCTGGCCCAGGTCTGACCCGAACCAACCTAGTCCGGGTTCCGGCCCGGGATTGAAACCCGGATCCTGGTCCTGGTATACCCGGGTTTCCAGGTTGGAACCCGGATGAACACCCCTACCACCTTCTACTACCTAAAGAGGATACTCAATTATGCCTTAAACTAGCCACAAAATGCCAAGAGGATAGTCCAAATGAATAAGATGAAAAAGATTTGCCTTGTGAATTACCCCATACCCGGTGGCATCATTAACCCTTAAGCATTGCATTAATTGCACCGCCCTTTCACCACTACCACATGGCAAAGCCCCTCTCCCCAAAGCCATTTCAACCTACTCTAAGGTGCAATGATCACCAAGTTAGCCAACCACCCAAATAGGATCTAGGCTAGGCGGCATCATCACCACCGCCCAAACCCCCCAATGGGAGGCCACCTTGCCAACGCCACACGCACCCTTTGGAGCCAATATAAACTCCACCCCCACTTCTTCCTCACTTCACTTCCTTAAACTCCCTTGAGTGTTCATGAGAGTTCTCATCCTCCAGTTCTTTGAAGTTCTTAAGTGTTCTGAGTGAGTTCTTGAGTTGTACGCTCTGAGTGGGAAGCTTCATAGGCTACAGAATCTTTGTAAGTTTTCTCTCTAGATCTTAGTTTATATGTTAAGTTATGTTTTTTAGTGTTAGCATTAATTCTGGGTGATTATAGCATGAGATACTATGTTTAGCTAGAAGTCGAAATATTGGGGGATAGGTTTATTGTCTAAATTATTTTGTTGAAAATATTAGTTATGGCATGCCTTGATAATTCATGATGGTGAAAATATTAGTTATAGCATTAAGTCTATCTTTGTGCACGTTGGTTGTCTAATTTATTGAGATTTCAAGTAAATCTCACCCTCTGTGGACCCACTATCATTTCATTCGAAATGATAGAAGTTGTAGATGCAAATGAACCCAATGGACTAGTGGATCAAGAGGATTGACGAGGAACTAGATGTCGACAGGAGACTTGATCTTATTTTGATATTTCTAAGCCTAACCCTTCATGCCATAGAGCACATGAAGTAGTTGGTTTAGATTTCTTTTGGAAATTTGGTATTTTGTATTAAGATTAAGCTACCTGATGATTTGAACTTATCAATATTATTGGGATCATTTTAGTTATTCTGGAGTCAGTTCATTTTCACCCTTACTTTTTGCTACGATTATTGTATGCTACTAGCTGCATTTTTAGGATGTATTGCATATTAACTGTCATGTACGGGAGGGGGGGGTATGTAACATTGTGTTGCATGTCCCGACGCTCTAAGTCTCTGTTACATCCCAAGCGGAGGTTGGGGCATCACATTAGTGTTTATAACGATGGCTCTATACACCATAGAGCGGATGAGAGAATTGATCTAACTATGTAGTATCTGTATTAAGGAGATGTAACCTTGTGTTGCATGTCCCGATGCTCCAAGTCTTCATTTCATCCCAACTGGAGGATGGGGGCGTCACATCCATTGCGTGATGGACCAACAAGGGGAGAGACACTCCATCGTTCGAAATCAGGGAATCACTCCCACTCGACCAATATGGTGCAAGTAGACTCGCCTGTCCCCAACATAGGTCGACTCTCACACAAAGATATACATGTTGTACCGGGATATGTCCTATTCTCTAATCTTCAGTTGATGGTATCCTAACCTTAAGTATATCTTTGAGAATTTCGATGCTCCTTGCAACTGATCTAGCATGTCATATGTTTGATGTAACAGATACTTATTCTTAATCCTTACCTTGTTTAGCTCCTTATAATCGATGCACATCCTCATTGATCCATCTTTTCTTTACAATTTATACCGGTGCACCCCATGGAGAAGAACTAGGTCGAACGAATCCATTTTCTAACAATTCCTTGATCTGGGTTTTCAACTTCTCTGACTCTGTAGGAGCCATTCTATAAGGTGCTCTATGCACTGGGGCAGTTACCAGCTCTAACTTTATGATAAACTATGTTTCCCTATCAGGGGATTCCATGTAAATCATCAATTCCCTTATCTCCTTTAGTTCCTTCCATCTTCTCTACTACAAAAATCAAATACGCTAACGCACCGTTTGCAATACACCTCTTGGCTTGACAAGCAAAAATTACTAATGGGGATACCTTAACAGGTTCTCCTACGTAACAAATCCAATTTGCAATAGGTGGTTCAAACACAACTTCTATTCTACAATAATTAATCTTTGCATAGTGCCTGAATAACCAATCCATACCTAGGAGTACATCGAATCCCAACAAACAGAATACCAACAAGTCTACTTTTAACACAAATCCCTCTACTTCTATTGCGTAGTCCTTGACTATTCCGGTACAACTAACTATGTTTCATTCTAGAATTGTCACCAGGACTTTTCGAGTCAACAGTTTGGTAGGAAAATCACATAGTCACAAGAAAATAGCAGACCCAAAGGAATGAGATGCTCCTAAATCAAACAATGCACATGCCGTATAATGTAGCAACTTAACCTTACCTAATCAGGATGACACTATTAACTAGAAAATTCAAACAATTCTAAATGTCTTTTTAACCAAAGTGAGGTTAGAGCAATACCAGTGATCCCTCCCGCCTATGTTGCCTCATCAACTTCTAAGTCTACTTGTCCTAGTGTCACCGCATAGACTCGAGCCTTAACCAGAGTCTTAGGGCTTGGTTTCGTGTTGGGATCGTATGCAGTCTACTTTCAGGCATGTTATGGGGACAATCTCGGAACGTGTGACCTATCTATCTGCATTTAAAACACGCTCTTGTGATCATTCTGCATTCACCACTGTCTTCATCCACATCTATAGCATGTTGGCAGTGTTATAGGTGCGGCATTCCCGACCATAACTCCCTTTCCTTTATCCATTGCTGGTAGAACTCTTTTCTTCTACATGCCTCCTCTAAGGAAGAGTTTGTTTTCACTCCATGCTGATCTGAGTGATCAAGCTCATCTATTATGCTTCTGCTATTGAAGGTACAATCACTAGCTACCCAAAATTCTATATTCAAAGGCAAGCAACGTGGCTACGAATCCTTGGTTACAAGCCTCCTTGGAACTTTTGAGCCTACATATTTTTCGTCACGATCAAATGCAGGGCAAATCTTCCTAGCACCATGAAGCGAGCCGCGTATTGTTCCACTGTTTGGTTTCCTTGAACCAAATTAGTGAACTCCTGGGCCTTCTACTAATTCATTGACTCCGGAAAGAATCGATTAGAGAATTCTTCCTTAAATATGTATCAGGTGAGTGCAGCTATGCTTCCTAGTCACTTAACTAGAAGCTGTCTCTTAGTGCTGCACCATATTTCGGCCTCACTTTGAAGTAAGTGTCCAGCATACTGAACTCTTTATTCGGCGCAGTCCTCACATAATCCCAAATAATAATAGTAATAATTCTAATTTATGTATAATATACATATATTAATAAACAACCAGTCATACAATATAATACTCTAACTATTATTTATAAATAAACGGGGGTTACATGTATGCTCTAGTAATAGTAATTGCAAATGTTAAGGTTAGTTTAAGCTTTAGAATGAGGTACTATTTCAATATGTTATAATATGGTCTCAATATATAACTTTAAGGTATTATTTCCTAAACATTCTAGGACCAAATGTTACAATTACAGTTAAGGGCTAAAACCAAATTTTCATATGCTACAATATGGAAATGAAAAATCATATTCATGAGCCGGTATGCAGTATACACATTGTATACTACTGATGTGGTAGGATTTAATTTGTAAGAAAAATTTATAAATTTAACTCTTGCAAATCAAATCGTGTCACATCAATAATTTGGATGGTGTGTTCTCTATACCGGCTTATAAATAGAATGTTTCTATAAAAATAGGTTCATATATATAGATATATATTATTGTGCGAAATTTGCATAAAAAATACCCATATAGTCATTCAATAGACACGCTAGCTATAATAGTACACATTTTTTTTCTTCTCTCAACTACTTTCCGTTTCTGGAAAGTGAGTGAGGTGAAGCTGTTAGTCATCTTCCTCATTGGAGGAAGGGAGGATTTCTCTGCTGCAATTGTGAGCAGAGTATTGCAATGGAAGATATGGAGGATGTCTGGCGGAGGATGAAGTTGAATGACGAAGAGGAGATTCCAATTAGAGTTTAGAAAAATACGATAGGGTTGACGAAATCAAAGGGCGAGAGGAGCTTGGTCGGAAAGGTGTTATCGGATCGCAAGATTGCAAGGGAGGTAGTCAAATTGATGATGGAAAAGGTGTGGAATGTAGGAAACCACTAGAATTTCATGACATTGGGAGCAATTGCTTTGTTATTATGTTTCTAAATCGTAGAGATAAGATGAGAGTTCTTGGTGGTTGTCCATGGTTGTTTGACAACCACCTGTTTGTTTTAAAGGATTTTGATGGTGAAATGCAGCCTAGTAAGATTGATTTTGATCATGCATGTCTCTGGATACAGATGTTGAATTTACCTCTGAGTTATATGAACAAGGAAATGGGAGAGTTAATTGGAAGATCACTGGGGGAGGTGTTGGAGGTAGATGTACAGGAGGATGGCTTGGCTTGGGGAAGGTGTCTAAGGGTGAGGGTGGAGTGCGATCTTAGAAGGCATCTAGCCCAAGGAAGAACTATTGATGTGGATGGGAAGACTAGTTGGGTGCCATTCCAATATGAAAAGTTGCCTAGACTGTGTTTCAATTGTGGGATGAAATTTCATGATAAGGACGGTTGTAAGGAGAGAGATGGGAACTCAGACCAATATGGTGTTTGGTTGAGAGCTTTACCTCAAATGAGAAAAGGTGCTGCTAGAAATAGAGATCAGAGAGGGAGTGATTATAATGAGCAAAGATCAGGATCTGAAAAAAATGAGAAGGGAGTTGAGTCAGAAAGGGGAGGGATGGAGGATGTGATAGGGCAAGAAGGAGAGGAATCAAATGAAGGTTTGAAAGTTCAACCTAATGTGATGCTGTCTATGGTGAATGAGGAGAGGTCTGATAATTTTGCAGAAGGGAAGGAGATTTATAATGTTGAGGTTGAAAGTAAAATGCAGATGGAGAGGAGGAGTTCTAATACTAAGGATTAGATACAAGAGAGCAAAAGATCTTTGAGGTGGAAGAGAAGAGCTCGGGCTAGACCTAAACTAGGTATGATTTCAAGTTCATTTACTGCTGTAAAAAGAAGATTTGAACCTAGGGATGATGGTGATGTTGTGATGATGGAAGAGAAGAGGATGAGAGGCAGTGATATGTTGGCCTATGTTGATGACAGGCTAGGGGTCATGGCAGCTGAGCAGCACCACCTGGCATTATGAATCTTTTATGTTGGAACTGCCGAGGGCTGGGCAACCCTCGGACAGTTCAGGACCTTAGCCTTTTGGTTAAAGAGAAGAGGCCTAAATTGGGTTTTGTTTGTGAAACAAAAACTAGTTCTTATAAAATTGCTGGTTTACAAAGGAGATTGGGGATGGAGGGTGGTCTAGTGGTGGATTCTATGGGGAGGAAAGGGGGTCTAGTTTTATTCTGGAAAGAGGAGAATGGAGTGGAAGTGATTAATTACTTGAGTTGGCATAGTAGTGTGCTTGTAAAAGGGACAGAAGGGATAGTGAGTGGACTTTTATTGGATTCTATGGGCATCCTGTGACAGGAAAGAGATATCTATCATGGGAATTGTTGAGGAAGTTGAAACCATTAAACGATACAGCCTGGTGTGTAGGAGGGGATTTTAATGAAATTTTGTAGCAAGAGGAGAAGATGGGTGGTAAGAGGAGGGTTGAAAGTCAAATTAACCTGTTTAGAGAGGTGTTGGAGGATTGTGTCTTAAGGGATACTAGTTGCTGTGGGAAGGGATTTACTTGGTCAAATAAGTATATTGATCAATCTTTCACAAAAGAGAGGCTTGATAGGTATGTGGTTAATGATAAATGGAGATATATGTTTAAGGAAAGGAGGGTAGAGGCCTTGAGTGGTAGGTGTTCAGATCATTTACCCATCCTACTTTCTATTGCTGAGGGTGAGTAAAGAAGGATGAGAAGACAATTCTCATTCAGATTTGAGGCTTGTTGGATAAAACAGGAAGAATGTGAAGAGGAGATTAGAAGAGGTTGGAAGATGGGACAGTCAAGTGTAGAACCTTTTCAGAAAATTCAGTCTAGACTTAAGAGTTGTAGTGGTTCACTAACTTCATGTCTTAAAGGGAGAGACAAGGAGACAGGAAGGGAGATTGAACAGATTTCTTAAAAGATCAAGAATATTCAAGAAAACTTAAGTCAGCACAACATGGAGGAATTGAAAGTTCTATAAGAGAGGGTGGGATGTCTACTAGAACAAGAGAATGTTAAATGGAAGCAGTGTGCAAAGAAGAACTGGTACAACATGGGAGATAAAAAATACTAAATTCCTCCATGAGTGTGCAAATCAGAGGAAAAAAAGGAACAAGATTGTGGCTATTAAAGATGTTCAGGGTATATTGCAAGAAAATGAGGAAGGTATTGCTATTGCTTTCAAAGACCATTTTACTGAGATTTATGCTAGTTCTAATCCCTCTATTGAAGCTATTTAGGAGTGTATAGGGTCTGTGGAATTGAAGGTAACAGGAGCTATGAATGATTTTATGGAGAAATATTTTCAAAGGGAGGAGGTTGAAGAGGCTTTGAGAATGATGGGAGCATTGAAGGCCCTGAGACCTAATGGTTATGGGGCAATTTGCTTAATGCTATCAATAAAACTTATATAGCTCTTATTCCTAAAGTTAATGAGCCTAGCAATGTTAATGAATTTAGGCCTATTAGTCTTTGCAATGTTGTCTATAAAATCATTGCAAAGACTCTTGCAAATAGGCTTAAGAAGGTGTTGGATGGAGTTATTTCAAAATGTCAGAGTGCATTTATACCTGGGAGGTTGGTTTCAGATAATGTTATAGTTGCTTATGAGATGTTGCACTCGATGAAATGTAGGCAAAGAGAATTGGAAGCATGGTAGTTAAACTAGATATCTCTAAGGCTTATGATAGGGTGGAATGGGGGTTTTTGGAGGCTGTCATGAAGAAGATGGGTTTTGGAGAAAGGTGGACTGGACTAATTATGAAGTGCATTTCTTCAGTCTCATATGTTGTTCTTGTAAATTGTAAACCAGGCGCGTTTATAAATCCAACAAGAGGATTAAGACAAGGAGATCCACTATCTCCTTATCTTTTCCTGATCTGTGTTGAGGGGCTAATTGCTTTGCTTGAGCAAGCTAAAGAAAGAGGTGAAATAAAGGGAGTTGTTGTGGTTAGAGGGGGGATGAAATTGACTCATCTGTTATCTGCAAATGATTGCTTAACCTTTGGGAAAGCTTCATGGATGGAATGGAAGAAGATCAGTGGAATATTGGAGGTGTATGAGAGGGCATCAGGGCAATGTTTGAAGAAGCACAAAACAGCCATTCTTTTTAGTCCCATAGTTGGTGCTGAGGTAAGGGAAAATATCATCAAGGATTGTGGGGCTAGAGTTCAAAATAATTGTGAGAAGTATCTTGGTTTGCCAATCATGGTTGGCAGGTCAAGATACCAATCTTTTAGCAGCATTAAGGATCGGGTTTGGCAGAAGTTGAGTAATTGGAAAAATCAGTTTTTGTCTCCATCAAGAAAAGAAGTGTTATTAAAGGCAGTTATTCAAGCTATCCCAACGTATTATATGAGTTTTTTCAAATTGCCAAAGAAGTTATGTCAGGAGATTGCATCTTATATGGCCAAGTTCTGGTGGGGATTTAAACAGAAGGATAATAGAATTCAGTGGAGGAGTTGGGTAAAAATGAGTCTATCTAAAGCTGAGGGAGGTTTGGGTTTTAGAGAGTTGGAAGCTTTTAATAAAGCTCTTCTGGCTAAGCAGTGTTGGAGGGTGGTAATGAATCCTCAATCTATAGCTGCAAGGATACTAAAGGAAAAATACTTTAGAAGATTTGAGATGTTGCATGCTTCTTTAGGATTTAAACCTTTTACTATATGGAGAAGTTTGTGGGATTCACTAGGATTATTGAAAGAAGGTTTGGTGTGGAGGGTGGGGGATGGGAAGACTATAAAAATTTGAAAGGATAGGTGGATTCCTAAGGCTGTAACTTTCAGGATACAATCTTCTGTGAATCTGTTACATGATAAGGCAAAAGTAGAGGAGCTATTTGCAGTTGGTGGAGGATGGAATGAGGAGTTAGTGAGGCAAGTTTTTAATGAAGATGAAGCTGCTATAATATGTAGGCTACCTATTAGCTTTTCCGGACTCCTTGATAAACAGATATGGACTTATGCAAAGAGTGGTTTGTACAGTATTAAAAGTGCTTATCATGATGAGATGAAGAGGAGAAGAAAGGAGAACAGAAGAAGCTGAGGAAGCATGGAGGAAGTTATGGAATCTGAATATTCCAGGGGTTGCAAAGGTTTTTGTGTGGAAGGCTATTACTAATTGTCTACCAACAAAAGGAACCTAATGAAAAGGAAAGTCCTAAAAGAGGCTTTATGCCCAATCTGTAAGAGGATGGATGAGTCTGTTTGTCACGCTTTGTGGAGTTGTTGTGGAGCAAGTGATGTGTGGGCTTGTGAGAGAAGTCCAATGCAGAAATGGCCTTGCTGTGAAAGAGATATGTTTGAGCTTTGGTCATAGTGGAGTACAAAGCTGGCTCAAGATCAACTGGAAATAATGGCTATGGTTTTGAGAAGAGTGTGGTTAAGAAGGAATGAGGTGGTTTTTGAGAATAGTTTTGAGGATCCTTCTGTTGTTTTTAACCAAGTTGTTGAATGCTTGCTAGATTTTCAACAAGCTCAGTGCAGACAAGACTCTGGTCAGAGTTATGGGGTTTAAATTAGTAGAGCTACTAGATGGAAATCTCCTACGGGGGAGACTGTTAAAGTAAATTGGGATGCAGCATGGATGATGAATGATTATAGATGTGAGATTGGTGTAGTAATTAGGGATAGCTGTGGTGAAGTACTGGCCTCACTATGTTGTCCAAAAAAAAATGTTGCTGATCTTGTTGTGGCTGAAATATATGCACTGTGGAGGGCAATGAAGTTCTGTGAAGAATTACAATTCAGTAGGGTGCAACTGGAGGGAGATGCTCTATCTGTAGTTGAAGCCATGAATAAAGAGGAAGCCTCATGGGAGTGGAATGGGCAACTGATAGATGGACTGAAGACTGTGTTGAAGAACAGAATGCATTGGGTTGTCTTGCATGTGAATAGAGCCTGTAATAGTGTTGCACATAGCCTTGCAAAAAGTGCTTTATATATAAATGAAGAGATAGTGTGGATGGAGGACTATCCTCAAGAGATTAGGAAATTGGTAGAAGTTGATAAAATTTGTAACTCAATTGATTCTTGAATATAATATATATACAGTTTTACTTCAAAAAAAAAAAAATAGACACACTAGCTAGGATGTATTTTGCTGCTTTCTTCAAAGTAGCTTGATTGCATCAGGATTTCAAATTTTTTATTATAAATAAATTATCAACGTTTTGAAGATAAACGGATTTCAAAGCACAAACTAAATGAGGTATGTGTGGGAAATCAATTGAGATGGGCAGAGAATAAAAACAGACCTCCTAATTACTTACTTTTTTTTTTTTTGAGTTTATAATCAGACAAAAAGAAATCCAACCATTCAATGCATGTGTGCTTCTATTATAACTATGCATTCACGTGCTTGTCAACATGGTCCTTTCGAATGGGCCATCTTTCTCTATCTCTAAGAAGTCTACTTTCATTCGTCCAATTATCTGAATGTTCTGTTTGCATAGTCCATCTTTTGGCTAAAGCATAATGCTTGTTGGTAGAGATAAGAATAATGTCACCTTTTGAAGTTTTTGTCGATCCTTTAGTTGACAAAATGCATGCGCCTATCAATCAATTAACACAATTAAATTGTTTCCCATACCATTCGTGAAGTTTGTATGCTTCGTGTGGGCATAGCATAATGTTGCAATGTTCAATGATCATCATGGCAGTTGGCAGTTTTTTTCGGGTAAAGTCAGTTGGATCAGGAATCCTTGCATTATTTTCGGATTATATATAATTCAAAACATTTCATACGCTATGCAAACCTAAAAACTAAAAATATAAATTTAAAAGAAATTAAAAATATGCAATAGGCCTTTAGGCTATTATTTGATATACTATCATTCATAACTTTGTATTAGAGTTTCAGACTCCCATATCAACCAAAATCATTAAAATGATTGTTCAACCATCTAACCATGGCCAAAGCTAACACTCATGGCCTCAAATAACAACTAACAAGGAGGGGTGCTATCTGCACTCTTCGGACGGCCAACCCCCCCCTCCCCCAAGGCCTCCTGCCGCCAGGGCCATGCCCAATGGCCCACCAACAATGCCATTGACTCATTTATAGAGAGAGAGAGAGAGAGAGAGAGAGAGAGAGAGAGAGAGAGAGAGAGAGAGAGAGAGAGAGAGAGACCTAGGCTGAGTGGGGGCAAGTTGTGAATGGCGAGAGGGAGAGAGTCTGAGAGGCTAGCGATAGCAATAGGGCCAGAGAGGAAAGAGAGAGAGCGGCGTGGGGAGGTTTTTAAACAAAACCTAGTAGGAAACTACATCATTTTAAACAAAACCTAGTAGTAACCATGAGCCATCATGGTCCAATGGCAATGTCAAATATCCAGTCATATACTGCTAAATAAATTATAAATAGGAAACACAACACACCAGTTAAATACAAGTTAAATATTGTATTAGAATCTAGTTACATACTACAAGATTAGAATCTAGATAATAAATTAATAGTGTTAGAATATATACATTATACCTGATGCATGACTCACTACTAGCTAGTCAAGTTTTATCTACCCTAATATATGTAATATGTATAATAGTGATACTATGATGTGTAGTGTAGACATATAATTGATTATTAGTCTATTAATTTTATTCTTTAATAATTATCAAGTTAAATATTAGACTTTTATATGAGTATATATGATCAATATACAAATAATACATATGTTTATCAAAGTCGGAATTGGAATCAGAGGTCAAAGTCGAAATTTTGAATTTTTGCACTTGACTATACTATTTGTTTTCAACTCTTAAAGACCGATTGCTCTTATACTCTTGACAAAGATAAATTTCTATAAATTTGTTTAAGTTTGTTCCTATTGTAATCAGTGAGTCATGTATAAACACCTTTCTATCTAAGAAACATTTTTTATACTCATGTCTTTCTACTAGGCAAATATGGTAAGGACTAGGGGTGTGAAAAAACGGAAAAATTGGTTGAACAGGACGAACTCACTGATTCAGTCCGAATTATAAGCGGTTTAGTGCGGTACCGATTTTCATATTCTGAAAATTTGTTTAAACCGAACCAAACCGGTATATATATTTATAATTTTATATATATTATACGCCAAATTTTTAATTAATATAACATGAATTTCTAATCTTATTATTCAAGTCTACTAATCTTATAACATAAAATTAATATAACATGTGATATTACATTAAATTAATTTTATATTTGTTAATATAGCATTCGATATAACATATAAATTTTAATCTTAAAATATAAAATTAATATAATATAAAATTTTAATTGTAAACATAAATATTACTATTGAGTTATTAATATAAACTTACTTTTGATATATATATATATATTAAGGAAATACATTTTTGGCATAATAAATTATAATATATATATTCTTTTTGTAAATATATTTTTACATATTTGATCATATATACTCATATAATAAGTCTAGAACTTATATAAACTATAGTTAAATTCAAAAATATACTGTACAATCATTTTTGCAAACCCTTCTTTCATCACCACTAAATTTCTCATACCCAAACGTTACAAAATAAAAGGTAATTACAAGATCAATATTTGGGTTTTTAATTTATATAAATCGAAACACCATTTACAATTTTCAAAAAATAAATTTTTAAATTTCAAAACAACTAACAATTAGGTAATTCCATTAATATGTTATTAGTTTTCTAATAGGAGGATTGCCAGTTGTAATAATATACCACATGTCAGTATTTGATTGGATGACATGGCATTCTAAGTCATGTGTCAACCAATCAAATACTCATCCAATCAAATACTGACACATATCTTCCCTTTAGTTTCTAGCAAGTGATTGATAGGGGATCTAATTGAGTTTTTTAAAGTTCAGGTACTAAAGTGTTAAAGTTTCTCGACTTGTAAAAACATAAAAATTAAGGTTGTGTTTAGCAAGCGAGATTATTTTATTATTGTTTATAAAAATTTATTAATATTTATAAATTATTTATTATTATTAATTATTTTATCGTTATTATTTATGAATTATATGTGATCAGCTGCATTCAAACATAACTTAAGTGTCGATTTTGCAATTAATTCAAAAATAAAATAAAATATGTTTACCTGTAATCACGTGCTCGTCTAATACCTCGTCAGTTCGTATGAGATGGTTTGTGTTTAGTTGATGTCCGTAGCTTTACTATGGGAGAATATCGATGTAACAAACAAAAAAGAATAATGTTAGCGAGACCGAGAACATTCCCCTTAATGTACCGATAAGTGCATTGGATTTTTTTTTATTATTATTTTAGTATTTGTGTTTTTTTAATACTTTAAAAAAAACACACATGAGACAAGTACTTAAAAAAAAAAAACTAAAAAAAAACAAATGCATATATGTGCATTTGACAGCACAATTTTCGATTCCCCTAACAGCACCCAGCAAAAAAAAAATTGATTTTCATAAGGTGTGAAGTGAGGATGTTATAATAATAAAAAAAAAAATTGTGTATAGTAATGAGTCATGTGACCAGGCTTTTGTATAAGAGTCATGCTAGTGTGTCGCCCAATTTTGACCGTTGGACGTGTCCGCTAGCACAAAGTATTTTTTTTGTTTTTTTACATTTTTTAATATATTAAAATGCTTTTAAAAAATAAAAAATATATATATCAATACACTAAAAATCACATGCTTAATCATTAAGTAAAGCAAAATAAAAAATAAATTTAAATACATGAACGGTTAAAATGAAGAGACAAACTCAGACGATATACTAACATTTTCTTTATATATATAATTGGTAACTTTGATCAAGAGAGATTGATGAGTGCATTTAGAGATGTTCTTGATGACTATCATCTGTTGGACTTGGGCTTTCAAGGTATTAAATACACGTGGTCTAGTAGGAGACAAAATCAACAGGTGATAAGTGAAAAGCTTGACCATTTTGTTGTGAATATGAAATGGAAGGAATGTTTTCCACAAGCTCATGTCCTCCACTACTCTGCTACATCTTTTGATCAACTACCGATATCACTTTCTCTAAGTGATGGATAGGCTAGAAGCAGAACTAAGCTTTTCAAGTTCGAGGCCATGTGGATAGAAGAGGATGAGTGTGAGGAAGTTATTTCAAGACATTGGCAAGAAGCTGCTGGAGGTAATAATTTAATGGCCATTTCCCAAAAGATCAAGGCTTGCAGTAGAGGTCTAGAAGTCTGAAATGAGAAGAAATTTGGCAAAGTGCATCAAAATCTAGGGAGAGCACGAGCTACTCTTCATAGAATGCAAATGACAGATCCGAGGCAAGTCACAAAAGAGGAATTGGCATCAGCAAGGAATAATTTGCAAGTTTGACTAGAGAGGGAGGAAATTCTTTGGCACCAAAGAGCTAAAGTTTTGTGGCTTAAGGGGGGTGATATGAACTCAAAAATTTTCCATCATAAGGCTGCACAAAGAAAGAAAAAGAACTGTCTTAATGGACTAAAGGATGAGCAGGGTATATGGACATTTGGGAAGGAGAGAGACCAGCTTATATTAAGCTTTTTCCAGACTTTGTTCCATTCTGATATGAGTAACAATAATTGGGATGTTTTGGAAGGATTAAGGGGTCGGGTGTCTGAACAAATGAATGCTGAGTTATTGAAAAAATTTCATAGAGATGAGGTCAAGACAGCTTTGGATCAAATGGCCCCAACAAAATCCCCTGGACCTGACGGAATGGCACCTGTCTTCTTTCAACAATATTGGCATATTGTGGGTGATAAGGTAACAAATGGAGTGTTGTCCTCCCTTCGAACTGGTACTCTTCCTTCCTCTCTTAATCATACTTTCATAGCTCTAATCCCAAAGCTAAATAAGCCTTAAAAAATTTCTGAGTTCAGGCCTATTAGTTTATGTAATGTTTTGTATAAATTAGTGGCTAAAGTTCTTGCAAACAGGCTTAAAAGTGTACTTGATGTAATTATCTCAAAAACTCAGAGTGTTTTTGTACCGGGAAGGAACATTACTGATAATATTCTAGTGGCGTATGAGGTGATGCATTTTTTGAGAAATAAGAGACAAGGCAAGAATGGATCAATGTCAATTAAGTTGGACATTCGCAAAGCTTATGACCGTGTTGAATGGCCATATTTACAAGTGGTTATGGAGGCAATGGGTTTTAATGCTAGATGGATCCATCTCATTATGATGTGTGTCAAAACTGTTTCATTTTCAATTTTGGTTAATGGTGAGCCAGAAGGTCCTTTTGCTCCATCTAGAGGCTTGAGATAGACAAGATGACCCCATTTCACCTTACTTATTCTTACTATGCACTGAAGGTCTGATCTCTTTGATCAAACATGACGAGAGAAGAGGGGAAATTGCAGCTGTGAAGATTTATAGAGGTGACCCCAAGATCTCTCATTTACTTTTTGCATATGATAGCCTTTTATTTTGTAAGTCAAATATGCAAGAAAATCAGAAAATTCAATCAATTCTCAACTTTTACGAAGCATCTTCTGGTCAAGTCATTAACAGAAACAAAATGGGCCTTGTGTTCAGTTCAAATGTTCAACCACCAACTAAGGATGCAATTATGGACTTTTGGGGAGTAGAACAAAGTTAGGAGTATGAAAAGTATTTAGGACTCCCATCTTTTGTAGGGAGATCAAGGACTAGAGCTTTTTCTGAAATAAAGCACCGAGTGTGGAAGAAGCTACAAGGATGGAAAGCAAAGGTTCTCTCAGCTGGGGGAAAGGAAATGTTGATTAAAGCAGTAGCACAAGCTATTCTTACCTATTCCATGAGTTGTTTTAAGCTTCCATCTTCTTTGTGTCATGATCTTGAACAAATGATAGCAAAATTCTAGTGGGGCAGAAAAATGAAGAGAAGAAAATTCATTGGATGAGTTGGAAGAAGATGTGTGAAACAAAAAAAGAAGGTGTAATGAGATTCAAGGATTTGAGGATCTTTAATGATGCTCTTTTGGCAAAGCAGGGATGGTGCATAATGTCAAATACGGACTCGTTGCTTCACAGTATATTTAAGGCAAAGTATTTTCCAAAGATCCACTTTTTAGATGCTGGTTTCCTTCCTTTGTTTGTAGGGGAATATGGGGTACAATATCCAAGCTAAAGGAGGGGTGCAGATGGAGAATAGACCCAGGGAATAAAGTGAGAGTATGGACTGATGCATGGGTACCAGGTTTTAAAAGGATTGTTGATAAGAACTTTGTGTCTGTGATAGGTGCAAAGGAAGCTATTGTTAATTCATTATTTCTACCTAGGTAAACAGCCTGGGACGTAAACAAAATTTCAAGCATGTTTACTCCTGTAGTGGCACTACAGATTATGAAGATTGTGCTTAGTCAAGGAAGTTCAGATGTGACCTATTGGACACTTGAAGCTCATGGTAGATACACAGTCAAGAGTGGATATAGCTGTTTTAGATCAGTAAATAGGGTGACACAAAGCGGTGAAGCATCGAATACTACTCTTTTAAGGAAATTGTGGAAGTCTATCTGGAATATGAAACTCCCTTAAAAAATAAGAGTGTTTGCATGGAATGTTGTCAAAGGAATTTTACCTACAAAGCATAATCTTTGGAAGAAACATGTAAATATTGCAGAAAATTATACTTTATGTAATGACAGTAGAGAAGATATGCTGCATGTACTACTCTACTGCCCATCCATAGGAGAAGTCTGGATTAGAAACTTCCCAAAGCAGGTATAGGTTGAGGACTTCAGCTCCTTTATTGATGCTGCTCTAAAACTGCAACTCTATAACAATGTCGAGCTGCTGGAGCTGTTCTTTTTAATTTGCTGGAGCTGCTGGGATAGAAGAAACAGGAAGATTTTTGAGGAAAAAGTTGTTCATGCTGAAGATCTATTGGGAAGTGCCTTGGCTATGCAAAAAGGGTTTCATGAATTGAGGAACAAACCTATATATGTTATTAGGCAGCACTGCAGATGGGACCTGGCACTTTCAAATTAAATGTAGATAGAGCTTTCTCTCAAGATGGATCTGTGGCAGGTATAGGTGTTGTATTGAGAGATTCAAAGAGTGAAGTTTTAATGGCGGCAGCGATAAGAGAAATGGCAAGTCTAAATGTACTTGAGCTTGACGGTCTTGATGTCCTTAGGGGGCTACAATTGTGTCTTCATCTTGGTATCTATCATTTGTCAATTGAAACAGATTCTCTTTTCGAATGAGTTTAATTGTAATGGTCAGTCTATGGCCACTATGGGGAACATGGGTAGTGAAGTCAGGAAGTAGTTTATGGTGGGGTTCATACCCGGATGTAATTGCTAATTTCCTTTGCCAAGCTTGATTCTTATTTGTAATCTATTTTATTATATGAAATGAAGAATTTGTTTTCCTATCAAACTAATAATAATAATTGGTAACTCTACCCATGAATGTAGGGTGTGTCACTGTCTAGGGTGTTTTATAATCCAAACTGTTTGGAATCATTGGGGCAGCAAAACGTATATGTGGTCAATAAGGCATGCATGAAGGGTGCTGAGTTTGGCATTTAATTATTTTTGTTAATTTTATTAAATAAAAAAGAATAACGTACCTACATGTGCTGTAAGCGGAATTTAGTTTGTTAACTTATTTTTTCAACTATTATTTGGATAATAATAGGCTTATTACTTCCTACCACTCATTTACTATTACTTTTATTTTTTTATTTTTTTTATTTAATGGTTAAGGAAGTGACTATTAGTGAAGTTATATATTTTTTTAATTCTTTCTTAACGATTAAATATGTTAAAAAAATACTTAAAAGAAAATAATAAAGAAACAAAAATTTAAAATACACTATAGAGTAGTAAAAAAGTAGTAAACCTATTATTATTCTAAGGGTGGGCAGGGTGGGCAGTGAGGCCTTGCACCCCGCTGCCCCACCCGCCATCTGTCCTGCCCCCACCCCGCATCTGGTGCCCCTAACGATGGCGAGGGGTGGGGAGGGCCCAACCCCGCCCCACATTTCCCTCGCCTCGCCCCCACTTATATGTTTATATATATATATATAAACATAAATATATATTTATATTTTACAAAATGTGTATATATAAATATATATTACAATTTGTTAGACTTGTTCACAAAGTATACACTAGCAAATTTAAAAATTACATATTTTTTAAATTATAGTCATATTTACAAAATTTAAATTTACAATTTGGATCTAAATATGTATTTTTAATCACTTTTGGATCTAGGAATAATTTTTAAACCTAGTGGAATGTAGTCTAGTTTTTAAATAAACATGAGGCGGGGCGAATTGGGAATCCGCCTCGCACCTCGCCCATCGGGACAGGGGGCAGGGTGGGGCCTACCCCGCACCGTATGGTGCGAGTAGCACCCCTAATTATCCTTATTATTTTAGTGGTCTATGATTTATGCGGGTAGCGCCCCTAATTATCTCGATACTGGTGGCTAACTGCTGGGGTTGTGAGGTCTTGTGACCTCTATGCCCATTGATTCGCGAGTCTTTAGACTTGATACTAGTGGCTAACTGCTACGGTCGTGGGGTCTTGTGACCTCCAAGCCCATTGATTTGCACCGCGAGTCTTTGGACTCGACACTGGTGGCTAACTGTTGGGGACGTGGGGTAATGTGACCTCCATGCCTGTTGATTTGCACTACGAGTCTTTAGACTAGACATTAGTGGCTAACTGTTGGGGTTGTGGGGTCTTGTGACATTCACGCCCGTTGATTTACACCACGAGTCTTTGGACTTGGCATTGGTGGCTAACTGTTGGGGTCGTGGGCTCTTGTGACCTCCACATCCGTTGATTTGCACCACGAGTCTCTGGACTCGACACTGGTAGCTAACTATTGGGGTCGTGGGGTCTTGTGACCTCCACGCCCGTTGATTTGCACTACGAGTTTTTGGACTCGACAATGGTGGCTAACTGTTAGGGTCATGGGGTCATTTGACATTCATGCCTGTTGATTTGCACACTTGGAACTGTTGGCTAACTACTGGGTCGTGGAGTCTTGTGACATCCATGTCCATTGATTTGCACCGCTTGTATTGAATCGACACGGGTGGCTAACTGTTGGGGTCGGGGGCCTTGTGACCTCCATGCCTTTTGATTTGCACCGCAAGTCTCTAGACCCAACACTGGTGGCTATCTGTTGCAGTTGTGGGGTCTTGTGACCTCCTTGCCCATTGATTTGCACTGCGAGTCTTTGGACTCGACATTGGTGGCTAACTGTTGGGGAATGCGTGAACTGAACACCCTAAATGCCTTTATTAACTTGTCTTTTATCAAAAACATAGATTTTGCAAAATATCTAAGGGTAAAACCTCTTCAAATGATCGACGTTCCGAGGGTGTTGCAACTCCTTACCTTGAATGTCCTTCAGGCAGTAGGAACCCGATCTATTGGTGGCATTGACCACATACAATCCTTCCCATCACGAGTTGAGCTTCCCTTCATCTTGGGTTGTCACTCATGTTTCCTTCAATTCCAAGTCGCCTACTTTAAAAGACCTGGGCTTGACCTGCTTGTTGAAGTAACGCTCGACTTTCCTTTTGTTGAAGATGTTCTAGATGTCCGCCTCTTTCCTCTTTTCCTCAAGCAGGTTGAGGTGTTTCTCAAGTGCCTCATTGTTTTCAGCTTGGTTAAAGCGACTGCTTCACTCCCAAAGGCCAAAGTGAATGGTGTCTCACCTGTTGTGGTCTTCATAGTTGTCCTATAGGCCCATAGGACTCTTGGGAGCTCCTTCGCCCATTCTCCCTTTTTGATGCTGAACATCGTTTTTAAGATCCCAAGGAGGGACTTGTTTGTTGACTTCGCTTGTTGGTTGGCTAGTGTGTGTTCTTGCAACGAGTATTTTACTAGGATACCCAACTCTCGACACCATTCTTTTTAATGCTCCGAGTCGAATTGCTTCCCTTTGTCGGAGACTATACTATTGGGAATGTCAAACCTATACACGATGCTCTTCCAAAGAAATCTGGTGATGGCCTTCGTTGTTATGGTTGTGAGGGGCTCTACTTCCTCCCATTTAGTGAAGTAGTCTACCTTGACGACTATGTGTTTTACCCCACCCTTCCCTAGCGGAAAGGGACCGACCAGATCAACCCCTCATTGGGCAAATGGCCATGGGGCAGTAATGAAGAGTGGTTTTTCAGACGGACAGTGTGGGATGGGAGCGTAGACCTAGCATTGCATGCACTTTTTTGCAAATAGTTTGGCATCCCTTAAGGCGTTGGGCCAGTAGTAGCCCGCCCTGAGGGATGTCCTTGCTAAAGCCTTTCCGCCCGAATGCTTGCCTAAGACGCCTTCATGGATTTCTACCAAAACATACTACGCTTCCTCGGGCGAGATGCACCTTAGCAGAGGGGCGGCAAAGCCCTTATTGTACAAGATTCCTTCAACTTTAACAAATCGCACTGCATTCCTTCTAACTTTTCTTGACACCTCCTTCCCTTCCGACAGTTTTTCGGTATCTAGGTTTTCCAATATTTCCTTTGTCCACATTGGCCCCGAGGGTGCAACGTGGTTCACCTGTGCTCTAATTGATTGGATCCCTAACACCCTTTTTTTCTACTCCCAAGGCAGTCTATGTCATCCCTTGCAGAGGCGGCTTTGGCTAGTCTATCCACTATTGCGTTTTCTGCCCTTGGTACTTGTTCAAGACTAAAATAAGTGAGCTGGTCGCAGATTTTAGCACCCGATTAAGGTACTTTTTAAATATTTCCCCTTTTGTGGTGTAAACTCCAATTACTTGGTTTACCACTATTTGAGAGTCGGCTTTGGTTTGGATCTTGCTAGTGCCTAGAGCCTACGCCACTAAGAGTCCTACTATTAGGGTCTCATACTCGGCTTTATTATTGGTGATCTTGAAAGTGAGCGTGGCCATGTAGTAGTACTCCCGACATGCCTCACCAATGATGTAGATCCTTATACCTCCTCCCTTCTGGTAGGAGGATCCGTCAACAAACACTACCCAGGGTCGGCTGGGATGTGCCATTTCAATATCCGTCGAGAAATTGGTGGATTCAGAGACAAAGTCTACTAAGGCTTGCCCCTTTACTGCACTTCTGGGCACATAGTCGTTATCAAACTCATTGAGCTTCATTGACCATGCGACCAACCTTCTTGAACTGTACGATAGGGGTGTAACCAGTCCAGTTTGGTCCTATTTTTGACAAAACTTGGGATTGAACCAGTATGCACCGGTTTTGCATTTTCAAGAATTTCGCACCGGTTACCCCCTAAACCAGTATTCTGGTTTCATCGATTTCGGTCCGATTTTTCGATTTTAATATACTATATACTATATTATATAATAGTATATTATAGTATATAATACTATAGTGATAATATATTGTAGTATATTATAATTTTATTATAGACTACAGTGATATATTATAATATATAATGTGGTGATATATTATAGTACATTATAATCTATAGTTATATGGTATTAATACACACTATATAGTATTAGTATAACTATTAAGACTATAGTGATATAAGATTTTAAAATTTAATATTATATTAATTAATAATTTATCTTCTAATACAAAACTATTTTATATATAATTATATAATATATATAAAAATTATATACAATATAAAAAATTATATTATATATATGAAATGGTCGTTCGGTCTAGTTTTAGAAAAGAAAAATCGTAACCGAACCGATTTTGACCAGTTTTAAGAAAAATAAAACCGATACCAAACTGAATCAAACTTGGTACCGGACCAAACCCACCGGTTTGGTTTACTGGTTCACCCTTTTTTTTACGCCCCTACTGTTTGGCTTCTTTAGTATTCTGACGAGTGGGTGCTCTGTCATCACTTTATTAGGTAGGCCTGAAAATACGGTCGTAACCTCCTGGCAGCTATCACCAGTGCAAAATGCCAACATTTCCATCCGCAGGTACTTGATCTCGGTGCCTCTTACTGCACGACTCGTGTAATATACCGGCACCTATGTTGTTCCCTCTTCTTTGACTAAGACTGCCGAGACAGCTTGGGGTGAAATCGCCAGGTACACATATAAAATGTCCCCTTGATTGGGCTACTTTAGTAGAGGTGGGTTGGCCAAATATTGCTTAAGCCCTTGGAAGGCTCTGTCACATTCCTCATTCCATGGGTGTGCTTTCAACAAGACCCTAAAGAAAGGAAGACACTTGTCCGTAGATCTCGATACGAATCTATTTAAGGCGGCTACTCTACCTGCTAGTCGTTGGGCATCATTAAGGCTTTTTGGCGGCATCATATTTCAGATGGCGTCGATTTTTTTGGTGTTTTCCTCAATACCTCTCTCCAAGACAATAAAGTCCAAAAACTTTCCCGAGTTGACCCCGAAGGCACACTTAGCTAGGTTTAGCTTCATCTTGTATTTGCACAGCACTGCGAAGGATTCTCTGAGGTCTGCTAGGTGCTGGGTAGGGTCCTTGCTCTTTACTAGTAAGTCGTCGATATGCACCTCCATGGTCTTCCCAATTTGATGTTTGAACATCCGATTGACCAACCTTTGATAGGTCGCCCCAGGGTTCTTCAAGCCGAAGGGCATCACTTGGTAAAAATAGAGGCCTCTATCGGTGATGAATGTTGTTTTCTCATGATCCGCTTTATTCATTTGGATTTGATTGTACCCTGAATATGCATCCATGAAGCTCAAAACTTTGTGTCATGTCATGGCATCTACAATGATATCAAATTGTGGCAATGGGAAACTGTCTTTGGGGTAGGCTTTGCTAAGGTCAATGAAGTCTACACGCATTCTCCACTTCCTGTTAGCTTTCTTAACTAGTACTATGTTGGACCATTCTTGGTAGTATGTTTCCTTTATAACCCCCGCCGCCAAAAGACCTTTTATCTCCTCAACTATGGTTGTGCACTTCCCCGTACTGAACGACCTTCTTTTTTAGTATACCTTTTTGGCCTTCAGTTTGACGCACAACTTGTGTTCTATAAAGGCGTTGTCAATCCCTGGCATATTTTCGTGGCTCCAGGTGAACACATCTCGATGTTCTGGCTGAGTCTCGTCCTAACCCTTGTGTTCTTTTTTAGCGTACCTCTCTGTGTTCTGGCTGAGTCTCGTCCTGACCCTTGTCGTGGTGTTTGGGCGTTCTGAATTCAAGGTTACTATTTCTAGCGGCTCATTTGCTTTGGCTTGCATCAAGTTGTTCTCATCTCTCGATTCCATGTCCTAGCCTACTTCTACCAAGGGCAGGGGTGGCGACCTTTTGCCAAACCGTCTGCGACAAACACACTAGGCGGGCGCCTTTAGCTCCTGAATATAAAACTCCCGTGAAAGGATTTGTTCTCTACGAACCTCACCAACGCTTGTTTCCGTTGGGGATTTCATTTTCAAGTGGTAGGTAGAGGTGACTATCTTTAAGTCGTTTAAGGTTGTTCTGCCTAATATTACTTTGTAAGACGACAAGACTTTTACCTTCAAAAAATTCATCATTGTGGTAACTATGTGGGCACCCTAGCCAATTATGACTGGCAACGCAATGGCACCCATGGGTTGCACAGCTTCTTTTGAGAACCCCTTCAAGGGAGATGGCGAAGGGCACAGCCTATCAAGGCAAATGCCCATTTTGTTGAAGTCATCCCAGAATAAAATGTCGGTTGAGCTCTCGTTGTCTACTAGGACCTGCTTGGTCGTGTAGTTGGGGGATCAGGGCGTCTTAGTGGGGGTACAAAACCCCTTAACGGTCTTCGTCTCCGAATGAAATGGTAGGGGTGGTATTTAGTCTAGGGTGTTTGGGAGGCTTATCTGCCATATACACCTCATGATACCTTGCTCTGCGAGCATGAGCCTTTCTGTTGGACGTTGTTGCACCTCTGCCAATGAACCCTCCCTCTATCGTGTGTATTTTCCCAAAAGGAGATTGATCTCACTCATGTGGCTACCAAGGGGTGTTGTGTCTCTGTTTCTCTCCTGTTTCTGAAGTTTGGTACTTTTGCTTCATCTGGGTTCACAATTATGACCCTCTTCTCTCATGGGCTTGAGATACTCAGCCAACATTTGTTCGAGCTCCCCGCTTCTCGCCAGACTGGTAACCCTCTTTTTCAATGTTTCACAATCTTCTATCTAGTGAGTGTCTGACTGGTGGTACTTGCAATAACGTTTCCCTCTCGCCAGTGGGCGTGCTTCCTTCCTAGTCGCCTGGTCGTTTTCTTGCACACTTAGATTATTGTGAATGAGCCGATGTTCCTGCTGTCGTTGATTGGAATATCTTTCACGCCTCTCATCTTGATGACCCTGCCTAGTCTTCTTGTCCTTGGCGCCGTTTGAGTTCCTAGCCTCTACTTTGCTTCCTGTTTTTTAGCCTCCAAAAGAGCCTGCAATGTGTTCTCATCGTTAACGAAGTTATCTACCCTATCCATGAACTCCCTCAAGGTGAAAGGGGTCCCCGACCAGCTTAGCCATGAATGGGCTCTGAGGCCATATACCCCCTAGGAGGGCAGCTAGAGTGATCTTTTCGTCTTGATCATCTTTGGTCAACTCCTCCTTTTTGAAATGGGTTAAATATGCTTTCAGGCTTCCTCCTTCTCTTTGTTTAATGGTGAGCAGATAGGCGGCTAACCTTCAGCTCCTCCTACTCGCCATGAACTGCGTTAGAAACCATCTAGCTAACTCCTCGAAACTGCTAATGGATCCTGGACGCAAAGTCCCAAACCAACCCCATGCTATTCCCTTTAACATTAACGGGAAGGCCCGGCAAGCCATTTCCCCCAAAAAGCCATGGAGGGTCATGTGTGCTTTGAAGTTCTCTAGGTGATCTAGCGGATCTCGCGACCTGTCATACATGTCGATCTGAGGAACCATAAACTTGGGTGGGAGGGGTACTACCATTACTTCTTCACTATAGGGGAGGCCAGTCCGATTAAGTTTATTGTTACCTTTAGGTGTTATTTATAGAGGTGCTGAGAACATAAATAAGCACTAGTTATCCTGTAATAAGCGAACGAGATAACCATCCTAATCTATCAGCGTTATCATATCACACGATTAAGCCCGTGGGTCACAAGGGCTCTTGGACAATGCGTCTCCCAGTCTTGGACTAATAGGCTGAACCTTTCCACTAGTCGTGGGCTTATAACTAAGGGAGCTAAATATCCCTTCCAAATCATGTTGTTGGCCTTGGACCCCGACTAAAAATTGCATCAACAATGTCAATAACATTAGAAAGTGTTAGATCGACGTTAAGTTTGTGTTTTCTAAAATTGTGCGATCCAATTTTATAAACTCCTAAGTTTTATGTTTTAAGAAAATGAAAAGTAAACATTGGAGGCAGGTGCGGGGGGGGCAAGAGTGATGTGACCTAGATATGAGGTTGGATGAAGCCAATAGAAGGAGCCACGTGTCCATGGGTGACTCTGATTGAGGAAAGAACGCGGGGTCAGACGTGTACAAGGGACCAATACATTTCCCACCCAAAAATCCCACCCGACTTCCATTTTAGACTCGGTCTTCTAATACTCTAATGGGCCAATTGGGAAAACTCATACAAACAACACCACCTTTTTCATGTTCTTTCCATTTCCATTATTATTATTAGCAATGCCATGTGTGATTGTTCTAAATTTGAGGAACTTTATAATATAATATCTTCTAAAAAGGATCGTTTAATATGCTCATTTAGGTAGGAAGGGGGGAGAGAGTGTGGAAGACGGTGGTGTCGTGTCAAAATAATAAGCAGCTATGCCCCGCAATGTTCCCCCCACCCTGTTTTGCTCACTTATTGGAATTTGGCTAGTCCCCGCCCTTCTTTCCATAATCTATAACACGTGGTCTTCTATTACACGTCCGAGGTGGACCGTGATGCCTCCTTTCTCTCCCTATATAAACCTTTCCTCCCCCATCTCTCTCCTCACACTTCTCTCCTCACTTCACATCAAACTCTCAAAGCTCTCTTTATTCCCAAACCAAACCAACCATAAAAAAAATAGACAAGCAGCTCTCAAATCCCACACAAACCAATCCAAAACCTTCTTCTACTACTATAAATGCCCCTTTCCACTTCCCCTTAATAGGTAAGTAACCATGGCTTCACCTTCAGCAGCAACAATATCTTCATGCATATCTTTTAAGCATAGATTTGGTTCTTCTTCTACCCTTTCATCATTCCTTGAGTTGGGCTCTCCTTCAACCACCGTCTCCTTGATGAGGCCCACCAATAGGCCCAACGTAAGTTGCTCTCTTCAAACACTACAATTTCCCAAGCAGCGTTTACCTTCGAATGATATTGCCACTCCCAACATTGCCCATCCAAAAGATGCAGCTAACTCTTCTCCTCCTCCTCCTCCATCTTCGACAGCCAATAAGTCTGTGCCCCATCAATGGAACCTCTTACAGAAAACTGCGACCATGGCCTTGGACGCCGTAGAGACTGCTTTAGTCTCGCATGAGCGCCAACACCCACTTCCCAATACCGCCGATCCCAGAGTCCAAATTGTCGGCAATTTCGCTCCAGTAACAGAGCAGCCCGTCCAGCACTCGTTACCGGTTTCAGGCAAAATTCCCTGTTGCGTACAGGGCGTGTATATCCGGAACGGTGCGAACCCACTTCACGAACCAGTCTCTGGTCACCATTTCTTCGATGGAGATGGTATGGTCCATGCTGTTCAGTTCAAGGATGGCTCCGCTAGCTATGCCTGTAGGTTCACCGAGACGCACCGGCTCGTTCAGGAGCGAGCTCTTGGTCGCCCTGTTTTCCCTAAGGCCATAGGTGAGCTTCACGGCCACTCAGGCATCGCCCGGCTCCTCCTATTCTATGCTCGAGGACTATTCGGCCTCGTTGATTCCAGCCACGGCATGGGAGTCGCAAACGCTGGCCTTGTCTACTTCAACGGTCGCCTCCTTGCCATGTCCGAAGACGATTTACCATACCAAGTCCAAGTTACTCCCACTGGCGATCTTAAGACTGTTGGCCGCTATGATTTCAATGGTCAGCTCCGCTCAACAATGATTGCTCACCCAAAACTCGACCCCATCACCGGAGAGCTCTTCGCTCTTAGCTACGATGTTGTCCGAAAACCATACCTCAAGTACTTCCACTTCTCTCCACAAGGGAAAAAATCCCCTGACGTTGAAATTCCTCTAGCTCAGCCTACAATGATGCATGACTTTGCAATTACAGAGAACTTTGTGGTAATCCCGGATCAGCAGGTGGTGTTCAAACTCCCGGAGTTGATTCATGGTGGTTCTCCAGTCATTTACGACAAGAGCAAGATGTCCAGGTTCGGGATATTGGACAGGAATGCCACTGATGCTTCTGGTATCAAATGGATTGAAACCCCTGATTGTTTCTGTTTCCACCTCTGGAATGCCTGGGAAGAACCCGAGACCAATGAGGTCATAGTAATTGGCTCTTGCATGACTCCTCCCGACTCGATTTTCAACGAGAGTGACGAGAGCTTAAAAAGCGTGCTATCTGAGATTCGGCTTAACTTGAAGACAGGAAAATCCACGCGCCGTCCCATTACGTCCGACTCTGAACAAGTGAACTTGGAGGCCGGTATGGTGAACCGAAACATGCTCGGGAGGAAAACCCGGTTCGCATATTTAGCCCTTGCTGAGCCGTGGCCCAAAGTATCTGGTTTTGCAAAAGTGGACCTCTTAACAGGAAAACTAAGAAAGTACATGTATGGCGACAAGAGGTACGGTGGCGAGCCTCTGTTCCTTCCCCGAAGCCCCAATTCTGAGAAAGAAGACGATGGCTACATCCTGGCCTTCGTCCACGACGAAAAGGAGTGGAAATCAGAGCTGCGAATCGTGAACGCCATGAATTTGAAGTTGGAAGCCACGGTTAAGCTTCCGTCCCGGGTTCCCTATGGCTTCCACGGAACCTTCATAAATTCAAAGGACTTGGAGAGGCAGGCGTAACTTATTTCTGGGCTGTGTCTCTCTCAGAGATGTGTGATGTCACTCATGTGTTTGTAGATTTTATTGATAGATATGTTAGATATATAGTGGTGATTTTGCAGAGGGATGATAGCTTATACGTCCCCGGAATCTCCACTTCTGGATACTATGACAGCCGTTTTCTGTCTCTCTCTTTATTTGGTTTGGTATTTCGAAGTGAAAGGGTTTGGGGGGGACCAGCTTGTAGCTCTTGGCTGTAGGTAGTTTATACATATGGAGCTCAGCTGGTTTCTGCTGATTCCCTCAAATATGTCCATCATCGAAGTACATATCTGCAGAAGATTATGTAATATTGGTGTCTATAGTAATTCTGTTCATATCTCAAATAGTTCTCCCTTCCAGTCTCTCTCTTGTAAATACTACACAACCACTTTCCTTCGGGTATCCTTTTCAAAATGTCCTTTTCTTCTCAATCTAACCTTGTGCAGTCTACATTTCTGTTTGTATCTGAAATCCTATCTTCCAATCTCTATTGGCTGGAGGGAAGAATTAGGAGCAGGAATGGACGAATTAGCATTAAGCGTACTTAGCGTAGATACGCGACTGTCAGTCCATTTATGCTCAGTGGGCAAATAAGGACCACCGGATTAGAGATAGATATGAAAATGAGAAAGAGATGGTTTTAGATAAAAGATAAAAGTTAAAAAAAATATTATTAAAATATTATTTTTTAATATTATTATTGTTTTAGAATTTGAATAAGTTGAATTGAAATTTAAAAAAGATTGAATTGTTTATTATATTTTATATAAAAAATTAAAAAAATTATAATAATAAAATGAGATGAAATAAAATAAAATAAAATATTTTCTGAATTTAAACGTGATCAAAATCTTAGCATATTGACACGTTAACACAATTTATATATAATATCATGGAAAAATTGATTGTTGATCGAGAACTCTGAATGAGAAATGATATATCCACTTAATATTTTTAACGATATTTTGTATCGAATATTTTTTTTAATGTTTATTTAATAGTTGAGAAAATATTTTTAAAGGGTTTGTGATTTTTTTTATTTTTAAAAAAAATTAAATGAGTTTAAAAAATGTTTAAAAAAATAAATTGAAGAAGTTTCTGCCGCTTGCACCACTCTTCATCTTATAAAGGCCCGTGGGGGAAATTGACTGTGTCAGAGAGTGACGACTTCCCTGGTAAAGTGCCCAATCAGAGCACGAAACATCATGTTTCATATTACCATCAAACTTCACAAATCTAAACTTTCGCGATTGGAAAGAAATGTAATGGCGCACAAAAAGGTGATGTACGTCAAGAAATGTCTGATCTGTTGGGAAGAAAAAGAGTCAGCACAAGTCTAATCTCTACGTGGAGAGGATATTTTTAAGTCAACTTTGCCTAGTGCCCAACAGAAGATTAACTAGAGATGGAATGATGTTCACACGCGGCGGACGGTGCAGGAAGCAAGTGGTTCTGGAGTAAATTAGATGGATAACGATAGGTTACTACTCTACTATCTATTTTTTTTTTAATATTTAATTTTTTTATTTAATAATTAAAAAAATAATTATTAATAAAATTATATATTTTTTAAATTTTTTCTTAATAATTAGATAGGCAATTATGACAGCAAAATGATTAATACTTCTTGTCAGTTTTATTTTTCCCATGTTTCTTTTTGATTAAAATGATACGTCTTTGGAAAATGCTCGGGAGGATTAGAAGTGGCCTTTTCTTTTATTGAATAGTTAAGAAATTAATTTTTATTGAGTTTGTAATTTTTATTTTAAATATTTAAAGCTATTATAAAATATTTGAAAATAATAATAATAAGTGGTACAATACGGGGGACACCATTCTCGGTTTCTCAGCATTTTCCTACTTCTTTTACTAAGGTTTTGATTCAACGCGTGTCAGGTATGCGTTGCACTTATTGCTTTAAAAAAGATTGAAAAGAGAGAGAAGGTAATTGTGGATCAAACAAAATGATGTACAGAACTTGTGGCCATTTGTTGTAGGGTATTGACTTCGCACGAGCGGCCACATTTGTTGTAGGGTATTTTTTTTTTTTTGAAGGGAAATCATATCTCTCATTTCATTATAACAAAGAAGAAATACACGGAGGAGCCTCCTCCATAGTTACAATGAAATCTGAAATAGAAAGAGCATTTTTTACTAACAAATGTGCAATGTTATTACCATTTCTCCTAACACGAGAAAAATCACATTTAGCAAAGCAACTAGATAACATTTTGGCCTCACTCACGAACATGCTTGCACTGGACCAAACCTCAGCAGTAGCCTTGAGATCATTAATAACCTGCAGGGAATCACCTTTGAAGATGACTTGTCCAAGGCCAAGGTCAATGCCAAACTTAATGGCCTGCTGTGCACCATAAGACTCAGCAAGAAGAGGATCAGGGTACATGTGTTTGTTGTGCCTTAAGGTAGCCACAATGTGACCCTCACAGTCCCTAACACAAATGCCAATACCAATCAGCCCTTTAAACTTATCAATAGCCCCATCCCAGTTGATTTTATACCAGTTGAAAGGAGGAGGATTCCAGACCTCTGTGCACCGCACGTTGTTGTAGGGTATTGACTTCGCACAAGCGGTTTATTCATTGAATACTGTTATTTTAATGACTCGGTGCACCGCACGTTGTTTATATGGTATAATTTAATTTAAAAAAATAAATTTTAAAATATAAATCTTATAAATTAAATCTTATCATTTAAGTAGTATAGATAATATGTTCATAAAACTGGTTCTACAAGATGAGTTAGGTCTATAAATTTCTTTATAGTATCAAAGATTGCCATAAGACGAATGGGGGCTCACACTACTTATCCCGTGACAATGACCAGAAAAAATATTGGCCTGCACGTAAGGGAGGGTGTTGAGGAATAATCCAACATTGCCTGTGGACAAGGTCTTGGACATGTTTATAAGGAATAAACAATCATCTTTTGAAAAAAAAAATCGGTTTTATAAGATGAGTTAGGCATATAAATTTCTTTATGTTCATCCAGGCCGAGTTTCATCACGACTCGGTCTGGAACCCAGATAACCGGATTCTAGTTCCAAGCTGGAACCTGCATCGCACTACCTGGCCCTACTCGAGCCAGGTGCAGTTATGATACCCAGGTTCTGGGTTTAAAACTCGGTACCCCAATTTTATAAAAATAATAACCCAATATCAAAATGACGTCGTTTTAGACTTAATGCTTGAAGTCTTCAACCCCACCGTCGATTCCTCATTCCACTCTATCTGCTTTCTCTGCTCTCGTGCCAACAAATTGAAATTGTGAAAGGTTAAACCCTAGCCTTCAAGCTTTTGTGATTGTCTCTCTCACGGCTAGCCTTTCTGTAACTCTCTCTCTCCCCAAAATCCTTGGATATATATCAAATGCATTTTATGGTTCTTTGTTCACGTTTTTTTTTATTATTATTATTGAACTCAACTCATCATATTTCCATTCCATCAAACTGTATGTTGGCCATCAGCAATTACAAGAGACAAAATGTTTGGGTTTACATAGTCAATATCTAGCATTTCCCAATCCAATGAGACTACTTCTTGAGCCAAGTGGTGTGCCACTTTATTTGCTTCCCTCTTGACATGTTGAATTTCCCATCTTATCTTCTTCAAGGCAGCTTTAGCATCCTCCACCAAGCAACTCAGCATCCCATTTTGTACTTTGCATTGTCACAAAGCATTAACAACTTGACTTCAATCCCTCTCTAAGACAACATTTTTGAGTTCCGGCTCCATACACAACAATGCAGCAGTTACTAAACCCCTTGCTTCTGCAATAGATGCTTGAGAACAAAAATAAAGTGGTTGCCTTAGAATGAATATAACATCCCCTTCATTATCTCGAATCACCACTCCAATACCAATTATGTGATTTGCTACTCTGAATGCCACATCCCAGTTTACTTTGAGCCAATCTAGAGGTGGAACTTTCCATGATGTTCCAACCTACTGTTGTTCTGTCATTTGTGTTACTCAATCCAATTGTTGTGCTTGTTTAAACTCTTGTTGTGTCTGTTGGGATCTAATGAATACAGATTCTGGAGATAAGAGATCCCCTTCAAAAACCCAATGGTTTCTCTTAAACCACAATGCCCTTTCTATTTCTGCAAAAAAACAAATTTCATCCTTGCCTATTCTGTTATACATAGAAAGAAACATAGAGCTAAAATCTTTCTCAATTATTACTACTTTTGAATTTCCTGCTTCCAAAACTCCATACATGCTGTGCAGATGGGCAAGACCATAGAATATGTGTTGGGGTTTCATTCGAAGTCTGACAAATGGGAAAAAGTGGATCTGCAGTGATCTTCCTCCTGAACAGGTTCTGCTTTGTAGGTAATGCATCTTCACATGCGCTCCAAATGAACACTTTAATTGAATTTTTTGTTTGCAAATTCTATTCCAATTTCCAAAGTTTGCTTTGATCCCCTTTTAGTGAGCACTCCCCCATTCTACTTCGTTGTTGCTGATTATGCATGTGATATGCACTTCTGATAGAAAAATCACCACTTGATGTGCCTTTCCACGCTAGCTTATCATCAATAGAACACTGTGAGACAAGTATTTTCAATATTTCTTTTGCCTCTTCCTAACTAAAAGCATTCCTGAGAAGTTGCATATTCCACCATCCACTGGACTAATCTATTAAGTCTACCACCTTTGCATTTTCTGGTAAGGCTTGCATTGGTGATTGAATGTTACACAGTCCAAGTCTTGAGATCCACTTATCTTTCCACAGACTAATATTTTTCCCATTTCCCACTCTCCGAATGCTTCCTTCCTTTACTAGATCAATTGCTGAATGTATACTCCTCCAAGCAAATTAGGGTCTTGAACCTATCTTGGCTTGCAAAATATAGGAATTGGTGAAATAAGTTTCTTTGAAGATCCTAGCTGCCAGAGATGATGGAGACTTAAGAATTCTCCAAACTTGTTTGGCTAGAAGAGCTATGTTGAAACTGACCAGGTCTCTAAAACCCATTTCCCATTTGTTTTACTCATGCTCAAACTATTCCAAATTTTCCAATGGATCTTTGAATGATTCTCTTGAGCTCCCCACCAGAAATTTTCCATTAAAGCATTAAGCTTGTTACACAGTGTTTTTGGTAAAGAGAACACACTCATACTATGTGTTGGGATAGCTTGAATGACTGCCTTGTTCAATATCTCTTTGCCAACCTGTGAAAGGAACTTGTTTTTCTGATTTTCTAGTCTTTTGCTGACCCTTTCCACTATACCATTGAATTCCCTTACTTTTGATCTTCCAATTAGGGATGGCAATCCCAAGTATTTTTTCCAAGTTAGAGGAAGCTCTTAAACCTGCTATCTCCATGATAAAGTCCCTTGTAAGTTGCTTGGTGTTTTTGCTAAAACAGTGATGTTTTTTCTCTGTTTAATTGCTGTCCAAATGCTTGCTCATAACCATGTAGGATTTGATTTAATTCATCCCATTCTTGCATAGAAGCCTTACAAAACAGTAGGCTATCATCAGCAAAGAATATATGGTTCATCTTGATCTTTCTCCTAGCTATTGGAACTCCAGAAATAAGCCCCTTCTGTTCTGCTTGATATAACTTAGCTGTCAAATCCTTAGCATAGATTATAAATAGAAAGGGGGATAACGGACAACCTTGCCTTAACCCTCTTGAGGGTTTAAACACTTCCTGAGCCACTCCATTTAGTAAAACTGAAAAGGAAGATAAAGATATGCATCTTTGAATCAAATTAGTCCATTGTGTATCAAAACCCATCTTGAGCATTGCCTCCTTGAGAAAACACCACTCAACTCTATCGTAAGCCTTGCTCATATCTAGTTTCATAGCCATATAACCTTTCTTTCTATGCAATTTCATATTCGTTGTGTGAAGAGTCTTATATGCAGCCAATATGTTGTTTTTAATTAATCTTCCTGAGACAAATGCATACTGGTTCTAAGAGATAATAGTAGGCAGAATTTCCTTCATTCGATTGGCCAACATTTTTGTGATAAATTTTTATAGCACATTGCAGAGACTTATAGGTCTGTACTCTGTGATACTCTTTGGACTGTTGTGCTTAGGAATCATCACTAGATATGTGTGATTTATGCTAGACATATCTTGCTCAGACTTTAGAAAAGCTAAGATTGCATCACATACCTCCTCCCCCACCACTGGTCAATACCTTTGATAAAAGCAAGCTCCATATATATCTGGGACAGAAGCTTTATAGGGACCCATTTGAAACACAGTCTCTTGCATTTCCTCTTTGCTGAAAGGTAGGAGCAATCTGTCATTCATTTGTTGGGTGACTCTTTTCTTTGTTGCATTGAGAAAGTTGTCAATGTTGGTAGGCCTTGAGGATGTGAACAATCCCTTATAAAATTGAGTAAAAGCCTTCCCAATTTGGCTAGTTTCTGTTATACATACTCCATTACCATCCATAACTTGCTCAATTGTATTTCTCTATTTTTTTTTTACTTGCACAAAGATGGTAATATCTTGTGTTTTGATCCCCTTGTTGTAGCCATGTCACCTTGGCTCTTTGCTTTCATTTCAAGTGGTCTCTTTCAAGCATCTCATTTCTTTTTTGTTGAAGATGTTTCATCTGTTGAACTATATCTTCTGTAAGAAATTGCTGCATTTGCTGCAGCCTGTTTGTCTTTTACATTAAACTTTCATTTGCTTCATATTCCCTTTTATAGCTCCACAACCTTAGCTCTCTCATGCACCTATCTAACTTCTCTTTTATTTTCTGCAAGCCACCAGAATTGCCTCTCCCATTCTGCCATACCTTTTTAATCACATTTTCACAATCAGGAAAGGTGGACCATCTATCTTCATATCTTCTCACTTGTGAGGCTCTGTTTATCTTGTTATTATGCTGACCTATTGACATTATGATAGGACTATGGTCTGAAGTAGAATTAGCCAGCACTTGCACCTCCCCACCACCAAATGTTGCACACCATTCAGCATTTGCAGTTGCTCTATCAAGCCTTTCTTTAGTAAAGGTTTGATTAGATCTATTATTTGTCCATGTGTACTTGCCTTTTGTTGAGCCCAAATCAGTAAGCGTACAGTCTTGCAGCATTTTTCTAAATGTCTCCATCTGTTTTTCATCTCTTATTGCCCCTCCAGACTTTTCACTTTGATATAGGATTTCATTAAAGTCTTTTATACAAAGCCATCTTCTGGGATGCTGCAATTTAAGATGTCTCAAAATGCTTCATCCTTTGTGCCTATTTTCTATTTTAGGATGGCATAGAAGCATGTTAGCATCCAAGAGAAGTCCTTTTGATCAACCCAGATATTGATATGTCTTTGTGTGTAATTTTGAATCCTGAGTTTGCTATCCTCCTCCTGAAACAAAGCCAAACCATCACTTTTTCCTACCCCCTCAACTGAAAAAACATTTTTAAAACCCAACTTATTTATGGTAGCTTCTAACTTATTCTTATGCATCTTGGTTTCCATGAGAAACAATATGCTTGGCTTATGGGCCTTAACCAAGAGACTAAGGTCCTTAACTATTCTAGGGTTGCCAAGCCCTCGGCAGTTCTAACTTAGAAGTCTAATTTCTCCCGGCAAGGCAGATTAACAGCTTCTGCCTATTCATTCACTACAACTGCCATAGCTGGTTTTTTGGCCCTAGCCTCCTGGTTGTTTTCCAAGGCAAAAAGAGTGTTCTCATCTTCTGTTTTTCTTTTCCTTGTAGCATAAGGAGTCGTAGGCCTTATCTCACTATTAATCTATACCCTTGCCCTCCTCTTCCATTTAATAACATTTACCTCTGCCAACTGATTTGAATTACTATGAATACTTTGAGTCTTCTCTGAAACTGAAGTGGTCTCCTGTTGGCTCGTCTTCAGTTCTGGTATGGAATCCATAATAGATATATTCATCAAATTTTCTTCCTTCTCCAGAGCCAACTTAGGTGAATCATGTTGTGCTTGAGTTTCTGTTCTGCTTTCTTGTATATCATCATATGTTGTTGTCTACATCTCAAGCATTTTACCTTCCCTACCTATAGTTTTCCCATTTTGTATCAACTTATGTTCCCCTTTACGTGCTCTTCAGACCTGGATTGAGTAATACTTATATGTTGTCTGCCTGAGCTACTACCATAGCTTGAACTGGTCCTTGAAGTAGTTGGACTTTTCCAAAATTAGTAGCCCTGAGTCATATTCCATATTGATTATTACTAATCATCTTGGATAAATCTCTTTGATTGTTTTGACCTGCACAGCCACTCGAGTCATGCTTAATCACCCCACAAGTGAAACAAAACTTAAGAAGCTTTTCATATTTGTACTGCACATAACCCTTGTGTCCAAGCAGGTCCATCAGTTTTCCCCTTGCCAATGGTCTCATTAAGTCCATTTCAACCAGAACTCTTAACCATCTTCCCCAAAAACTCTCATTAATATCAGAATCCACCTTCAAAACAGTACCAATCGAAGATCCAACTCTACTCCCAACTTCCTTTTTCATGCACCCCAAGGGTAAGTTGTGTAATTGGACCCAAAGATTAGTATGAGTGAAGGGTAGTTTAGTAGGTGGTGTGTAACCTTCAGATTTTCTCAAACATAACAGATTTATATCAAACATCCATGGCTGACCTTCCCATATTCTAATTAAGTCAGTTTCAAATAGGAATTCAAAAATATACAAATTCTCTCCCACTTCTATGATCTTGATGCCTATATAGAATTTCCATATCTTACATAGTATTTTTGAAGACCTCTCAATTAATTTTCTTGTCAGCTATGAGTTTCCCCACTAAACATAGCTTACCTCTTTCCATGGTTTCCTTGATGTCTTTTCCAGTTATAACAATTTTATCTTTTTCTTCCTTTGTCAATGAAAGCTTGTTCCATAACTCAGCTAATTCCTCAGTCATCTTGAACCTCTCTCTGTTATTCAATTATAGTATGAAGTTTTAAGTCTCAAATGCTGCACCTCTTATCTCAAACTTTGCCCTTGGCAAAAAAACCTTCCACCAGGGTGAAGGATTTTCTTCCTCCTCACTAGAGCACTCTAGAGTCGAGAGGAAACTACATTTTCAGTCTTTTGACTTCTTGTTCTTTGTTCACGTACGGTTAAAAGGCATAGCTGGAAATCTAATGTATTATATAATAACATTCTGCAGAAAACGATATGGTGGGCTGCTTTTTTATTTACCTGTTTTTTATCTATTAGCTTTCAAGCTACAAGCCATTTAACTCCGTTAATATTGATACAAATACATGTATCAATATTCTGACACTACAACACAATTTGTCTTTTCTGATAGAGGAAATCGTCACTAAAAATAACCAAAACGTCACTAATGATACTTGATGACGGTTTGAAACCATTACCATGATTGTCACCTAATGTGCATCACATAAAATAATTGGTGATGGTCTACTGTTGAACCGTCACTAAAAATATTTTTAGTGACGGTTGGAGGTATTTTGGTTGATGTAACGTTCGAACGTTCCCATTTTTGTGACGGTTGAGATTTGTCACAAAAAGTAACGTTCGAACGTCCAATTGAACGCTCAAACGGCAACCCGACCGATTGGCATTCGAATGACAGAAGTTGACGTTCGTTGATTCTAGTTCGAACGTATCATATTTACGTTCGAACGTTTATGCGTCCGAACGTTAATTACAATAACCGTTCGAATTTCCATTCGAACGTTAATGGACCATTGTTCAAACGTAATGGGTTTAACGTTCGGACGTTATTTTGAATGTTAACGAAGAAGCATTTGAACGCAAGTGGTACGTTCGGAGGTTTGTTCGAACGTTAATTGTTTAATCATTCAAACATTTTCTTCATTTGAGGGTGAGTACGTTCGAAAGTTGAGGCCTATGTTCGAATGTTACTATATAATTTTGTGTATTCACGTTCCAACGTTGGTTCGAATGTGAACCAATGTTCGAAAGTTTTTAATTTACATTCGAACTTACAGATCAGAAATACTAATTTCATAAAATTAAAAAGTATACCAATTGTATCATATTACACACCAACAATTAACAACTAAAAATGTCTTATAAAATTTCAAAATTAGATATTAAAATTAGTTATATACACTGATAAAATTGATAAAATTCATTTCTTCTGTTTTCCTCGTCTATCGCAATTCTGTTGCAACAACATAACACGCTCCATTTGCACCATCATCTGCAAATGCACTTGCTCTTGGACTTCATTGGGTATTCTTTCCTCCTTATCTCTTTGTTGGTCCTGCAAACGCGCTTCTAAATGAGACTATCGCTCTAGGAGAGACTCTAACTCTTGTTGTCTCGACCTCATATACTCATTCTCGCGCCGTGCAGCTTCTAAATCTTTGGTAAGATTATTAATTTATGAAATCGATGAGGTTGAGGAAGATGAACATCTATGCTTGTAAGATCGTCCCAAAATTCTTGTTATATTAGACTGCGGCCCGAGCACTTACGTGAATATGTCTATGCCACTAGGAGAGGATTCTCCAGAAACTAACTGCATCTCCATCATTTTTTCCTGCAATTTGAAAGAAAATACACAATAAGCAACGTATTAAAAGAAACACAAATAAAACATAAATTATTCACATGCTGCATAAATTATTTAACAAAATGAACACTGCTTAATAATTATCTGCAGCTGCAGGATCCATCCACTCACTACGCTCATTAGTGTGAGCAACAGCATAGATATAGGAAAAAGTTTTCAGGATCATCACGTTTCTAACAAAGCGACATTAGCAATTTTAAAAAGATAATGTTTGTACTTAAATAAGAGAATATCAGAAAAATAAATGATTTCTATAATTTTTTAATTACCATTTTTTAGCAAGACAATAGAATAACCTTGAACCGGCACGATGGTGGACACTTAGAGCGGATCTATTATGTGAATTCGTAGAACTCAAGTGCTATAAAATTAATTAAGAATGTTAATTGTAATATATATACATATAATATATAAAACTTATATGAATGTAAATAATTAAAGGATATAAATATAAAATACCTGATAATCTAGAGATGCGAAAAGATCACAAAACTTTCTCTAATCATCTAATTTCATCTGCTGGAAAAGGGACTGCACAACCTTTTCCAACATCTCAAACTTATTGAAGTGGTCATAACATCGTCCCTTGTGACATCGGAATAGTGTAGCTATCAACTCATTCACAGTTCTCAAATCCTCGCTACGGCCAAAGTCGAGGTCGAATTTATCCTAATAAATGAATTAGGTAAAAAATATGATATACTAAGTGAAAAAAATATACTCTCAAAGTAAACTCACCAACACACGACTTCGAATGTGCTTCTTAATCTCATTCGGAACATCTCGCCATGAGTGTACATAAAATGAAGCATAAGCTCGAACTACTGTGCCAATATAGGAGGAAAGTGCTGATGCACTATCATCCACTGCTCTAGTGGAATTATCAGGAATGGTGATCTTGAGTTTTTCGTGCCTTCTATTTTTCTCAAGAGAGATGTCACGTGTATAGCCACGACCGCAACATGCAGATGTATCAACTATATAATAATAGTATAATTATCGTTATATAGTTATTGAGACAAAAGTATTAACTGTATAATTAATTATCAACGACAATATTTTCTGATTGGCAGGTGTCGACTGGCTGTTGTTCTCTTATGTGTTAACTTGATCTTCAGGAGTGAATTTCTCGGGTGGGGAGTCCTCAATGGGTTTGGAACTTGGACTTGGCGGAGGCACATTTCTTTGTTGTCGTTTTTGCGACATCCTTGAAAATGATTAATTATATCAAAGAAAATTAATTAGAAAAAATTATGAAAAGTATAATATTTTATAATCACCTATATGAATAAAATATTTAGTACTTTTATTCTTCATCTTCAGATGTATTTTCCATGCTTGTTTCAGAATCTCCTTCTTATCCACCTCCTCCCCCGGATTCTGATTTGTCTTCTTCTTCTTCCTCCTCACTTAAATTGAGTGATCAATTAATACGGACTGGTCGAGATGGACAAGTGGGACATCATCTCTACACAAGGGGAGCAACTCGAGTGCACCGAGATCAAAAAATAAGTTAGTACCCTCTCCATCTTCCTGGTATGCTTCTACAACCAGGGTGTCATCTTCATCTCTACTATTCTCGTAATCTGCACTCATTCTTACTTCGTATATATTTCGAGGACAAATTTTTATACAACTCGCCAAGTTATCTCTCCACTATCTTCATCAGTGTTTTTCATTGGATCAATCAAGTAATAGACTTGGGTAGCTTGACAAGCTAATACGAATTGATCATTTTCGTACCATTAAGATACAATATTGAGACTCGTAAAGTGATTATCCCTATATATCGAAATCCGACCACTGCCTAGATCCCACCAATCACATTTAAAGACATATATTACGGATCCACCCAGATATTTCAATCTGATAATATCACGTATGACACCATAATAATCAATATCAACTGTTCCATGACTCCCCTCGACCAACACACCAGAGTTTTGAGTCTTTTTATTACGTTCACGGGCCAAAGTATGGAATCTATAACTTCGAACCGTGCATGCAGTGTATCGAAGTGCTCTATTTGAGGGACCGCGGGTCAATGCATACAATTCAGGAGAAATTGATCCGAGATCATGAGCACGTTGTTCCAAAATCTAACAATTGAAATAGTATATATTTATTAAAAGTTATCTAGAGTTAAAAGTTTCAAAATGTAACATATATATAATTTTAGTTCATACACGTTATTCAAACCATCTTGCAAATTCTTTCTCGTGTATTGCCTCTATATTCTCTACACCTTTCGTCCTAAGTTTGTCCATGTGCTCACTATATATAAGTGCAAAAGAAATATATTTTGAGCACAACAGTTATAATTAAACTTCAAGAAACTAGAATTATTCAAAGCATGCAATGACATACCTGAGATAGTCATCAATCTCTAGGCAATTATTTAGCACATACCACCAAACTTTATCCAACTCTTCATCAATTAAATCGTAACCAGTTTGTTCACCCAAGAGTCGTATATTCTGGGAAAACACTGATAGCTCATGAGGAGGCTGAGCAGCAAGATCATCATTTCGCTCTTGATGATTAAATCGTGTCTCAACACCATGAAGATATAGAGAGCAAAATGTTAACCATTCATCCTGTATATAGGCCTCTGCTATTGAACCCTCAGCTCTGGCTTTATTCCCAACAGTGCGCTTCAGTCGATTCAAATATCTTTCAACTGGATACATCCAACGGAATTGTACCGGTCCACCCAACAGTACCGCTCGAGGTAAATGTATTGCTAAATGGACCATGGTATAAAAAAATTATGGCGGAAAGATATGCTCAAATTTACATCATATAGTAGCAATGTTTTCTTCCAGTTTCCGCAACATATCTCAATTTACTACCCAAACGCACAAATCCTTAAAAAAAAATAAAGTTCAAATATGGCGACACGTACATTATATGTCAGCTTCCCACGAATCACCACAAGTAATAACTTTTACAAAAATACATGACAGTCATGGCTTTTCAATCCACTAATTTTCCAGTCATCAGGGATCACACATCTACCAATATTTGAAGCATAACTATCTAGCAACTTCACACCTTGCAACTATTTGCAGAAGTCCATATTCTCCTCACTCGTTACCGTAAAACATGCATACGGCATGACCACTCTATTGCCTTCCACCCACAAATGTAGATTATGTTTAATTCTCATTCTCTCAAGATCTTTCCTTGTCTTGATCATGTCTTTTGTATTTTTATTAATGCTCATCAATGTACCCAGTATATTATCACAGATATTATTCTCTATTTGCATTATATCCAAACTATGTCTCTACATGCAAGACGACCAATACGGCAAGTAAAAACAAATACTACGCTTTGTCCAATTCAATTCTCTTGCGCCTCGTTTTCTCTTGTCCTTTCCCCGACCTTTGCCAAAATTGTTTGCTCTAACATGTACCAGTTGTTCCACTATCTCTTCCCCAGACAACTCATTTGGTGCAATTTTGTCCTTTACTCTCCCATCAAACTTAGCACATTCACTTCTCCATGTATGATTTGTTGATAGAACATCGATGACCCATGAAACACAACTTCAGAGAATATTTTAACCACTCACTAGCAGTTTCTTTATTACATGTCGGACACACTAACTTCCATTTCGTACTCCAGCCGGAAAGATTTTCATATGCCGAAAACTCATTTATCGTCCACATTACCGTAGCTTGCATTGAAACGATGTCGACATGGATGCATCATAAGTTCTGACGCCTGTTTCCCATAACTCTTTCAGCTCTTCAATCAACAGCTGTATGAATACGTCAATGTCATTCCTAGGTGATCTCAGGCCAGGGATAAGTAAAGTTAACAAAGAGTTGGGTGCCCTCATGCACCTCCATGGTGGAAGATTGTACAGAATCAACACTACTGGCTAAGTGCTATAACTTGTACTCATACTTCCAAAAGGGTTGAATCCATCGGTTGTGAGTCTCATGTGCACGTTCGGAGCTTTTATCCCAAACTCTGGGTATTGATTATCGAAATATTGTCATGCAAGTGAGTCAGCTGGATGCCTCATATATGCGTCATCCTTAACTATTTTCTCCTCATGCCACCTCATATCGTGAGCTGTTTTCTTACACATATATAGTCTTTGCAACCTAAGTCTCAAGGAAAAATACCGCAACACCTTAACCGGCACGTTTTTCTTGCCCTTCCACCTCGACTCTCCGCATACAGGACATTCTTGTTTCATCTCATTCTCCTTCCAAAACAAAACACAATTATTCTTGCATGCATGTATGGACTTGTACTAAAATCCTAATCTCTTTCTCAATTGTTTCGTTTCATAAAAGTTATTTGGCAATGCAGACCCTTAGAGAAGCACCTCGTTAAATAAGTCCAATATCATTTTTATTGCTTTCGTCGACAGTAAACGACATTTTGAGATGTTTTGTACAATCTAGATAAAACTCGCACTTTGCATCTTCCCACATTGCAGCGAAATTTTCACAATCAGTCTCTCTGCCACTTGAGGCATTGTCATCAATCTCATCCATAAACATCCCAGCTCCAATGTCACCCAATATCACCTCCATCTCATCATGCTCATAATTATCATCCATGTGCCACAAATAATTTGGATGATCATCCAATACATCCCTGACTGTTCATACGACTCACCATGCAGTACCCATCAGGTATACCCCAAATCCATACCATTCACAAATGTATGACTTTCAACTTCATCTAACCCATTCGCACACAAATTTTTACACCCTCGACATAGACCCTTAATTTAACCACGACTATCAGCAGAGACCCGTGCAAAATCAATGAAGGTTCTTACTCCACGCGCATAGGGTACGTAATCCTTTCCAATTCTATCGTCTAGATGCATCCAACTTTTGTCTATTTCTAAAAACATCTATCTATTAATAACACGTACATAGAAAATTCACATGCATATCATGCTCCAATTCTTATTTTTTTTTATAAGGTAGTTGGTTTTATCTCATTTGAGATTATATTATCCATATTGCACAAATCTCGTCACTCTACTACTTTCCACGTTAGTAGAAATTTCAGCAGCACCTCCCCATAGTTCTTTAAGTATACATGTTCACATAGAGGGATTGTGACCGTACGAATAGTATACTCGAAGAACAATAGAGGAAGTAACAGAAACTTCATATTAAACGTGGAGAGTAGGAGTAACAAAAATGTGCAATGCAGATAATATAATCTCAAACTGTCCACACTAGGCAATTCAGGAATTAGTAAACACATAAATATACACTAATTTCCAAACGTGTCTACGGTTATTTATGCAATGTTACAAAATATTTATGAAAAAACACTACAAATAATATCCCCATGTTGTTTGAATTAACAATGTCAAACAAATAGTAATGTTATATTGTTAAACTAGAGAGAGAATGAAGAATATGTTCACAAGTTTCCTATCATAAGTAGATAACGAGGGAGAATGATCTTGAAGAAATATCTAAATTTTAATCTAATTACTTGACTGTCACAAACTCTCCGACCTTGACTACTCTCAAGGTTGGAGAGACTACGACAGTCAAGCAGTTAGACTAAAATTTAGTCAAGATCATTTACTATTATTATTCTTAAATTATAATTTTAATTGTTATTATATAATTATTATTATAATTGATATTATATAATTTTAATGCTTATTATATAATTTTAATTATTATCATTCCTAAATTATAATTTTAATTGTTATACTTAATTCAATGACTTATTTATTTATATAGACAATAAGTATATAACTCTAAATAAGCATTTATTTGATCCTTATTTATTTAATCTCTAGTTTATTTTAAATAAATATATTTATTTATCCCAACTCTCTACTTATTTGTCAGGTTGAATACTTTTTTCTTGAAAAGTATTTTATTTTATGTATATATATATATATATATATTTAATAATATAATGGTTTGGAACCTCAAAATGGTAAGAATATTTAATAAGTAATTATTAATTATAGTTAATATATGTATATTATACTTTATATATAGTTAATTTATATACTTTTTTTTAATTAAGTTATATATTATACTCATAATTTGCCTAATAACATATTCTAACTAAAGTAGTATGAATATAATATATATACTTATTAAATATTAATTCTCATATTAAATAAATATTAAATATTTTTAATCTTAACTTAAATTAAGTTCCTAAACTTATAATGTTCTTGTTAAAGAAAAAATTCAAAAAACACCAAAAAATATTATATAAAGAAACTCACATAAATCTACAAACTAAACACAATATATTTTTAACCATATAAACATATTCAATAGAAATTCACAAACAATAATCACAATATTTCAAATCCATATCACAACATATTCACAATATTCCCTCAACAATATTTCTAAACATATTAATTCATTAATGAACACCATAAACTCACAAAATATTTACAAAATTCACAAATAATAATTACAATATTTCAAGAGTAAGCATAAACACAATAAAATATCACCCCCAATTTCCATATTAATTCATCATATTACACAATCCATATCACAAAGATTTCCTTCTAATTCATCAATATAAACAATTTAATTCATTCTAATTCATCAATACCCAATTGATACATATTCACTATGTATATATACAATCAAAATTCACTACTCAACTCAAAATACTCTACCCATATCCAATTCATCAAAGTCCTTCCAAAAACTCACATTATACATATCCCATAAAATCACGACAAAATGTATAAACATATTGCTAAAGTTTAGAAATATATCTAGTACTCACAATACCCTCTTACAAATCAAAAGCTTTCAACTTGCCAAAACAACCAATCCTTAAAAAAATTACAACACTAACTTGTTAGAGACATATATATATATATAAAACACAAGACAAATATCATAAAATTCAAAAAAATACAAAATATAAAGAGTTTTTCCTTACCAAAATCAATGGAGGTAGAGTTCCAAAATATTAACCCTCTCTCACTCAGCCTCTCTCACCCTAACTCTCTCTCTCTCTAACCTACGACCCTCTCTCACCAAGTCTCTCTCTCTCGGTTATTTGAGCGCACTGGAGAAGTAGCAAAAATGAGTTTGCTTTCTCTCGTGCGTGTATTCATTCAAAAAATAAATCATTAGATGTAACATTCGAACGTTAAAATATCCCGCACAATTTTCAGATGACGTTCAAACGTTAAAAAGTTTCAGCTAAATTTTTTACAGATAACGTACGGACGTATCTTCCTATAACAGAGCCTGAAATCAAACAGGAAATTTCCTGCATTTTTATTTTCATGTTCGAACGTATAGAAATTTAACGTTCGAATGTTTATAAATTTCCCAATAAATTTCATAGATTAACGTTCGAACGAAAAATTTTAACGTTCGAACGTTTTAGATCATCACAAAGGTGAGGAAATCGAGCGAAACATTTTCCACATTTTTCTTCTCGTGTTTGAACTTAAATCGATTTCCTCTCATATATCTCGATTCACGTTCCCACGTTAAATTGAAACGTTCAAACGTGAAAAGATCATCACAGATTTGAGAAAATCGAGCAAAAAAATTTCGCATTTTTTAACATTCGAATGTTAATTTAGGTTGTTATTCAGTAGTTAGTATTTATTAATATAATAGTTATATATATATATGTATTTTTTCTAGATATTCATAATATTTCTCTTGCATATAATAATCTCTTTTTATTTTTGAAAAGTTGAAAAAAATACTAACATTTTGTGACTATTTTCTTCTTTCATATAATCTTGTTTGAGATATTCTTTGTTAATTTTAAATTCTTCTTTACTCAAGGTATATATTTGGGCATCATCTCTAATCACTTTTGAATATATTAGAAAAAAATGTTCATTTTCAGGATTATGAGAGGTGGATGCCAGGGTGAGTAATCTTGAGAAAGAGATGCGACATTTGAAAGGTAATGATCCCACCAACTTTTTTTTTTTTTTTTTTTGAAAAAGATATCCTTCATTTCATAAATTAATTGATACACAACTTGTCGAGAACAATACTAGGAAGGACCACACCTGGCCCCTCCTCCATCCAGACTAACTCACTCTCTAGAGATAAACCGAACTTTGCCATAACATGGGCAACTTGGTTGCCTTCCCTACGAATAAAAGAAAGTTTCCAAGTTTGGTGTGACACCATTATAAGCCTTATGTCTTCAATGATCTGGCCTGGCCAAGACATATCTGAGCTATTTGAATTGATTGCATCAACTACATTCTTAGCATCACTTTCAAATTCTACTAATTCAAAACCCAGTTCCTGGCATAAAGAGACAGCCCTTAGAAGAGCATAACACTCAGCTATGTATGCAGAGGGAACAAAAGACCTGGAAGCCGCAAGGGTCACTTGTACATCACCTGAGGAATCTCTAATGACTATACCAATGCCCATATACTGCTGGATCTTATCAAAACCAGCATCTATACTCACTTTCAACCAACCTGGAGTAGGAGCCCTCCATTCACTTCTGGAATCAAGTAAAGTCATTTCGGCCATATTTGAAATACCAATCTCTTCCCCTATGCTTGGAGCTGGTCTAACCTCTTTAAACAATTCTACATCAGCAGCTGCTGACTTTAGCACCTTAGAAGGACTGGCAAACTGATTATCAAAAACAAATTGATTCCTTCGAGTCCAAAGTCTATAACAGATAGCAGAGATCAATTCCAAACTGTCACTATCTAGTCTGGCAAGAAATTCATACCATAAACTTGGGAAGTCAGCAAAGCTCCCACTCCATTTCTTCACAGGGCTGGCCCCATCCCCCCACACATCACCTGCTGCTGGGCATTCCCACAGTATGTGTAGAATAGACTCTACCTCCAGATTACAAATAGGGCATAGAGAAGACTCAATAACTTTTTTCTTGGCAAGATTAAGTCTGGTAGGTAATAGATCATTTAGAACTCTCCACAAAAATTGTTTCACCTTTCCCGTAATACCAAGCTTCCATATTCTATGCCATTGAATTTGATCTTGTGAAGAACTTGAAGACTCCCCAAGATTCAGATTTTTAGTATCTAGCTCAGAAAAATAGGCACTCTTTACTGAGAAGACACCCTTGTTAGAAAAACCCCATATAAGCTTGTCCACTGCATTGCTAGAGCTGATAGGAATACTGCAAATTAATCTGGCTTCATCTTGTTTAAAAATCTCATCAATCATCTCTTTCTTCCAAGCATGTCTCTCTTCATCTATGAGAATAGAAACTGTGGCCTCAGAGCTGATACTATTAGGCACTGTTTGAACTTGAAAAGTAGAATAGCTTTGAAGCCATTTGTCTTTCCACACCTTTATACTTTTCCCATTTCCCACTCTCCAAACCATGCCTCTCTTAACAAGGTCCATGACTGACCATAAGCCTCTCCATATTTGAGAAGGGCACCCCCTAGTTTAGCATCAACAACCAGACCCTCCTTAAAATATTTGGCTTTATAAATCCGAGCCACCAAGGAAGTAGGATTAGTAATGATCCTCCATACCTGTTTAGTTAGCATAGCTCGATTAAAGCTTTGGAGATCCCGAAAACCTAAACCTCCCTTAGCTTTGGAATCCCCAAGTTTGGTCCAACTTCTCCAATGAATCCCTCTTCCATCTTTTTTGTGACTCCACCAAAATTTTGCAAACAAAGATTCAATTTCCTTTAACAAAGTCCCAGGAAGCCTAAAAACACTCATTGTGAAGGCAGGAATTGCTTGTAACACACTTTTTATCAAGATTTCCTTACCTGCTGTAGATAAGAAAGAGGTCTTCCAACTGTTTATCCTCCTCCAGATTTTCTCCTTTAAGCTCTTAAAGGAATTGTATTTTGACCTTCCCACCACAGTAGGTAGGCCCAAATACTTATTATAGTTATCACAGGAGACTCCATTTGTGCGCTGTATGATGAAATCCTTTGCTGCAGTACCAGTATTTGAGCTGAATAAGAGAGAGGTCTTCTGTTTATTAATAGTCTGCCCAGAAGCTAGCTCATATTGTTGTAAGATACTCATAAGATTATACCATTGTTCGATTCTTGCGCTGCAAAACACTACACAATCATCAGCAAATAAAAGGTGGTTTATCCTTATGCCTCCCCTAGTTACTGCTATCCCATTTATCCTACCATTCAATTCAGCTTGTTGCACTAGGGAGGAGAGCCCTTCAGCACATAACAAGAAAAGAAATGGTGATAGATGGTCTCCTTGTCTCAAACCTCTAGAAGGAGTTATAGTATCCCCTGGAATCCCATTAACCAAAACTGAGTAGCTGACAGATCTTACACAAGCCATGATAAGGTTAATCCATCTCTCGCTAAACCCCAATTTCCTTAAAATGGCCTCTAAGAAATCCCATTCTACCCTATCAAAAGCTTTAGACATATCAAGTTATATAGCCATATTGCCTGACTTGCCTTTCTGTTTGGATTTCATAGAGTGAAGCACTTCATACGCCACCATAATATTATCAGAAATTAATCTACTAGGAATGAAAGCACTTTGGTTCTAAGAAATGATATTTGTTAACACACCCTTTAACCTATTAGCAAGAACTTTAGAAATCAACTTATAAAGGACATTACATAAGCTAATTGGTCTAAATTGATGCATATAGGTAGGGGAATTAACCTTAGGAACCAGCACAATGAGGGTATGATTTAAACCTTGGGGCATAATACCAATTCTGAAAAAATCCAACACAGCCTCACTTACCTCCTCACCCACTTTATCCCAATGGTCTTTAAAAAACCCTGCATTGAAGCCATCAGGCCCAGGAGATTTTCCAGAGCACATTTGACCAATAGCCTCCTCTACTTCAGCTCGAGTGAAGGCCTTTTCAAGAAGATGCTGCGACTCCCCTGAATAATGTGATCAACTCCTTGTATACACTGAGAAATTGAGACTTGAGATGGATTAGAAGATGTAAAAATTTTGGAGAAATGCTGCAAAAAACCATCTGAAATTTCCTCCTGACCCTCCAGCTGCTTCTTTTCATCAGATATCACCATTTTGATAAGATTCTTTTTTCTTCTTTGGTTTACACATGCGTGATAGAATTTAGTATTTCTATCTCCATGTGCTAACCAATGTCTTTTTGCCATTTGTTTCCATCTTGTGTCCTCCTGATCTAATAAGAAACCCAACTCAGATTGTATTATTTTTATCAGACTCATATTAGCCGCATCCTCATCTCTCTGCAGCCAACTAAGCTCCTTTGTCTTCTCATTTATGGCTCGATTTCTGTTTCTCAGTAAATTTTTACTCCATAACTTTAAACCTTTGCTACAAGCTTCAAGCTTCCATTGCACATTCTTCATTCAACTCCCGCAATCAGCCCTTTTCAACCATTCATTTGAGATTAGGTCCGTACAAACTTCTTCTTTGCTCCAGCTTGCATCATACTTAAATTGATTGTACGACCTTCGATATCCTGATCCATACCCAGACTTACAGTCAAGAAAGATAGGGCTGTGGTCTGAGCACAAAGCTGTCATGGTTTCCACACTAGAAACTGTAAAAATTTTCTTCCATTCTTTGTTGGCTAGAGCCCTGTCCAGTCTCTCCTTTGTAAAAGAAGAATCCTCATGCCGATTACTCCAAGTAAATTTTGCACCCCTCCATCCAAGATCAAAGAGCTGGCCATCCTCAACCACATGCCGAAATAAATTCATTTGGTGTTCTCCCCTTATCCTTCCCCCCTTCTTCTCATCATTGGATAATATTTCATTGAAGTCTCCAATGATGCACCAACCCATGTTATCAGGCTTGAAAGATTTTAATAATCGCCAGGACTCACTTCTTTGGCTAACTATTGGATCACCATAGAAACAAGATAACATCCACTTAGGGCCAGCTTTTTTATTATAAACAAATCCATTGATGTGTCGTTTAGAATAGTTAAACAACTCATAATGAATGTCTTGCTTCCAAAAGAGTAAGAAACCACCACTTCTCCCCACTGCATCAACGACTATACAACCCTCAAATTTGAATCTTCTAGCAATGTTCCTAGCCCGATCACCATATAACCTAGTTTCCATTAAGAAAACCATATCAGGATCTTTTTCCTTGATCAGAAGACCAAGACTTTGAACTGTATGGGGGTTCCCAAGCCCCCGACAGTTCCAGCTTAAGAGTTTCATATTGTTCGGCGGGGCTGACTACCAGCCTCCACCGATACATTAGTAATCTCTTCAGGAATGGCCACCATTATTTTACTCTTTTTTACCCCCTCCACTAAATTAGGCATATCAACCAGATTGTTCATGGAGCGTTTACTACCAAGAATCAAAATAGGTTCAGATAGTAAAGTACCTTGGCCATGAGCTTTACGTTTCCATCTTCCACTTGCTTTAATAGATTAGCTTTCTTGTTCTGTTGCTATGGTTTCCATCCTCAACTGACCTCTGACTTTCTTGGAATCCGAATTACCACTATCTGTTTGTGCATGCCCCAAAGCAAGTCTAGCATCCTCATCGTCCCTTTTCCCTTCTGTGTCCACTCCCTTTCCATTAGTCCCAATAGATTGATGCACCCGAATATCTCTTTGCTCTCCACTAACCAAGCTGTCTGTATCCGCTACGGAGCTATCTGGAGTAATGGATTTCTGCTTCATTTCACCATCAAAGGCTCGTTGAGGAACTCTATCGTCCCAACTTTTCCTCTGTTCTTGACCTGTATTCTGCCGAAACCCCCCATTTTTAGAACTGCCGTCTAATCCCACCCCAGCGGTATTGTAGGTACCAGATGACTGAAAGAAAGATCTCCTACGCATATTGTCATCCGCTCTTAACCATGTTCCAAACTGAGATTCATCTGACCCCAAAGCCTGAACGCCCTTAGAGCAACCTTGAGGCCCATGAACTAACCATCTGCATGAAAAACAAAATCTAGGGAGTTTCTCATACTTGAAGTTTATCCAAATCTTCTTCCCCTGCATGCAAATAAACCTTCCCCTAGAGATTGTCTTCTGTAATTGAACCTCTACTCTGACCCTAAGAAATTTTCCCCACCCAATACCATCTTCCCCAGCATCTACCTCAAGGACTTGGCCCCACTAAAGCTCCAATCTGTACTCCCCAATCTCTAGTCATCAAACCCAGTGGTAAGTTGTGCAACTGGAGCCAGAAATATTCAACGCCAAAATTGATGCGCCCAGGTTGCATTTCTCCATCGAACGGCTTAATAACGAATAGCACATTGTCAAATAACCAAGGCTTTCCTTCCAAAATTCTAGATTTGTCAGCATGAGTAGCAAAAGTAATTACAAAAACGTTCCTTTCCACCTCCTGGAAACTAGCTCGTTTACTGATCCTCCATATTTTATCCATGGTTTTGGAAATGATTTCTTTTCCCACTGTGCACTCTGAACAGAGCTTTCCCACAAGGCTTAAGCCCCCTTTCTTTTGAATTTCCTCCTCACTGCCCATTGGGTTCACCACTATCTCTTCCTCCTCTTCCGTTAACTTTAGATGGCTCCACCTTTCTTCAAGGTTTTCCATTTTGACGCCGCCCCCCTTCGATAAAACGAAGACTCTCGTTGAAACCCTAGGACACCACCTCTAGACGCACCAGAGAGGAGACTCTATCAATGATTATCCCACCAACTTTTTAGTTGGCCAGTAAAACCTGTAACAATAATATGTGATATAACAATAATATAACAAAATAATCGCATATGACTATGATACCAAAGACATAAATTCCAAGTAATAAATAGCTACTAATAATAATAATAATAATAATAATAATAATAATAATAATAATAATAATAATAATAATAATAATAGGCAGTATAACCGATCATATGCAATACTAATATATGTTAGTGTTGTTAGTAATATCCTAACTTATATTCAATAAAATATGGTCTACAAAAATATTATAAGAATGATTGTATGTCTTGTTATAAATGCATACATGAATTTACTTATACTGTGAATTGTTTTTCCATTATATATATAGTATTATTGTATAGTATTAGCATATATCTAATAGTATTAGGATAAGTACTAATAGTATTAGGATAATGTTATATATTATAACATTATACCATATAATATGTTATTATAGTATTAGTTTAATATTATATGTAATTACTATATTAATATTAGTATTATGTACTAATATAGTAATACTAATATTAATATTAGACAGCTAACCGAGAATTAGGATTTGCTAATGGCAAAAACAGCATAATTAATAAAAATAACAATACTAGGTTTTATGAATATAATAATAATATCACATATTTATGCTAAATCGATTGATGTGTTTGATGTAATGTTATTTTAGACAACTTATTAAGAACATAAAATATTCTTATAATCTAATATCAATTATTAGGAATTAATTTTTACATTTTTAACAAAACAACGAGAAAATATATATGTTAATATTGTCAATAATATTCTAACTTATAGTCAATAAAATATGGTCTACGAAAAGATTATAAAAATGATTGTATATCTTGTTATAAATGCATACATGAATTTAATTATAGTGTGAATTTTTTTTTTCCATTATATATATAGTATTAGAGTATAGTATTAGTATATATGATACTTAGACATCATTATATATGATACGAAAAGACAATTGTTTCTTAGGAAGTTGCAATCAGCTTCTCATTCTTCTATTGCCGTTTGTCTACTTTGATATATATGATATTTAGACATTTTGGAATGTATAGCCTTGTCTTATTAATTGTTATTTTCTCTTAAGATCTTTTATATTATTCATCAAATTTTCTAATTTAAGCCTTAAATTATAATTTAGACATTTTAATGAATTAGAATTATTATATATAGTTATTATTATATTAGACTATAATATATAATACTTAATATATTATGTTATATATTATAACATTATACCGTATAATATATTAGTATATAAAACTAATACTATACTAATATATTATACGGTATAATGTTATATACTAATAGCATTACTATATAGTATTACTATACTAACAACAACAATATACTATATATAGTAGATAGCATTATATATAGTGTATATATAATACTATATATATAGTATAGTATATAAAATAATATATATATAATACACTATATTCTATATATATAGTATATATTATAATATATACTATAAAATATAATATTTCTTATATTATATATTAACTATATATAATATACGTTATATATATAATATGCAATATAATACATATATATATATTAATTTTATCTATCAATTCTAATATAATTTTAACAATAAATTATTCAACAGCAATTAAAATAACAATATAACAGGTAGTAAAAATAAAATATAACAATATAATCACTAATGACTCTGATACCAAATGCGTATATCCCAGGTATGAAATAGATAGAAATAGATAAACAGATAATATTACTAGTAATGATAATAGGCGGTATAACCGGTCATATGCATGATAACAGATAGAGCAGGCGGTTTGATCATCAAGTAGCATACATTATTATCACAGGATTTACTGGCCAATTAAAAGGCTAGTGGGATCACAGATATTAAATGCTTATAAATATGATGAAAACATGCAAATGATTAAAACTAACAATGATTTACCTATAGAAGATGTTGTAAACACATTAATATATGCATTAACTAGCCCAAATATCTCCTATAAAACTTACTATTAAAGAAGAAAAAGAAACCCCTTTGTTTGTTTCCCACGAAATTTCATCTCATTTAAAAACTACTTTTTCTAAAAGCAAAAATGATTTATTAGAACAAATCTCTAGTAAATTAGAAAAATTAACTATTAGTAATTCTGCTTCTACCTCAAAACAATCTCATATTAATGTATTAAGTAAGACAGACACTCATGTATTATCTGACTCTGAAATTAGTAATATTGAAAATCAATTTAAAAATCTAGACTTACAAATAAATAAGATTAGAAGAGATCATGTTAATAGCTTTTCAGCTAGAGATTCTAAACATCATGTTATACTATATATATAGTATAGTATATAAAATAATATATATATAATACACTATATTCTATATATATAGTATATATTATAAAATATAATATTTCTTATATTATATATTAACTATATATAATATACGTTATATATATAATATGCAATATAATACTATATATAATATAATACACTATATACATACTATATACTATATATTAGATTACGTTGGGGATATGTTATAGTATACATTATAATATATAAAAAATATTAATAATTTATTTTTGGAAATTAAATTTCCAAACATTCGAACGCGACTTAGAATGACGTTCGAACGTTTCGTGAATATAAGCCCAAAACCGAAACGAGAAACGTAATTCTTAGAACTAAATTGTTATCTCTCCACCGTTGCACCCCACTGTCAAACCGTCACCTCCACCGTCAAACCCCGCCATAACCGTCACAAAAAGGTAGGCTTCCCTCTTTTGTCCTTTTACATTTTTTTTTTTAAGATTTAGTAGGATTTTGTATAAACCAAACGTTAGTGGTGGCCAGATTTTTAACTCTATTTTTCGGCCACCACGGGTTGCCATTGGCCAAATGGTCACCGTAGAAATGTTTCTTAAAGTGTATATTTCATTTGGCCACTTAGACTCGTGGTATGTGATTTTCGACAGGCATTTTGTGTCAAAACGTTCGAACGTTTTGATAGAAACTTCGAACGTATGACGTTACAATTGCATAGGCCTCCCAAGTTCAAACGTATCTTTTGTATATTCGAACATTACTTTTCGATGCGTTTACGTTCGAATGTATAACTTTTTAATTTATTCGCCGTTTTGTCTTCCATGTTGCAGAAGTCAATAATTTACATTCGAGTGTAAAAAACATGCGATCAAACGTAAATTATTGATGTTCGAATGTAAAAACCATACGGTCGAACTGGAAGGCATAACGCTCGAATGCAACACATTTCAAAATTTTTATCTGTTATGCCTTTAACATTCGAACGTGTATATTATATTATGTTCGAACATTAATATAATTTTTATTTAAAGAAGATGCATCTTTCTTTAGATAAAACATTCAAACATATGTTATATTATGTTCGAACGTTAATGCAGAATAATTTAAAATTAATATGAAAAATGCATCAAAAGTACTAATAATTTTTTTTCCTTTTCTATTTTCAGGATATGACTCATTTTTTGTATACCAGGAAACTGGAGAGGGAAGGAGCCACTGAGGATACTATTCAGATCGGGGCTTGTATTGTTATGGTAGAGCGAGAGGTCCAATGAGTTCAACGAGCTCAAATGGGAGCAGATAAACCTCAGAGATGTGTTCATCAATAGAGACTGGGGAACTATCTGCACATTGAGGGAAAGGTATTCCCCTCAATAGTTCAGGAATTCTATATGGGGATATGCTCCATGTTTTAAGACGCATCCTTTCACATCATGACTGTATGTCGTGTGTCTTTTGAGATTTCATTGGATGTGATGGCCTAGCTCCTCAAGATTCGTCGAGTACTTGAGACATTGACTACAGCTGACTCTTAGATTGGCGACACAGCCGTCGTTCACACATCTACATCTACACACGACACACTAGATGCAGATGTAGACACTTCTACATCATCTACTAGCCCAACTAGACTAGTAGATCATGCCAAAGATGGAGATCGGTCAGAGGTTGAGGGTACTGATGGTGAGGCTCGGGATGATGACCGAGATGAAGATTTTTACGTCCTCACCGGGAGAGACCACATGCAGATCGAGAGAAAGAACGACTTCAACCAAATACATCTGCTACCTTTCTTCGGCATTGCAGCTTATTGTTGCAACAAACCTGGATCCTGTGGCACATAAGACCACATTTAGTCAGACTTGGGCACAATTTTTTTATACGAGTGGCACGTGGAGATCCATCGATTTGCCACTGTGCATCTTTGAGAGGATTTGTTACGAGGCAAGCATCGTCTCCATGGACAACCTCCCATACGGTGTCATAATCAGCCGCCCATTACTTGTTCGGAGAGAGCCATTCCAACCGGAGGAGAAGGTCACAAATCAGATGAGACCCCTTGACATGAGCACGCATCGACGTAGCATTGGACAAGCGAGGGGGTATCCTCAACTCAGCCACCCCCTATAGCGGATTTAGCTCCTCCGATGCAGCCTAGGCCCAGTGTGGGGAGTAGTAGTCAGAAGCCGATGAGTACATTTACAGGAGATGCACGGCCTGCTTGGGTTGATGCGGTGATCTCACAGTTGACTACACATATAGATCGATAGATCGTGGATGTAGAGGAGTCTGTCTCCGAGATAGCCCATCGTGTCGGTATCCTCAACGAGAAGGTTGATAGCTTGACTGAAGAGATACGGAGTACGAATTTCATGAACAACGCGTTCATGTGAGTGTTGTTTATGAAATTCTATCATATTTTATATTTTGCTTTTAATATATGTAAGGAACAATATTATTTAATATATCTATTGTTTTTTAATTTCAATTCTCAATTTTTTTTAATGTTAGATTTTTCAACTTTAATACTAAATCACTGCATTTCAAATATATATAAACATAAATATATTTATACATATAAATATATAATTATATTTTACAAATTGTGTGTATATAAATATATATTATAATTTTTTAGACTTGTTCACAAATTATGCACTATAAAAACCACATAATTTTTAAATTAGAGTCATATTTAATTTAAATTTACAATTAACGTTCGAACATTACTTACTAACATTCGAACGTTGGCACCAAAACATTTCACGTTCGCACGTAAGTAGCCACAGTGTTCGAACGTATATGTGACGTTCAAACATAAATTTACTCTCCGTTCGAAAGTAAAAATAAAAAAAAACTCATCTGTTTTTAGTGACGGTTTTCAAAAATCATCACATAAAATATTTTTTAGTGACGGTTTGAGGACTGTTACAATTTTCCAAACATCACTAAAAGACAATTATGTTGTTGTGTGATGAACGAAGGTATAGAACCACTTTGTATTTCTTTCCTTTCTAATTATTTTCATACAGGAATGACTGCATGATGGTATTGTAATTGCAACAAGTTCTGTTCCACTTAAGAACACTCGTGATCTTTTTATCTGAAATTAATTTATTGATTATTTTTCATCAAATCCACTTTTTTCATGATCTATATCTTTTCCAGATCATTACCATACACGTTACAACGTCAAATTGCTTTTTTTTTTTTTTTTACAGCACTTTGCATAGAGAATATGTAGCAGTAAAGTCCAAATTATTTGCTTTAGGAGAGTCGTCTGAATAATGAGTTAAGATGAGATTAGTTGCAATGAAAGTTAAAAGTTAAATAAAATAATACTAGAATATAATTTTTTAATATTATTATTATTTTAAAAATTGAAAAAATTGAATTATTTATTATATTTTATGTAGAATTTAAAAGAATTATAATAATAAAATAAGATAAAATGAGATACAATACTTTAAAGACATTCTTTTATTTCATAAAAATAAATCTTCCTACCTTTCGTTTTCTATTAGGTGGCAAGTCAAAATGCCGTCTATCGTAAGTGGATGTATATCGATAATATCTGATACTGGCCTAGGAATTATTGCCATTTTTAGTGTACTGTTTAGCGCTTTGTTGTTATTAGTGTTGTTGCCATTATGTTTTTACTATACCTTTTAGCAACGAGCATAAGAATATGTGTTTCTTTCTCTTGATTATGTCAATTTATCTTCAAAATACTTCCATATTGTTGTCTTTCTCTCATTGTGATATTGATTTTTCTCATTGTTGGTCTTTTGGTGGTTTGTTATATATTACTTAATAACAAATGGAAGGAGATACTATGAGTTGTAATGTTGATACAATGCAGGAGGTTGATGGTGACTCCTCTTCTATTCCATTGGATGTGAAGGAGTATGAGAGTTTTCCAACTCCTTCATCTACAAATACACAACACTCTACCCATTCCATCCCATTTTTACTCAAGAAATCCGAAACGACACATAACAATCAATCGGTAATATGGGAACACTTTACTAGAGTGGAACCTATTAATCGTGATAGCCCAAAAACTCAGTGCAATTATTGCACCAAGCTATTCAATTGCCACTAAAAAAATGGCACTTCATCCATGACGCACCACTTCCAGAATACGCGTAAAACTTCTCATTTTAGAATTAAAGGAGTTCAAAAAAGTCAAACCTAGTGTTAAGAGGAATGTGGAAGGAAGAGTGTGTAGTTCACAAGGACTTATGAAGTATGATGCAGAAAAACTTAGGGTGTTAATCACTAAGATTTTTATTAGATGTCAATGAAAAATTATACTTGGCCCATGAGTTTGTCCTCTCAAAGTTAGCACTCGGATTTTTTTTATTTTTTTCTTAATGGTTAAGGAAGTGACAATTAGTGAAGTGGTGTATTTTTTTATTTTTAAAAAATGTTTAAAGATTTTTAAGAAATATTTGAAAGAAAAAAAAGTACAATTTGCACTAGTGGTAAGTTTGACGAGGCAAATTCATGGGACTGAGTAGCAGCACCCAGGTGTGAATTGCCTTTTAGGCTTGTGAAGCATGGTGGGTTTATTGAGTTTGTAGCTGATTTAAAGTTTAGACTTACATTACCATCCCGAATCACTTTACAAAGGAATTGTTTTAATATGTATAATGAAGAGAATATACAATTAAAAAAGCTATTGGATGGTCAAAGAATTTGTCTTACCATCAATACTTGGGTATCGGTGCAAAATATGAACTACATGTTCATTATCGTAAATTTTATTGTTTGTAATTGGAGATTGTGTAAGAAAATACTTAAGTTTTGTCAAATTCTTGATCATAGGGGAAATTATTGGGCAGGTGTTAGACTTGGGTTGCATGAATGAGGTATTGATAAGATTTAGACCATCATAATTGATAATGCATTCTCTAATGATATTGTTGTTAATTACATGAGGAGAAGAATAAAGGCTAATGATTGTACCATATTGGATGGTGAATTTCTTCACATGGGATGTGCTACCCATACATTGAATTTGATTGTTTGAATTATGTTTATGAATTTGTAACAAAGATTAAGAATGCCGTTAGACATGTGAAATCTTTACCATCAAGATTTTCTAAATTCAAGGCTTGTGCGGCAAAGGAAAACATTATTGGCGAAATGATTTGCTTGGATGTTCCTACTAGATGGAACTCTACATATTAGACATTGAGTACCGTCAAAAAATAAAAAGAAGCCTTTGAATGTTATGTGTATGTGGATGAACAATTTGTGAACCCCATTGGTGATGACTGGAGAAATGCATGGATTTTGTAGAATTGCTGAAATTTACTTTTGACGTTACATTGAACATTTATGGTTCTTTGTATGTGACAACTAATGTATATTTTCAGTAACTCTACATAATTGAAGATGCATTAAATGATATGTGCATGAGTAATGACATTATCACTTGTAACGCCTTGGTCTCGGAGGTCCGGAGAGTTAGCTCTTATCACTTAATATCATCTCCAATATCACAACTATAAAATCCATAAAACTCCATAAAATACTTAACTCATTTGTTCATTCCAAAAATTAGTGTCCCTCCATAGAAATACTGAACAAAACCTCAATAAAATAAAATAACATCTCCCCAAGGACTCAAGTTATCCATAACTTGACGTATAAAAAATAACTGCTAACAATAAAACCACTAAATGTGATCCTTAAAATATACTTGTACCTTGAGCACTTATTCATATATGATTATTAGACTTTTCAAATACTTCATACTCATGTTTTCCAGCTGAATCATAAAAATATCTGAAAAATGTTTGGAGATAAGGGGCGAGTTATCAACAACTCAATAAGCAGAGAACATATACTAGTATGCAAACATGACTATTTATAGAGTTCAGAAGGCAGAATAAAATACTTTTTATTTTTAAAATGCAGAGTCAAAACATGTTATCAAAAATATTAAAGCGAAAGTTCAAAAATATTCTTATTCAAAATTCATTTGGCATAGCATAACTGAACATCTTCATCTTATCATATCCTATCAGAATATATCAGAGCATCATATCGAAACAAAGACCATATTTAACCCCATGGTAGGGTTGTGCATTCTACAGAAAGCCAATAAGAACATAAATCACCATGCTATCAAAGCGATTGCACTTAGAGCAGAGACCACTATTATATCCCGTGATAGGGCCATAAGTCACTATTATACCATGGCTAAAGGTCACTATTATATCCCGTGACAGGGCCAGAGATCAGAGCAAAACAGAGTCAGAATCACCAGAGTCAAAACAGAATCAGAATCACCATATCAAATGCCACATCATATCAAAATAGAGTACTGAAATTCAAATCATTTCACATTTTCTAAAATAATTTCAAAACATATTCACATCATATGCAAAAATTATCAAATTTTCATATTCAATTATTTTTCTCAGTTCAATAACAGAATGTCAAAAATCAACTCATGTCTACATCAGTCATGCTAGAAAATACTTTATTCTTATACAGAATTTCATGTTTAATGTAGAACAAATAACTGGGATAGTTTCAAATTTCTTTTCATAACAAAACATCCATATTTTATAAAAATCAACCTCAACCCATTTTATTTTTATGCAAAGTCTAGTATAAAAACCCCGCTTACCTGGACTCGCTTTTCATAAATTTTTCTCGATAGTGCCGAACAAAATTACTCATCACTTATAAAATAAATAAGTAATTTCCGTAAATTTCAATTCAAACACATACTTGGTAATTAAACAGAAGATATAAAATTCTATATTTTTCTTTAATGTCTAAAAATCCTCAAAATTCTAAAATATCGACTCTCTCTAAGATATTTTGATTTTCACATGATTTCTCCAAACCAATACACAATTTAAAACATATGATCATATTACTCCATAAATTGTTTTTATAAAATTGTCCATGCAACCACGTGATCTCGACCCCGAAAATATACACAACTCATGGTATCCAGTCGTGGCCCATAAACTTGTGCATCCCATAATGGAGCATAACCCATAACACCTATTTACAAGCCACGACCCAATACCCAGACAAGGACCTCGTGAGTCTAAGTTCACTTTAAAATTTTGGTTACCAATAATACCACCCTACGTAAATACTAATATGCTTTACAGGAGTACCACCTTTATACTTCTCATTTTGAACCAAACTCACTAGGCAAGGAAGGAGAATATGACATATCCTTACCGAGAGAGCTACAAGTGCCAGCAGCGCGGGTGACTATCGACAGAGGCGAGGCTGGGAGCGGCGGCAGCACATTGTGGGAGTGAGAGAGTGATGAGCGAGAAAGGGAACATGGAGACAGAGAGAGATAGTGGGAAGGGGGATGGACTTATGCAAAGTGGATTAATTGAGACGATGGTGGTGTGGGGGTAGAGGATGGCAATTTCTATGGCCATCTTGGTGGCTTCCAACGAGAGCTAGCGCCTTGTGGGGTGGTGTAAGGGTGGGCAGTGGGTGCTCCGGATGGGGATGAAGTACTTTGTTCTGGTGAGGGAAAATAGGGGCCTCTTTGGCAGTGCGATAACTACAAGGGTTCACGATGCTAGGTGGCAGCGGTGAGGAGTGGCTTCCGTTGGTGGGGTATGGTGGTGCAAGGCAGAGCACCGGTGGCTGACTAGAGGTTGGCAAGGGCTGGGCAATGTTTGAGCACGATGGCTTCTGTTGTGCATGGGAGACCTTGGCACACTGGTTTCCCCCGAGTCTACCTTAAGATGGTGGTGGGGTGGAGGTCTCAGTTTGGCCTTCCGTGATGAGGAGGAACGTGCGGCAACAAGGAGGTCTAAGGTTAAGGATGATTAAAACATGCATGCATGAGTCCCAGTACGTAACGTGAATATATATATATGGCGACCCCGTGTACCCTAATGGAAGACGTGTTTGCGGAGGAAAAAGACGCGATGAAGGCAACCTTAGTTTGAAAAAAAAAAAACACAAATGCTCAACTGCTTAACGAATATCAATCCACTGTACGTGATGGAGTGGAAACCAACGTGATGGAGCCGTGTGAGAAGAGGATTTGGCACAAGATCTTATGGGCTTGGGCTTTTTTTCAAAAAACAAATAAGCCAAAGAAAAATTTAGAAAGCAGGCTTGGCTGGATTCAGATGTTACATCACTAGTACCATATGTATAAATATGAAAAGTAAGTATGATAAGTATTGGGGTAGAAAAGATAGGTTCAACTTGATAATATATGTTGCTTTTGTGGTTGATCCATGATACACAATGATGGTAATGAAGTTTTGATTCAAAAAATGCAAAGGGGATGAGTTGGCGGATAATATAGACACCAATGTTAAACTCCTTTTAAGCCGCTTGATCGAGCAGTATAACACATTTCGTATGGCTAGTTGGGGAGTTCTAATATGATTCAAGTGAGGCTAAGCACTACTAATACAAACATTGGTAATGAGCTTGCACCACCTTCGAGTAAATTTGATATCATCTTCTCCAAATACCTTGAGTAGAGGTATTTGTCTAAGGTGTGTGTGAAAAACTTACCTGGTTTTGATATCATAGATAGGTGGAGGGTTAATCCCGCCAATTATCCTGTCCTTGTTGATGTAGCATGTGATGCATTAGTCACCCTCATTTACACTATTACCTCAGACTCCGCGTTTAATACTGAAGAACATATCTTCTTTTAAGAGTTTATTGTTTTCAGAGACCGTTGAAGCTCTCATTTGCATCCAAAATTATTAAGGACCAAACCAATCGACATTCAAAGTTGGAAGAATACATGCAGTCGATTGACCTTGAAGGTAAATTTATATATAAGTTATTTGAAACTTGAAATATTGTTTGTAGTAGTTTATTATCTAATTTAACTCCCTTTTTAAATATTTTTCTAGAAGATCATCAACTTCATCTTCAACCGAGTCTTGAGTATTCAACTCAATTACACAAAAGCACTTCCTCGAGGGGCTGCCTCAAACAGCAACATAAATATTGGCTCAGCTTTAGTTTTCAATTTACTTTCTTTGGTATTTTCAAATTGTTTCCATCTATTTATCTTACTAGTATATTGTGTAGGATAATGCGACAGATCAACATTTCTAACCGAAAAAGCTGACCGATTAGTGCAAATACACTTTTTTATTTTTATTTCAACCATTTTTTATATATTTTAAAACGTTTTAAAAAAAATATCAATTTACTAATAATCAATTCCTTAATCATTAAGTTAAAAAAAATAAAAAATAAAAACCATAATCGGTCAATTTTATCGGTCTAAGTAGCATTTTCCTATTGTGTATTGTTTGAGCGTAAATCAAATGCTCGATCTACTTGCTTTTTACTGTGTTATATATATGGTATATATGTAGCCTCGATGAGTAGAGGATCGAGCAGCATTTTCTGGATTTGACACGGCACTGAAAGATCTTATATTGGTAACTTGGCCGTGATGCTCTAATTTTCAATCCGGTCTTTTTGGTAACTTTCCTTATATTCTTCTAAATCCCCCTGTTTAAAGATAACCCTGGTCATATTTTTTCCTGATTTTTGCAATATGCCCACTATAGATGTGTACGGAGGGGGTGTAGTGAGAAGGGTCATACTGTCTGTGAGATATGCCACCAGGAGATGTATGATCTTTTACGTCACTGTTAGGTTGGCTTGTTGAGTTCTTGTCTCAAATCTTGACATCACCCATGCATGCTTTGTGCCAACCATCAAGTATATAGCTATTTATTAAGATTGAATTTTTTAATTTCAGCAATTTAAGCCTGATTAATGTGATTGATAAAATATATTTGCAACTGTGAATTGTGCAACCGCCGCGTAATCGCTTTGAAAAAAATAAATAAAACATTAGACCCACACAAAAAGAATTAATTTTTTAATAGTGGACCCCACTATTTTTCAGAGCAATTACGCGGTATTTACGCACTTCATAGTTGTATGTAGACTTACTTGGAGTTCTTTGGATTCTGACTCAAGCTATGCACAATGAGATTAGAATGCCTTTGTATGTTTGATCAGTCATTTGTCCATGGCTCTCACCTGGTTTATTTAAGTTGGCTCTCAAGTGCTTTCTTCTTGAAGATCCACAATTTTCTAACAAATCAGAATTTGGAAGGTTCGTAGGCATTTTCTCGACATAGTTTTTCACACTACAATTTTCCCCACAAAGCATCTTGCCATGGTGTTAATTATCATATGTTCTTTGTTTTTTCAAACTGCACCAGGGATACTGGCTCTATACTTCTTGAAGAAGAGAAAAACAAATGTTGTGCTTTAATGCTATCAAGAATATTGAAGTGGTGTTGATTCTGTTGATTAATACTATTGGTACTAAGTTGGGCAAAGCAATAGGGACAAGGATTAACTTGAGGAGGTGCTGCCTCACTTGTTGGAGAAGGAGATTTAGGGCTAGTTTGGTTACATAAAACTAAATTATCTCATTTCGTCTCATCTCATATAATCATTATAATTTTCTCAAACTCTCACACAAAATATAATAAACAATTTAACTTTTTTAAATTTCAAAACAAAGATAATATTAAAAATTTATATTATAACAATATTTTATTTAACCTTCAACAAAACATTTCATTTCATCTGAACTGCATAACCAAACGAGACCTTATTGCCTTCATTTTACTTTTCTTTAAAGCAATGTATTGTGTTGTGTAATGTAATGTATAAATGCCAAAAAATGTGAATGCAGTGGATTGCATTGTATATTGCATGCTTTTTACATGACGAATATTTGATTTTTTTTTACATGTATTTAGTTAAAAGGGTAATTAGTTGTTTATAGCTTTAGTTATTTTTTATGTAAAATTTAGTTTTCCATTTGATATATTTTCATTATTATGGACAATGTTCAATGCAATTAATATTATGATTTTCAACAATATTATTTTGAATATTCCGAGTACAATTCAAAATCTGGACTTTTGGCTTTCAAGAATCCGGTTTCATCCTGGTTCCAACCCGGATCAAAACCTAGGTTAACTTCGGCCTAGCTTTGAAACCTGGGTCCGATTCCGGTTATGCTCAAGTAACCGGGCCGGAATCCGGATGAATAATCTTAATTTTATCGCAAGTGAGCCTTTTAGATGAAAGCCACAATGATAGGAAACTACAAGATTTGGAGAAAGTGTGAGGATGGGCTCCAATCCTAGTTTATTGAGTTTGGAATTGGATTGTGTTTTCAGAACATAGGACGAAGTCAACTTGCAAATATGTTTTCCTATTTAGTGGATCAGTTGTTTCTTGGCTAAGTAGGAAACAAAACAATGTTGACAAGTCCACAATAGAAATTGGGTACAGTCTACAGAGTGTGTGGCACAATTGTGAGTAATGTCGTTTGGATTAAACGTTTTCTTGATAATTTGAAGGTTAGTATAGTGGACAAGTCAACCGATGTATTTAGCATTAATAAATCCCTATATTGTATTTAGTGATAATAAGTGCGCTATTGCCTTAATAAAAAGTGGAGCAGAGAATAATAGTCCTGTGAGAAAGTGGTTGAACCAGATTCATGATTTCTCTAGATTGTGATTTGAGTTGAGTAACAGGCTCTCAAATGGGTGTTTGGAAAGAGTTGTAGCTATCATGAGGGGTATATGGGGGAGGAGGAATGCTTTTGTTTTTTGAGACAAGTTTGCCAGTCTTGGCCATGTAGTGAGAATTGCCTTGGCAGAGTTGGAAGAGTACCAGGAAGCTAATTCAAAAATGAAAGGAAGGCAAGCGAGGTGTGAAGCAAGGAGAGAGGGAAGAAGATGGAAAAGACCTCTGGGGGATAATTGTAAGCTTAATTTTGATGTTGCTGTTGACTTAAAAAACAACAATGGAGATATTCTGGCTGCGGTTTGCTCTAGGAAGGATCATGTGTTTTCTCCTTTTATTGCTAAATGTCTTGCCTTGAAAAGATCTATCAAGCTTTGCTTGGAGATGGGCTTTTGGTCTGCCATGATGGAAGGGGATGCAAAAGGGATGATAGAAGCAGTGCTTTCCGAGGAGATGGATGAATCTGAACATAGTCAGATGATTGAGGATATAAAGAGGCTACTAGCATAGGGACTACATTGGTCTTTGAGTTTTATACATAGGGAAGGAAATATAGTTGCACATAAACTTGCAAAATTGTCATTACAAACAGCAAGTGAACTTTGCTGGATAGAGGAAGGACCACAGGAAATTTTACAATATATTGTAGATCATAATAATTGTATTGTTTTGAGTTTATAAATGAAATAAGGTATTCTTGATTCAAGAAAAAAAAACAAAGTGGAGCAAAGAACAATAAGGAAAAATACATTTATTTAAGTTATCAATATATATTTTAGATCCAACTAACCTCCTCTATCTGAAAGTGGCGCATGTCCCCTACGCACCTACACAATCATCAATGGTTATTTGTTGACGATTTGAACCATCTATCGCTTATTATTTTCCTATATTTCGCTTCTCCTAACTAAATATCGTAAGAAATAGAAAGTGGAAGTTTCCTTCAACCAATCTGGACTAGCAAATTACAACATAAAACAATCCACTGCGGTTTTTTATCGTAGTATCTAGTCTGAATTTCGTATTGCATCAAAACTGCTTTAGGCATCTTTACTTGTGAGAGATAGATGGGGGCCAAGTCATGGACTCTAGATCATTTTTTTTCTTATGTTATATTAACTAATTTGTGATAATTGTTGAAACTTCTCACCTTTTTTACTCTTATATCTTATAATTGTTACTTTTCTATATAAAATATGTTTGCTTAGAATGAAAAAGTTATCAATATATGTTAGTCAAGAGGGGTAAAATAAATTTTGAGTATCCACATCCAGCTTCTCATTATTAAGCGAGGAAAAATGCTTCTTCTTCCGATAATGGGTTCCGACAATTTTTATTTTTATTTTTTACGTAATGATTAAGGTTATGTTTAGTTCTCAAACTTAGTTGAGTTTAGTTTAATTTTAAAATAAGTCTAACATCTAAACATCTAACTCTCAAATTACTAAACTCATTCTAACTCAAAATTTTCTTACACGTGAGACTCACAATCTTTTTTAACTTAAAATATATTTATACGTGAGACTCACAATCTTTTTTAACTTAAAATATATTTATACGTGAGACTCACAATCTTTTTTAATTTTTTTAAAAAATATTAAATTCAACTTAACATTTAAATAAATTTTAAATTCAGTTTAGATGTGTCCTACGTAACTCTCTTTACTACTCAACTTATTATTATTTATAAAAAAAATTTAACTCAATATTCAAAGTCTAAGTAAATATTTTTAAATTATTCTGTGAATTTTTTAGAAAAGTAATATTTAAAGAAATTAAAAAATATAAGAAAAAAACTAATCATATCCATAGACAATGTCAGAAGCCAGTGGCGGTAGGACTGCCCTTAAGCGAGAGCCACCAACTCCCTCAACGGTTCAGTTAGGCGCTATGCGATAGGTCAATGTGGGGAACACTCTGATTAAATTAAATTAACAAAAACAAAAACAAAAAGAAAAAAAAAAAAAAAAAGAAGAAGAAGAAGAAGAAGAAGAGATGACGGGATCATTGCAGGAAACAAAGATTTTTTTGAAGGGTCATGCCACAGTTCCGTTGGCGCTTCCGTTGGAGCTCTCATTGGGATATAATATTATTTTATATATATGTTTTAAAATTATTTTTATATAAATTTTTTAATATTAAAAAAAAAAAATTTAGAATATTTTTAAAAAATACTTTTTTAATCAAAAAGTAAAAACAAATTATTAAATTAAAAAAATTATGATTTCTTTTATTTTTTTCAAATATTTAAAATTATTAAAAAAATTTATATAAAAAAATTAAAAAAAACACATAAAAATACATTGTTAATCTCAGCAGAGATATAATATTTTTTTTTTTAAAACAAAAAATTATGTTTAGATCTCGTTTATTTTTAAAAAATATTTTATCTCATTTTATCTCATCTAATTATTATAAATTTTTTAATTTTTAATATAAAATAAAATAAATAATTTAATTTTTTTAAATTTTAAAATAAAAATAATATTAAAAATTTATTTTAATAATATTTTATTTAATTTTTTAATTTTAATTTTATCTCATTTTATTTTATTTTTAAAAACAAACCAATCTTTAGATGACGTGACACTGCATACTTGATCCGGTCCCACGTCTCAGGTCGGCTTAGGCTGCAATACTTTTTCTAAAGCACATGGTGGTACAGTTTTGCAAGTGAATAAATGAGCCACTGAGATGATGACATGTTATTGTACATATTTTTTTGATCATTTCGAGGCTGTATCAATATCTTTTAGGATATGGTTACACATACTCACCGTATCCAAATCTCCACTCCCGTAGGCTTTCATCACCATGACCGACCATATTCTCTTTATTAAATAAATATACATTGGCATGATTCCCAGTCTGGGTCAGGATAGCAGAACTTTGAGCGCGAAACTCGCATCAACACTCTGATAACTTTGCATTGGTCCATCTGGGAAGGCGTAACATCTCGAGTAATGTGATATGTGAACATTTAAAACTATTAATGCTGCTTGATCAATGCAAGCTGTGTCATGTGTCAGCGTTAAGTATGTTTTTGAGCAATCTATTCTATATATACAGCTCTGAGACAGCTTTACGTTGAATATACGGCAAGAAGTTGGGAAGCATTCCCCAAAACAGGCAGGGCGCCAAGCAAGCATAGAGTGGATTCGCAAAGTATAGATTAGATTTGGATAGGCAATTTAAATGAGATAAAATATTTTAAATAATAATTAAATAAAATATTATTAAATTATAATTTTTAGTATTATTTTTATTTTAGAATTTTAGAATTTTAAATTGTTTATTATAATTTTGTATTGAAATTTGTAAAAATTATAATAATTAAATGAGATGAAACAAGATGTAATTTAAATGAACATTGCTAGGTCCACAGATGAAGGCCACCGGAGAGAGTAAATTTGTTTTTTTTTTGTTTTTTTAAAAAAAAATTATAACATCATTTAAAAACACTTCCTTAATCACTAAGTCAAAAAAAAAAAAAAAAATTTGGTGGCTGCTTTCGGTGGCTTTCATCTGTGGATTAAACATTATCCAATTTAAATTGAGCATTGCTAGGTACAAGTGGTTTGGTGCACCAAACTGAGTATTGACACTGACATGGTTTTTTTTATTGAAAAAAAATTCAAAAGAAGGAAAATTTTGAGAGAAGAAGAATGTTTTCTATCTCACGAAAATCATTTCCGTCTCAATTCACATCGTTCATTAAATGGATGCCTTACATGTCAGCATCGGTTCGCGGTTTGATGTGCGAACTCGCTTGCAAAAAGATTTTTCCATTTAAATATACTACTCTGTAGGCAATTTGAGTTGGCTTTGAACTTATTCACACTCGTATATATTTAGGTTTGAGTAAAAATTCGAAAATTCGACTTCAAATTCGGCTCCCTTCCGACTTCGATAAAATGGAGTCGGAGTCGGAGGTGTCGCTGGACTGACTCCAACTCCTATTCCGATCCAATCTGACTCTGACTTTATGCTCCGACTCCGATATTTTACATATATTATAAAAATATGTATTTATCTATATATTTATCGTATACACTAGTATAGTTATATTGTTATATAAATAGAACTTACATAGTTAAATTCAATAATATACTAGTATGAGCTAATTATTATAAAATAATATACTTATACTACCATACATAATCAAGTATAGAAATACGTTAAATACTAGTATTTAAATAAGACTAGTACAATAAGTTAATAACATATATTAATTTATTAAAGTATAATAACATATAATTAGACATGTACTAGAAAATATAGTGTAGAAATAAGTTATAAATAAGTTATACACTTGTATAATACAATAACATGTAACACTACAGTATAACAACATGTAAGTAAATACTATAGTATAAACCTAGTATAAAAATAAGTTAGATGTTAGTATAGAAGTAAATTAGCATATAATGATTTAGTTTTAGTTTTTAAATTTTTCAAAAAATTGAAATGTGAAAGCCTCCACTTTTTTTTTAAATGGGTTAAATATGAAACTAAAAAAAGAAGCCCAAAACTGAAAACCTAAATTCGACTCTACTCAGACAAGTTGGAGTCAGAGTTGGTGTTCGGACTTAAACTCCGATACAGTAGAGTCGGAGCTCACCCCTAATATATATTGTAATATGCATATATGTTTTAAAATTATGATAGATAAATGTAATGTAGGCCTCTACACAAGGTCGGCCCAATATAATTTGATGTTAGAGACATATTTTAAGTTTTAATATACTTAAATGAAATATAAATCATTATATTAAACACTTTTCAAAATTTTTAAATAAAATTAGACTTTATTTAAAATCTTTAAATAAAACTTCAACTTTTATATTTAATAAAAATAAGATATTGTTAAGGACGTGCTTTACACCACCAACTACACGGATGATCTGCAACAAAGGAGATGGCGGCACGGTGTGCCCAATGAGACTCCGAAGCCTAAGTTAGAGAGAAGTAGTCTTAATATAAGTATATGAATGAATGCCAAATACGTTACCTTTAGGAGTTATTTATAGGAGTATAAAGGTGATTATAAAGACTGACCTCTAAGTCTATCTTCGATAACTATCGAATAAATTAGTTGGATAACTTTTCTGATCAAACAGAGGCATTATCTGTTCAGTATATTATCCTCCACGTGTCCATAGGTTGAATCCCTGGGCTTGCAGACTAACCCCAATTCTTAAAGCCTCAGACTTGGGCCCTCCAACACATGGGCTTATCCTTACGGGGCTCTAAATATCCTTCTAGTTACCCTGCTAATTTCTTTCGTGCCAGCACGTGGGAAATTTATCAATTCGTCCAACACAGATGAACAACGTCTGGGATCATTACTCCTTTTATCCCTTTGAGGTTCTATGCTAACTAAGTGCAGGCTTTGGAAAAATTAATTTCCTATGATGTTAAGGACATGGCCCACGTCATTTGTAACTGTTCCCGCACTTTTGTTTATTTATTCTTTTATTAAAAAAAGATAGTTGACAGCGTTGTCATCCTTTTGCCTTCCCAAGAATCCCCTCATCATTGCTTCTTTTTCCCGCTCCACTTCTTTCATCTTCTTTTGTCATTTTCTCTTCTTGTTTCCTTTCCTCTTCTTGTTCCATTCCTTCCTTAACTTTTTTCTCTTCTCAAGTTTCAAGAAAAACTTGCAACCCTTCCCCATTTTCGATCTTGTTTCTTCCAATTTACACAGCAATGGCTCAGCGTGGCTCTTCTCATGTTCCCAGCCAAGCTTCTGCCCAAGCCCCACCATGGGTTTCCTCCAACTCTGCTCCCGAATCCTCTGATGGTCAAACTCTACTTTTCTTTGAGGGGTTCATGTGATGCTCCACACTTATCACCTAGGACTTTACAAGGCCCAGGACTTCATATCGCATCCCTGATGCCGTGGTTCTCACTCTTCCTTCCAAGGGCACCGTCGACGAGTAAGGTTTCTTAGGGAGAGTTGATCTTCCAGTTTGCGCCTTCCATTATGCCGCCCCCTTCATGATGTCCTTGATTTCCTGTGATTAGCTCTTGCCCAACTTCATTTACACGCTTGATGTGTGCTTTTGTGTTCATGCATGGTGTTTCGTATGGTTCTGGAACCTTTGAGGGAGATGTATCCAGATCTGACTGCTTGCGAATTCCTATCTTTCTACTTTGTGAAAGGGTTACGAGGTAATATTTGTAGTTTTTGTGTTCTCTCACAATGTTTGGTAGCATTTGAAAGCCGCCATTTGAATGCCAAACAGTGGCAAAAGAAATTTTTCCTTATTTCTGGTGGCTGGGAATTCCTAGCCTTTGAAATGGCTACACGAAACTTTCCCATCTAGGCTAATTGGGGAGGGGTCCCTGGTGACAAGAAGATTCTTATAGATTTGACTGATCAAGAGCGTTCTCGCGTCAACATAGTCCTTAGTTGGGCCAAAGAATTGAGGATGCCCTGTGGACTGGGAAGCTCTAGACCCTCGCCAACATTGACCGATTTCTCATTGTGCCTGACCGCTCCCACGTTAGAGGGCATAAATTAAAAGATGTGATGCCTCCTTCAAAGAAAAGGCCTCCTTCCCCGCCTTTAGAGACTCCTAAAAAATGTCTCCATCGTACTAAGGGCAAGGGACCTGCTAATCGCCTTACTGAAGACGTCAAGGGCATAGCTGGCGATGTTAAGCCAGAGGTGGCCGTTGATTATGGTACTAATATGACTGCGGGGGGAGACACTGCCTGCTTCTCTTGGGCACGTGTCTTGCCTGCGTCTCCGAGGCTTGATGACCTCGATGGGGCCAAGCCCTCGTTGACTTGGCCACTGCCTTTGACTTTGATCTGCCCCCAAGGGGTTAGACTTAATGGGTACACCCCCTTTCAGTTCCCTTCTCTCCTCTCCTCAACTTCAACTCCAAGTGGCGGTGAGTTTGCGGTTGACATATAGGACGTCTTCTTTATGGGCTTTGCTGGGGTTATGGCGTCTAAAGTCTGACTCCTACTGATGGCGGCACCAAGAGTTATGTCGTGGATGCTTTGTCTATGAAGGGCAACCTAGATGATCATGGGGACCAAGGCTCCAATCTAAGCTCCATCCTTACGAGCGACTCAGGGGGTGAGACTCCGTCTACAGACCATGAAAGAGTCTTCATTCCCTCCCATTCCCTCTCCTACTTTGGTGGTGACATGGATTCCTCAACCCCTAGGGAGGGAGGTTGGTCGTCCAGGAAGGCTGGAGTGGAAGGGGGAGACGGAGGAGATGGTGGCCACATTGATAGCTTCGAGTTTGTCAACCTCACAGACCAGGGTGCGTCTGTGCATGAGGGAGAAGTTCCAGCCACCTTTTCTAAGCCTTTGACACATTCTTTGGGGAGACCCCATATGGAGGGGCGGCGAGCCACGACAGGAGGGGTTGGGGGGCCTTCTCATCTGTGTTCCTGTAACACCCCACTCCCCACGGTTAAGAATGAAGTCAGTTTTAGAAATTCTCAGGAGTTGGAGTGCCACTACTGAATCTTGACTTGAAAAAATATTTCTATTATTCTAAAAGAAGCACCATGTACAAAGAATCTATAAATAAAATCATTTTTTTATTAAAATACTGAGATCATAAAAGAGAGTGCGTAGAAGCATTTAGTAAAAGTTTTTAAAATATGTGCCATAAAAATTATAACTTAAAATCTCTGTACATGATCTATATAAAAATCATAACTTAAAATCTCTATATATGATCTAGGCCACTGTCACGTCTCTCTAGACTAAGTTTCATCCTGTAGCTCTATTGTCATAATTATCCTAACTTAGGGTGATTTAAAAACATAAAAATAAACTAAAATAAGTTGATGACTCAGTAAGAAATCCATTATAATGTAAACATACTTAACATAAGATTTTTCAAAAATATTTTATGCTGAAAACTTAAAATCATGATCATTCATACGTATGCTTATGTCATGCATGCATTGTGCACCGGCCCCACATCCTGCGGCCATAAAGGGAGCCGCTAATAGTATTCTAGCATACTATGGTGGATCATGCTTAGCTCCATGGCTTGCACATCCACCCATAAATTGCATTGGTAACATGCATATGAATGACCATCTGATTAACTGTTATGAGCTCATCTTACACTTGATCTTATGAAAGCTTACATGTCTTATGCAACGTGAGATGCATGAGATGCATAATACATACATAACTATAATATGCAAAATAAAACATGATGAATGGCGTGCTTGCAAATATCATGATATGTGTGGTACGTAAACACTGGCTTCAAAAGAACTGGTTTTAATAATAATATATAAAACTAGCTAATGTATATTAATTCTAATTTATGATCAAGTCACTTACCTTGTAGTGTTGCTTCCTATAATTTTTGACATAAAATCGATCACGGTGCTGGACTAGGAGGTTTATGGCACTTTTTTCCAATATTTATAGAGATATTTGGGAGAGCGTGACAACCGGTTTGAGTTGGACTCGGTTAGAGAGTTTTTATATGAAAATGACTAGTAGAATTGTATCCCTATTGGAAAAGGATGCCGATGAGTTAGAGTTTGAGTTGGACTTGGTCACGATCATTAAAGAAGAGAGTTTAAATTTAAAAACATCATCTAGTAGTTCATTTAATGTATGATTGGCAGTGACTGAGACTGCGCAAGGGACTTCAATCAATGATATTTTAAATTGAAATAAATTTCTAATGGTTGATCTTTAAATTCTATAAAGAGTCTAACTCGTTCAATAAATAATAAATCAGATTTAACCTACTTATTGAGCCAATTTAAAACTCCTAATCAATCACAGTAATTTATTGCTCGTGGGCTTATCCAATATGGCCCATTAAATTAATTTAGGCCCAATAAAAACTATTAATATCTCGACCTTAGAATTATTGGGCCTGATTGTTACAAACTCCCATCCTTATAAAAATTCCAACCTCAAAATTTGCTAGAGCTCCAACAACCTACATTCTTTCTATGTCTCTTTTACTCTTTAATAGTTTAGTCGAACTTAATATTCCAACAATTATAATGGTCCCCTATTTTGGTCCGATGCTTTACTAAACGTTTAAGTGTACATGTTGGCACGCTACGTGTCAACCATCATACACTCTAAATTCAACTCAAACCTAAGCAAGTATCTGTCTTAACAATGTGATCGATTAAAAGCTTAATAATAAATTCACTCAACAATTATCTTAACTCCACATATAATAGTAACTAACGATCTCCACATAAACAAAATTCTTCATATGAAATAATAATAAAATTCTTCACCTAAAATAATACCTCAATAAAGCATTACCTAAAACTCTCCAAAGTTCGGAACCTAAATTTTACACCTCGTTCTTAGTGATAGAATTGTGTTACCTATAGAATAAAAGAGTACCACCAATTATCATGAAATACCATACACCATACATAGATATATGTCATAACTCCAAAATCCACTAAATTCATTCCTAATTTCCTCAGATCAAACTCCACAAAATATAAGACTATTTTCTCATGAAGAAGATGCTTCATTAATCTTAAAACCAAAGGTCCATAACCTCATATTTAGAAACTTCCTCACCTTATGCGCTAAAACCTTTTCACATGGTAATAAATGATATTTAACCAAGTTACTGAGCCAAATTAAAACTCTTAATCAACCTCAATAAATTATCACTCGTGGGCTTATCACCCATTAAATATAATTTAGGCCCAATAAAAATTATTAATATCTCGACCTTAGAATTATTGGCCAGGGTCATTATAGTTCCCCTCCCTAGGATGGAGTAATGGCGGAAATGACTCAACGCTTGAATTTTTTTTGGTCTTCGGTATGACATTGTTGGCTTAGTTGCATTGTCTTTTACATGTATGGCACATACCTTATTGTGTCCTTGTGCCTTGCAGGGGGTGGATGATTTGGTGGCTTGGATTGTGGATGATCGCGCCAACTTGGAGTCAGAAGTATGTACCAGGCAAATACTTGGGCTTTTTGCCAAGAAGGAACTGAGTCGACTATTAGCCGAGAAAACTGAGGTGGAATCCTACCTAGAGTAGTCTGATAGGCACATCTGCTCCCTGGAGGGCAACCTCGAGCACCTTCGCGACGAAGCATCTAAGCTCTGTTGTGAGCTACTTTATGCCAAATCCATCAATGTGCATAATAGTTTTGCATTGCAATTGGCAGAGTTTGAACGAGATTCTACTCGTGCCCAGTGGTTCTGCATGAGTGGAGAGTTAAACTACTCTCAACAGTTGTTGGCTGCCGCCGAGCAATGATGCTTGTGGTCTACCTAGGTGTTGGCTCCTTTTGAGGAAACTCGCAGGCAACTTGCCCTTGAGCTTTCAGAAATTAAGGCATCACATGAGGAAGCTTGTAGGCAATTTGGCCTTTAGATGTCAAAGATGAAGGGATCTTACGAGATCTGCGCAGCAGGTATACTGCCTACAAGAAGGACAGGGATGAAGTAAATGCCAAGCAGGAAAAAATGAACCAAACCATGCTATACTTAGATATGAAAGTGAAGGAGTAGGAGAAGCGGTTGTTGGAACTGGAATCATAATTGGTTTCTTTGAGAGGCAAATTGGTCCGTTTGCTTCCACAACTGGCGGCCACCAGGGCTGTTAGGGGTCGGGCCTTTGGATACGGATATGAGGCTGGCGTGGCCCATTTACGATCTCACATGCTGGCACATCCTCGAACTACCTTGAGGCTATTGGACCTCAACGAATTCAGACTTGATGAGGTTTCATGCCAGCTCGTGGATGCTTTGGGGCGCAATACTATTCCCGATGCCTTCTTGTCCGCGCCTTCGCCTTTGAAGCCTCCGGTGGCTCCACCTTCATCAAGATATTTTCTTTCTTTTATTTTTTTTTGAACAATACTTTGGACGGCTGTAGTGATAACCCTTTATTTGTGCTTTCCTTTTATAATGTTGGCTCTTGGTTTAACCTCGTTTTGCATTATTGATATATAGCTCCCTTTGAGCTTTCTTTTTGCAATATTGGTGCTTGGTTTATCCTTGTTTTGTGCTTGGCTCAGATACTTTTTTAGCTTTTCCCCTTTTGTGGCGTACACTTGGGTTACTTGGTTTACCACGATTTGGGAAGCCTCATTTGCTTCAATCTCCACAGTGCCTAGAGTTTTTGCAATTGAGAGTCCAACTATCAGGGCTTCATTCTCCGCTTCATTATTGGTGGTTTTAAATGTAAGTGTGGCCATGAAATGGTGCTCTTGTCTCCCTTCTCCCATGATGTAGACCCCTATTCCTCCTCCCGCTTGACAGGCGAATCAACCAATGAGTACCAGCCAGGGTTGTTGGTGGGGTGCAACTTTAGCTTCCACAGGGAACCCCGTGAATTATGCGATGAAATATGCCAAAGCCTACCCCTTCACTGTGCTATTGGGCATGTAATCAATTTCGAATTCGCTGAGTTCCACTGACCATCTGACTAATCTTTTTGAGTTGTCTGGTTTTTACAGTATTCTCCTGAAGGGGTGTTTTGTTAATTCCTTCATGGGGTGAGCCTGGAAATATGGCTACAATCTCCTAGCAGTTGCCATTAATACAAACGCCAACATTTCCATTCAAAGGTATCTAGTCTCGCCTCAATGTGTGGCTTGTGTAATATATTGGCGCCTGTATTACTTTCTCTTATTTGACTAGGACTGAGGAGACGACATGAGGGGATACCGCCAGGTATACGTACAAGGGGTCTCCCTAATTGGGCTACTTTAACAGAGGTGGGATGGATAAGTATTGCTTCAACTCCTGGAAAGCCCGATCGCATTCTTCGTTCCATGGGTGTATCTTTCGTAGAACCCTAAAAACAGGGAGACATTTATCTGTGGATCTTGAAACAAATCTATTTAAGGCTACCACTCTACTCGCCAACCGTTGGGCGTCGTTGATGATTTACAATAGCTTCATGTTCAAGATGACGTCAAATTTTTCAGTATTTGCCTCGATGCCTCTTTCAGAGATGACGAAGCCCAAAGTTTTTCCCAATTCTACCCCAAAAGCGCACTTCGCCGGGTTTAATTTCATCTTATATTTGCGAAGAACACCAAAATATTCTCTTAGGTCTTCTAGGTGTTGGGTAGGTTCCTCACTTTTCACCAACAAGTTGTCGACGTATACCTCGATAGTCTTCCCGATCTGTTGTTTAAACATCTGATTGACTAGTTTTTGGTAGGTCGCCCCGGCATTCTTCAGCTCAAAGGGAATCACTTAGTAGTAGTAAAGACCTCTGTCGGTAGTAAATGTCGTCTTCTCTTCATCTGACTAGATTTGATTGTATCCTGAATATGCATCCATAAAACTCACCACTCGGGTCTCGCCATGGTGTCATTGATAATGTCGATCTGTGGCAAGGGGAATCTATCCTTGAAGTAGGCTTTGTTTAGGTCTCTGAAGTCTACACACATCATCAACACCACGTTGGAGAGCCACTCTGGGTAGTATGTGCATTTCTTCTCCTACTAAAGGTTTTTCTTTTTTAGAGTATCTTCTTTGCCATTGGATCAACACATAGTCTGTGCTCTATGAAGACACTGTCAATTCCTAGCATGTCTTCATGACTCCAAGTGAATTCATCTATGTGTTCGATCAACAGTTTTTTTAACGCCTCCCTATATTCACGGGGAGGGGGGGAGCTTTGTTCCCACTCGCGTTGTGGCGTTCTGCTGATCTGGGTGTAGCGTTACTATCTCTAAACGCTCTTTTGCCTCTGCCTGCATTAAATTGTTCTCGTCCCTAGCTTCCATGGGGGTGGTAGTTTGCCTTCCAACTTTCTGCGATACATACACCTGCCGCCCTTGCTTTGAGTTCCTGCATGTAGCATTTCCGTGCCATGATTTTCTCCCCCCGAACCTCGCTGAAGCCTATCTTCTTTGGGAACTTCATGTTTAGATGGTAGGTAGGAGTGACAACCTTCAAATAATTTAAAGTTGGGTGTTCGAATATGGCGTTATAGGATGATGGGGCTTTCACTACCAAGAAGTCTGTCATTGTGTGCCCCTTGGCCGACTGTGACTGGTAGTGCGATGACACCCATCAATTGAATAGCCTCGCCGGAGAATGCCTTTATGGGTAGGTGATGGGTGTAGCCTACCAGGGCTAATGCCCATTTTGGCGAAGACATCCTAGAATAAGATGTCAGCTGAAATCCCATTGTCGACTAAGATCTGCCTGGTCATGTAGTTTGCGATTAACAAGGTTACTACAAGGCGTCGTCATGGGGTACAAGACCCATTGACAGTCTTCATCTCCGAAAGAGATGGTAGGTGTGGTACCCAGTCTGGGATGTTTGGATGGTTTTTCCGCCATGTACACCTCATGGTACCTTGCTTTACGAGCTTGAGCTTTTCTACTGGATGCTGTCACACTCCCGCTGACGAACCCTCCTGCTATGGTGTGAATTTCTCCTAAGGAGTCTGGTCTTGGTTGCGAGATTGGTGGGGGGGGGGGGGGTCATGCCACGTTCCCTTTACTGTCTTTGTCTTTTAGGGCTACTGCTCCACCTTGACTGACGCCCTCGACCTTCTTCTCTCCTTGGCTTGACGTGCTCGACCAACATTTGCTCGAGTTCCCCACTTCCCACTAATTCAGCTACCCTTTTCTTCATGGTTGAGCAGTCTTTTGTCCAATGGGTATCCGATTGGTGGTACCTACAATAGCGCTAGCCCCTTGTGGATGGGCACGCTTCTTTCCTTGTGGTTCTCACTTTTTCTTGCATGCACAAATTATTGTGGATGAGGCAAGCTCTTGGTCTTGTTGGGTGGAGTGCCTTTCTCGTCATGATGACTTGACCCGGTCTTTTTGTCTCTTGCACTGTTTGAGTTCTTAGTTTTCGATTTCACCTATTGCTTCCTGGGTTATAAGAGGGCTTGTAGCGTGTCCTCTGCGTTAACGTAATCATTAGCCCTGTCCATTAATTCCCTTAGAGTCGAGAGGTTTTCCTGGCCAACTCGGTCATGAATGGACTCCTGGGCCATATACCTCCCAGAAAGGCGGCTAGCGTGATCTTCTCATCCTAATCGTCTGTGGCCAGTTTCTCCTTGTTAAATCGGGTCAAGTATGCTTTCAAACTTTCCTCCTCCCTTTACTTAATGGTGAGAAGATAAGCGGCGGGTCGTCGATGTCTCCCACTCGCCATGAATTGTGTTAAGAGTTGCTTGGCCAACTCTTCAAAACTGTTAATCGATCCTGGTCACAAAGTTTCAAACCAGCCCCATGTTATTCCTTTTAATGTTAACGGGAAAGCACGACAACCTGCCTCTCCTTGGAAGCCGTGGAGAGTTATGTTTGCTTCAAGATTCTCCAAGTGATCTACTGGGTCCTAGGATCCATCATACATATTGATATGGAGAACTTTGAATTTAGAATAAATCTTCACAACCTCCTCACACTCCACACTCTATATATTTTTTTTAATTTTTGTTATTTTTTTCTTTTATCAAATATTTAGTATATGAATAATGAATAGAAAATTTGAAATAATTTAAAAAGAATAAACTCAAAAAAAAATTTAAAAAAATATTAAAAAATTAAAAAATTTAAAAAAATATGGAGTGTGGTGTGGTGGAGGTTGTGTAGCAAAACTCTTGAATTTAGGTGGGAGTGGTAGTGCCATTACTTCATCATTGTAGGGAAGATCAGTTTGATTCAGTAGCTGCTCTACAGAGGAAGATCCTCCCATTTTTATTGCCATCTCCTCATATTTATCTACGAGGCTACACATCTCATCGTGCAATCTCTTCTTTTTTAACTCCTCAACATTCACGTCTCCTGCACTCTGTGCATCTCCTTCTGTTTGCTCGTTGTGGGCAAGTGGTGTTGCAACATTCTGTCGTTTCAGCTCTTCGTTCTCCTTCTGTAGCTCCTCAACCATTGTCGTCACCTCTTTCAACTTTTCTTCAGCTTCTGCCACTATTGGTGCCACTGTTAAGGCTATGTTTCATACCACCAACTGCACGGATGACCTGCAACAGAGAAGATGGCAACATGGGGTGCCTAGGGGGACTCTGATGCCTAAGTTAGAGAGAAGTGGTCTCAATATAAATATATAAATGAATGCCAAATAAGTTGCCTTTAGGTGTTATTTATAGGAGTATGAAGGTGATGACAATGATTGACCTGGAAGTCTATCTTGGATGACCCTCGAATAAATTGGTAGGATAACCTTCCTGATCAAATAGAGGTGTTATATATTCTCTATATTATCCTCCATGCATCCTTAGGTTGAATCCTTGGGCTTGCAGACTAACCCCGATTCTTGAAGCTTCAGATTTGGACCCTCCAACACATGGGCTTATCCCTTTGGGGCCCTAAATAACCCTTCTAGATATTATAAATTTTGTGCCTCAATTTAATAAAATTTTAGAAGAATTTATTTATAAATATAAATTATTCATTATATTAAATATAAAATTTAGTATTATGAAGCCATGTACACATTCAAGAATATAATCTTTTTTTTAATAAAATTGTAAGTGCAAATTATAATATTGCATTAGTATAACGACCGTCTTTTAATAATCGAAAAGAAATATTTGTAACTAACTGGCTTATAACTAGTAGAGAGAGAGAGAGAGAGAGAGAGAGAGAGAGAGAGGTGACACATGAAATTATGTTTATTGTTAAGAGTTTATGGTGAATATTGAATTGATTAATGAAATCACTTCTTACAATATGTTTTGTATATTGATGTAAATATATACAAAAAAACATGAAAAACAAATCACAATAATCTAGGAGAAAATCATGCTATCATGAGGTGTGGTTGAATATTATGTTAGCTATTAACTTGTTGACGTGGCACCTAAAATTCTCTCTCGGCTTGGGCGGAAATTAAGTCACAATTTTGGGCATTGCTATGGCCCCAGCCACCGGGCCTTTTGCACCACTGGTGAGGCATGGTGGTTCTGCACCGGGTTCTGACCAGAATCCACCGATGATGATGGTGGGCACTACAGACAGTCCTTCAGGGGCGTTGAGAGGGAAGACTTTCGTGGATTTATTGGTGGAGAGACCTTAGGTGTTACCTGAGGTAGATATACCATTGAAGGAGCCTCGATTTTGTGAGGGGTAGATGTTCTTCTTGTTCTCTAAAGCGAAAATCAAACAGTCGACTAAGCCTTTTCGGTTTGCAGTGGTCTTGAAGTTTCTGCAACGAAGGCCATCTCTAGATCATCTACGTGGGTACATAAAAAACAGATGGGAATTGAAGTCGATGTCGGTTGTGGGTTAGCTTCGAAACCCTCGTAATATTCTTGTTCGAATCACCAATGAAGAGGATTTTGTTGGAGTCATGACTAGGGGTAACACTGAAATCGCAGGTGTTCCGTATTAGATTTTCCACTGGACACCGGATTTTTTCAAGGAGGAGGATTCCCCTTTTTCTCCCATTTGGTTAATGCTTCAGGGACTTCCTCCAAATCATATTTCGATGTTGAGAAGCATTGGTAGGGGTTTTGGTAGATTCTTGAAACGAGATAATGCGATGGCTTGTGTTTCTCGGCTAGAGGCAGCGAGGATCTGTGTTGAACAGGACGTCTCAAAGCTGTTGAGACATTCTTTTTGGTTGGGATCACCAGGGCTCCCTAATAGCCATTTTCAGGAGGTTATTTATGAGTCGGTTCCTCAATTTTGTGATCTATGTCGTAAGCAAGGACACTAGGGGAGAAACTGTGGGTGGAACACAGAAGGAGGAAGGAGGTGATGTTAATAAGAAATTGTGGATGCCTATTGGTATCAAGAATCCAGTGGTGCAAGATGATATGTGAAGTTATTCAGCTACTCAGAGAGTTGAGTTGTTGGCAATTATTAATAAAAAGAAGAGCGAGATGCATTCAAAGAGGCTAGAGGCGATGTTTGTGGATTCGAAGGGTAAGATATTTGACAAAGCCCAGTTTGAGATAAGGGGCGATGGGGATGTTTCTGGCCTTCCGAATTCTTTTCCTCCTACGGAGCCACCGAAAATGAATGTCGAGAAGGCTATGGTTGATATGGTAGGGGTTGATCAATTGGTTTCTCCTAATAAATCAGTGGGTAGTTGGTTTGAGCTAGCGGAGGAAAATTTTGAATATGAGGTTGAGGGTGATAATGTGTCTGAGAAAAATGTTTCACCGAGGAGCTTGCTCAAAGTGGTGGATGAAACTTTGGACTTTGAACTTAGTTGTTTAGAGGATATAGGGATTGGGCTCTCCAAACAGAGTTGTTCAGTGTCTGAGGGCAAACCTAAGGATGAATTGGAGGAATTAAAAAATAAATATTTTGATTCTGATTCGGAATTGAATGTGTCGTTGAAGCATCTAAGAGGATTGAAGAAGAAAAGTCCGATAATTGTCCTGGAAAGGAAAACTCGGTCCCGAAAACCATTTTAATTTTATCATGTAGATTCTTATTTGGAATATTAGGGGTATTCTTTCGTCGAAGACTAGGCTTTGGCGTATTTTGAATAAAAGTCGTCTGTCTGTGGTGGCATTGTTAGAGCCTTTTCTTGTTGCTAATATACGTAGGTGATGGGCTAGGTGGTTGCATCGGCCTAATTTTATAAATAATGCTAAAGTAGGTGGTAAAATTTGGTTGTTTTGGGATGACAAGTTGGAGTTTCAGTTTGTTGCTATGTCGGATCAAGTGATGTCTGGGTGGTTTGTTTGCGGGAATGTGCGAGTCCTAATTACTATTGTCTACGCGAGTTGTTTTCAGGTGAAAAGACTGGAGTTGTGGGATCATATTCATGATTTAGATGCAGGTAGTTGGCCAGCTTTTGGGGGGGCAGGGGGGGTTAATTTTGTTCGTAGGATGATGAAAAAGTGGGAGGTCTTTTGAGAGCTTTGCGGGCAAAATTGAATTTTAACAATTGTATTCATGATTGTGGGTTGATTGATCTTCCTTCTGATGGGAATAAATTTTCTTGGTGTGATGGGAGGCTTGGAGGTAGACAGATTTGGGCAAAGTTGGACCGTATTTTGGTTTTGTCGAGGTTCATAAATTTTTTGAGGAGGCTTGAATGAAGTATCTATCGCGGACATCTTCCGATCATTGTCCTATGCTACTACATTTGAAGAGGGAGAGAATGGGCGACGTTAAATATTTTAGATTTCAGCATATGTGGGGAACCCATGAGGGGTTTCTACCATTGGTTCGAGAGGCTTGAAATAAAAATGTGGATGGCTCTCCTATGGTGAGAGTTAGTAGAAAACTTAAGATTTTAAAAAACATGCTGCGAAAATGGAACAATGATATTTTTGGGCGGGTTGAATTGAAATTGACTAATGTGGAAGCTCGGATGGTGGAACTTGAGGATATGCTTGCTGTTGATTATTCCCAGGAACGGGAAAATGAGCTACTTGTTTGTAAACAAAATCATCTTCAATAGCTTCATCGAGAAGAAATTTTGGGTTGTCAAAAATCTCGTATTAAATGGCTGAAGGAAGGGGACTCAAACACAGTTTTTTTTCATGCGTCTATGCATGTTAAAAAGAAGAGTTTGCTTGTGGATCATATGACTTTGAGTAATGGTCAGGTCTTGGATTCAGCTAAAACCGTCAATGATGAAGCTGTTCGGTTCTTTCAGGAGCTCTTGTCGATGTCAGATGTTAACTTGGATGAGGAGGCTCTAAGCTTATTGCTGCCGGTGGTTTCGAATCAGGAAAATGAGACATTATGTGCCCCGCCATCTTTGGAAGAAGTAAGAGTGGCATTGTGTTCTATTCCACATGATGGGAGTATGGGTCCGGATGGTTTCTTGGCGAGTTTTTTCATGCTAGCTTGGGAAGTGGTGAAGCAGGACATTCCGGACATGGTTAGGGAATTTTTTGAGAGGATTTCGTTGACTAATTTTTTTGGGGCTACTAATATGGTAATGATTCCTAAGGTGGATGCTCCAACTAGTTATGGGAAATTTTGTCCAATCAGTTTATGTTCGATGGTCTATAAAATCATGACTAAAATCATGGTCTCTCGATTGGCTCCAATTCTTGGGGGTATTATTTCGCCGGAACAAGCTACTTTTATTCATGGGTGTAGCATCTTTGAAAATATGGCATTGGCTCAAGAACTTGTGCATGGTATGAATCGTAAAACTAGGGTGGTAATGTCATGCTGAAGATTGATATTGCAAAGACATATGATCGTGTAAATTGAAGATTTTTGTTGGAGGTGATGCGGAGATTGGGTTTCTCAAATAAGTGGTGTTCTTTGATTTTTAACGCGATTTTCTCTCCTGTTTTTTCGGTTATGTTGAATGATCGGTGCAAAGGTTTTTTCATTCCTTCTCGTGGACTTCGTCAAGGCGACCCATTATCATCATATCTATTTACTTTGTCAGAGGAACTACTTTCAAGAATGCTCCATAAAACTTTTTCACAGGGCCAAGTTAAGTATTTTTTTATGCTTGTGGGGGTGTGCGTATTTCTCATTTATTGTATGCTGATGATTTGCTATTTTTGCTAATGGGGCTAAAGTTTCTATTTGAAATTTGAGAGGGGGGGATAAAAAAATATGAAGAAATTTCAGGTTAGTTAGTAAGTCCACAAAAGTCCTATATTTTCTTCTTGACCAATATTCCATGGGGTTGGAAAGAGGATTTGATGTGGATGTCAGGTTTTATTGAGGGTGCATGGCCTTGTACATATTTGGGTATTCTATTACATGTTGGGCGTATGAATATGAGATTGTTCGAGCCTTTGCTGTTTAGGGTGCAAAAAAAGTTGGCCGGGTGGAAGAGTAAATTGTTATCTTTTGGTGGTAAAATTATTCTTATCAAGCATGTACTTAGTAGTCTGCCCATCCAATTATTGTCGGTGATGAATTTGCCTAAAGAAATTTTTGGGAAGCTGAAAACAATTTTTTCAAATTTTCTTTGGGGCTCTTGTGAGGAAACTAAGAAGTGTAAATGGGTCTCATGGTGGAATATTTGTTTCCCAATAGAGGAGGGGGGACTTGGTATTCGTGATTTGTCTTAGGTACAAAGCTCACTATTCATGAAGTTTGCTTGGAAAGTGTTGAAGGGTGGATCCCTTTGGTCTCATTTTTCTTGGTCTAAATATGTGGGCAGCTCTCATATTGGTTCGGTGATTGAAGGTCCAAGGGGGTCTCGGTTTTGGCGAGGGGTCATTCAGGCTCTCCCTTTGGTTTTAAGTAACTCAAGATGGTTGGTCCGCGATGGTTCTTCGAGTTTTTGGTTTGATAACTGGCTGGGTGATGGTGCCATTGCTGATCAGCAATTGGTGATGGGGGATAGAGGAGTTCAGGTCTGAGATATATTCGAAGGGGTAGAGTGTAATGTTCTGATGCTACGTCAGATGGTGTTTGAGGAAACTGTGAATATAATTCTGATATCACAGGTTCGAATTCACGAGGGACCTATTTTTTAGTCTGGAAACATTCTATAGATGGTGGTTTTAGTACTAAATCAGCTTGGAATATTGTGAGATCTCATGGTACTATTTGTCCTTGGAAGAAATGGCTATGTCCAGCTTTAGTTCCTAAGAAGATTCTTTCTTATTTTAGTGTGCACAGCGTAGTGCTATCCTGGTGGATGAGGTAATTAAGAAACTTGGTATCCCAATGGTTTTGAAATGTTATTGTTGTCTCTCTTCCCAAGTGGAGTCTGTGGATCATATTCTTTATGAGGGAGTGGGGCCAAGGAAGGTTTGGAATTATTTTGTAGCAATTTTTGGAATTCAATTGCCTTCTACATGGGTTTGGGCTGGGTTGATGAATATATGGTGGTCCCGTGCTTCGTAATCTTCACAAGTGCATTGGCTAGGTGGTGTTATTCCTATCTTTATTTCTTGGGCACTTTGGAGATCTCGTTGTGCGGCTCATATGGAATTGGAGATCTCGATGTGCAGCTCTTATGGAAGGGATGAATTTTGATTGGAAGATTGTTATTCAAATGGTAAAAGGCTTTATTTGAGAATCTTTGGGCATGGTGAGGAAGTTCAAAAAATTAGGCCCCCATGATAGTGTAGTATTAGCATATTTAAATTGTCCTATGGTAGCTTTGGAGAGTAGAAAGCCTAGATATATATCGTGGGCATTGCCGGAGGCTGGCATGGTGAAACTAAACGTTGATAGGGGTTCTTGGGTAATCCTAGGATGTCCGACGGAGGGGGAATTGTTAGAGATGACAGTGGTCAAGTTTTCGGTGGGTTCGTTCATTGCTATGGGCAAGCCACAAATACTATTGCGGAATGTCGAGCCGTAATTGATGTTCTTCAGATGTGTAAGTAACTTGGATTCAGGAATTTTGTGGTAGAGTCGGATTCTAGTGTTATAGTGGGATGGTTTGTCTCAGGTGTTTGTAATTATTGGTACCTTTGGGATTTTTGAGAGGAAGCTCAATGTCTTGTTAGGGAGCTTAATGTTCAGTTTAAATTGGTGTTTAGAGAGGCAAATATGGTAGCTGATTTTTTGGCTAAACTTGGTGCTAGTGGCGGGTCTCTAGATTTTTTTGGGGAAGTTGTTGGTACGGGAAGTCTTAGAGGTCTTTTATGTTTGGATAGTTAGGGTTTCCCCTACATTAAACGTTAGTTTTTTGTGGGGTTGGATCTTGTTTTTTGTTCGTGATGTTTTTGTTATTACGGTATTTCTTCGCCACAAGTGAGGGTTTTTTTTAATAAAATTGGTAGGGGGTCACTCATGAAGAAGTGACATTCATCTCTTTATTAAAAAAAAAAAAAAACTGTGGTTGAGGTGTTGTAGCCGTTAATGCTTAATATGGTATGTGGTGTGATCTCAGGCTTGAGTGGTAGATTGTGTATCTAGAATATTCCCTCTCAAGGTGGAGTGTGAACGCTATGAACACCCAGCTTGCGAATGAGAAAATGAAATTGATCTGAACTAAGAGGTTTTGCAAAAGAGATCACCAATCTGATATCGTGATGGAACATGAAGTGTCTAAATAATGTCGGCTTGTAATTTTTCACGAACAATATGACAATCAATTTCTATATGCTTGGTATGCTTATGAAAAACAGGATTGGCGGCAATGTGTAAAGCAACTTGATTATCACAAAAGAGGAGAGATGATTGAGGAGTGGTGAGCTGTAAATCTCTTAAAAGAGAGCGAAGCCACATAATCTCACAACAAGTAAATGTCATGGCACGATACTCAGTTTCAGCTAAGGAACATGAAACCGTGTTCTGTTTCTTGGATTTCCAAGATATGGGTGAATTACCAATGAAAATGCAATAGGTAGTGATAAAGCGTCGTGTGTCTTGACAACCTGCCCAATCAGCCACAAATAGCCTTGAGTTGAGTGCTGGAGGAGGATGAGAAGAATATCCATTAGCTTGGAGTGGCTTTGATATATCGAAGGATCCTATGAGCAGCATCAAGATGGGGTTGCCGAGGAGTGTCCATGAATTGACTAAGCATTTGCATTGAGTATGACAAGTCTGGACATGTCATTGAGTATGACAAGTCGACGATAGCTAGTAGGATCATCAAGTAAAGGACAATCGGAGCCATTGAGTTTTAAATTTTGTATCATGGGAAAAGTGGCATATTTGCTCCCAAGAAAACGACAATCGTCTAGAATTTTCAAGGCATAAAGAGATCCCTATAGAGGAACGTGCAACTTCAAGACCCAAGAAGAATTTAAGGCTGCCAAGATCCTTGACCTTGAACTGATTGTGCAAGAAATTTTTAAGGGCACTAATAGAGTCTGTGTCATTACCGGCTATGATGATATCGTCCACATAGACGAGTAAGGAAACAAATGAGGAGTCATGTGCTCGAGTGAAAAGGGAGTGATCACATTGAGATTGAGGCTCGATAAGAGAAGTAGAAAACTTAGAAAACCATTGTCGGGAGGCTTGTTTTAAATCATAGAGAGACTTGTGTAGTTGGCATACTCGATTCTCCCCCTCATGATTGAAACCCGGTGGGATCGACATGTAGACTTCCTCATGGAGATTGCCATTTAAGAAGGTGTTAGTTACATCCAGTTGGTGCAATTGCCAATTTTGGATAGCAGCCATGGCTAGAAGACATTGCATAGTAGTGAGTTTGGCCACAGAAGAAAATGTTCATGGTAGTCGAGACCCTCACATTGAGTATATCCTTTGGCAACTAGATGAGCATTGTAACACTCAATATGGCCATCTGCTCAATATTTGATTTTGTATATCCATTTGCAACCAATGAGACGTTTGCTAGGAGGAAGAATGGTGATGGTCCAACTATTGTTTTCCTCAAGTGCTCGAATTTATGTAGCCATTGCCTCACGCTAATGTGAATGTTTGACAGCTTGGGAAAAGGTGCGAGGGTCGACATTAGAAGAGATAGCTAGGACAAAAGCACAGTGAGAAACAGAGAGTTTATCATATGATAAGAAGGAAGATATGTCATGAGGATTACCTGGCTTTAGCGGACTTGTTTTCATGGAGGAAGATGGAAGTGGGTGTGAAGAGGAGGCCATTTGACAATGGTAGTCCTGCAAATAGCCTAGTTGTCGTTGTGGTTGGGAAGACTTTCGAGGGTTGGAGGGAATAGGAGACTGGGAGGAAGTGGTAGATTGCATAGGAGGTTTAGAATCAGTTATGAGTTGAGGAAGAACTAATGAAGGTGAATTGATTGCTTGAGTTGGTTGGGATTGAAAAGGGAAAATGGATTCGTGGAAAACAACATCCCTGGAAAAAATATCGAGTGGCTATCTAAGTCATAACTTATATCCTTTGACACCATATGGGTAACCAAGGAATATGCATCGTCGAGTTTGAGCATTGAATTTTGATTGATTGTGGGTCAAAGTGGAAGCATAGCAGAGGCATCCAAACACAGGCATATGGGAGTATGTAGGTGCGGAAGAGTGAAGGCGTTCATAAGGGGATTCGCCAGATAGAACAGGGGTGCGAAGGCGATTGATAATATAATTGGTAGTGAGAATACAACCGCCTTAAAAATGTAGGGGAAGGTTGGCTTGAAACTGTAGGGCTCGAGCGACATTCAATAGATGTTGGTGTTTGCGTTCGACCACTCCATTTTGTTGGGGTGTCTCGACACAACGTCATTGATGGATGACACCTTTGGAGGAGAAAAAATCTCTCCTATGAGTCCATTGTCGTTGCGAACTTGTTTTATTTTGGAACTGAGCTGAGTCTCAACAAGAGCAAAAAAAGATTGAAGGATATGTCTGGTTTTGGATTTATGCCTCATCGAATAGACCCAAGTGCATCGTGTAAAGTCATCCACGATAGTAAGGAAAATATAAGAACCATCTAGAGAGGTAGTAGAGAAAGGGCCCCAAATGTTACAATGAATTAAATCAAAAGTTGATTGGGATTTAATTGAAGTATTGGAAAAAGTTAAACGACGTTGTTTTGTAAGATGACAAACAATACAATGCTCACTGTGTGAAAAAGAAATATATGAAACATCTAGAAGATGAAGGGTGCCCGAATCTAAAATGCCAAAGGGTAAGAGATTGTGGTGTCATTGATGCGACTACAGGAGTAACCAACGGCTCAGGTATGAGGTGATATAAACCATATTTCCCTTTACCCACTCCAATCTTCTTTCATGAGATTAGGTCCTGCACAAAACATGATCGTTTCTACCGTTGGGGGCTTACAGCCACTCCAGTAGTCTCTTCCATGAGGAGACCTCATAATGTCTTTGTTCGCATGATTAATGAAGCCGACTTTGCCAAGGCATTGTCACAGGAGGTCTATGAAATTAATGAGATCTTTTATCGTGCATTCAGATGGTCACCAGATTTTAATGAGGATGAAGAGCCTTCAAGGGTTCCGGTATGGGTTTCTTTGCTTAGTCTCCCTCCAAACTTTTATCAAGAAGCTTTCTTGAATATCCTTATGGCGCCTATTGGAATGTTTCTTCGTCGTGATAATCCGACTCGTTGCGCTACGAGAACGGATGGACCAAGATTATGTGTGGAAGTTGATGCTGCAAAACCCCCTCTAACTCATTTTTGGATTGGGGCACCGGGATTGCCTTCGAGTCGAAAGCAAGAGATCGTCTATGAAATGCTCTCTACATATTGTTCTTCTTGTAACATGCAGGGTCATAACTCGCGGACGTGTAAACCTGGGCAAGCGGGAAAGAATGGGAAACATCGAGTTGGTAAGAAAGGCCGTTTGGAGACAAAGAAACTGGTTGAAGATCATGGGATAGAGTCGAGTGCGTCTGTTGTTGAAATTCCCCCTCCTGTTGCTATGGAAAATATTGTTGTTGTGAAAAATATTATGAGAATAGGCATGGAAATAGAGGATGCAAGGGAGGAGGTGATGACTGAATTAATTCCTCCATCGACAAATCCTGTGGTGCAGGGGGGTTCTGAGAAGGCAGGTCATTTGGTGCAGTTGGTAGACCATGTGGTGCAGTTGGTAGCTGAGAGGGAAGATCATTCGGTGCAGGTGATGTCTGACTTAATTCCTCTAGCGACAGATCATGTGGTGCAATTGGTGCCACCTACTGATACAGAGGCTAAAAAGGAAATGGTGTTAAACATTGATGACCTAGACTATGCTGGGAATGATACGGGTTGGTGTCGAGTGGAGCGTTCTATGGATAATCATCAGAATATGCTTGAGGCCCTGAGTGCTGACATGAATGATCTGATTGTCGTTCAGAATCAGCCAGTGGTGGAAGGGGATTCTAATGAGGAAGTTGATGAAGAGATCCTTATGGAGGACACTATTTCTTTAGAACCAGAACCAAAACACCATCCAGAGGTTTTTTCCCAGGATAAAGAATATCTTACAGAGTCCGAGGTGAATGAAGGTAAAAAGAGGTATAAGAAAAAGATGTTTATTAAAATGTGAAGTTCTTCTCGGATTCTTGCCCGAAACTCTAATCTTGCTCAATGATTGATTCCATCTTGGTATGGAATATTAGAGGGGTTGGGACCTCTAAAAGTAGATTAAAGACATTGGTTGGAAGATTGAAACTAAAAGTTGCTGCTTTATTAGAACCATTTCAGAATTTAGAGGGGGCTCATAAACTGGCAAGATGTCTAAATTTTGATAATTTTATTTCGAACGAGGTGGAAGGGGGAAAAATCTGGATTTTCTGGAGTAGTAATTATAAGGTCTAAGTTGCCAGGTTGGGAATGCAATTTATTTCAGTTATTGTAGGTGATGGTGCAGAGAAGCTCTTGTTGTCTGTGATTTATGCCAAATGTTCCTGGGCGGAAAGGCGTTACCTATGAGAATATCTTAGCATTAATAATTTGGGTTCAGAACCTTATGTATTTATGGGGGATTTTAATATTATCCAGAATGATTCAGAAAGGAGAAGAGGTAGACCTTGGTGTAATGGGAGTGTGTTCACTTGGTGTAATGGGTTGTCGGGTTTGGCCTGCTCGTGGGCACGGCTTGATCACGCTCTAATGGATAGTTCTTTCATTAATTTGTTTCCTAATGCTATTTGTTCTTATTTGTCGTGCTCCACTTCGGATCATGCCCCTCCATGTTCATTGAGCTCTAAAAAGATCATTTCTCTTATGGGCTGGCTCTGTTTCATTTCCAACAAATGTGGGTGGATCATCTTGGGTTCCTGGATTGTGTTCGGTCTACTTGGAATCTACGGGTGGAAGGTTCTCCATTATAGATTTTAAGCAGGAAATTAAAACAAACAAAGGTGATGCTTCGGGAATGGAACAAAAGGATATTTGTCCGCTCTTTGGGTTGTATTGATGCCCTTGAAAAACAGGTTAATGTGATTGAACAACAACTTCAAACGAATTGGGAGGTTAATTTGGAGAGAGAGCTACATGAGGCAGTCTCGGCTCTTGCTGGTTGGAGGCATGGGGAAGAGATGAGATTGGCACAAATGGCTAAGTTAAAATGGAAGGTGAAGGGTGATCGTAACTCAAAGTTTTTTCATGCTTGTCTTGCTAACAAGAGAAGGAAAAGAGTGATGGAAATGAGATCGAATGGGGTGTTCCATGAGAGTCAGGAAAGCATACACCAAGCGGCGGTGGAGTTTTTTCAAACTTCACTTCAAGAGGATCCACCTGTTGAGCAACCTAGACTAGAAGGGATCATTGATTCGATCATACTAGAGGAGGAAAATGTCACCCTACTTCACCCGCCTATGCTAGAAGAAGTTTTTGAGGCTTTGTCATCCATTTCGAATCATAGTACTCCGGGTCTTGATGGGTTTGGCTCGGGTTTTTATAAAAGTTGTTGGAATGTGGTTAAAGTTGATGTGTGGAAGGCAGTATTGGAATTCTTTACAGTTAAGCACCTTCCTAAATATTTTACTGCCTCATATTTGGTTCTTATACCAAAGATGGAGTCACCCACAGGTTTTGATAAGTTCCGTCCTATCAGTCTTTGTTCTGTGTTTTATAAAATTTGCTCCAAGATTATTGTCTCTCGATTAACAGGTTTATTGCCTCGCCTAATTTCTTCGGAGCAAGGAGCCTTTATTCCTGAAGGAGTATTTTTGAGAACATTAGTCTCAGCCAGGAATTGGTGCATTCTATTAATAAAAGGATCCACAGGGGTAATATTATGCTGAAAGTGGATATGGCGAAAGCTTATGATTGGGTGGATTATGGGTTTTTGATTGCGGTCTTACGAAGGTTTGGTTTTTCCTCTCAATTTTGTGATTTGATTTATTCATGTATTTCTAGCCCTTGGTATTCGGTCATGATGAATGGTACCGTTAAGGGTTTCTTTCCGGGCGGTCGAGGTCTTTGTCAAGGTGATCCTCTGTCTCCTTATTTGTTTATCATTCAACAGGTCTTTTCTAGATTGATCCATAGGAGTGTGCGAGAGAGTCAGTTTGGCCTTTTCTCTCAGGCCTGAGGTACGCCTATTGTCTCTCATTTGATGTATGCTGATGATGTCATGATTTTTTCTAATGGAAGTCAGAGGTCGGTGCGGGTCCTACAAAAAATTCTGAGTCAATATGAGAGGTGGTCGAGAAAAACTATCAATGTTTAGAAATCTGCTTTATATTGTTTAGATAAAATTCCTAATAAGCGCAAGCAACGGCTTTTACGTCAGACTGGATTTGTGGAGGGGAATTTCCCTTTCAAATATCTAGGAGTGCCGATAATTCGGGGGAGATTGAAACAGGCTCATTTAGAAGACATGGTGAATAAAGTGAGGCAAAAGATTAGTGACTGAAAGATGAGACTACTCTCTACGGGAGGAAAACTTGTTCTTTTAAGGCATGTTATATCCAGTATGACTATTCACCTATTTGCTGTTTTACAGGTCATTCAAGTTACTATTGCCAAGATTCAGAGATTGATAAGCTCATTCTTTTGGGGGGAAGCCAATGGGCGTGAGAAAAAGAAATGGGTGTCGTGGAATCATATTTGTAAACCTGTGAGAGAAGGGGGCTTGGTGTACGGAGTCTTCAAGACACTCAGAAAGCCTTACATATGCATTTTGCTTGGAACCTTATTCAAGGTAATTCTTTATGGGCCAATTTTTTCCAAGCAAAATATGTTGGATTGAACTTGTGGTCTCTCATAGAAACTAATAAAGCATCTAGATTTTGGAGAATGGTTGCTAATTGTATTCCGTTGTTGTTAAATAATTCCAAGTGGAAGCTTAGAGAGGGAGAGATCCTTTTTTGGTATGATAATTGGAGGGATAGTGGCCCCCTGATTAATGATATGCCTTTAGTGGGTTCACCCCTGTTGAAAATTAAAGATTGCAGGTTGTCAGATAGTTGGGATGTGGTGTTCTTGGGGAATTTAGTAGGGCAAGATAAGGTGGATGAGATTATTATCAATTTATTGGGCCCAAATTATGGCAAGGATGTTCTAATTTGGACTCCTACGGATACATGTATTTTCTCTACAAAATCTACGTGGAATTGTATTCGTATCAGAGGTACTCCTATGGATTGGCATGCGTGGATTCAGCATAATAGTCTTCCATTAAAAGTGTCTATTCATTTTTGGAGGGCATGGCATATGGACTTGAGTGTAGATGATAGATTACATCGTATTGGTATTCCTCTTGTTTCCAAATGTGATTGTTGTAATAATGGTCATATGGAAGACATAAACCATGTGCTTTTTTAGGGTGAATTTTCACAAAGAGTTTGGTCCCTTTTTGGTATCCCTCTTATTAGATCTTGGAAACAGAATGTTGGGACTTGGTTTAGGTGTGCTAACTCCTCCTCGCAGGAGGGTTTTGTTGTTGGCATCATCCCAGTTATTGTTACTTAGCGTTTATGGAGGAGGAGGTGTCTAGCTCGGATGGAAGGTATTCTGGAAACTCATAACTTTGTTCTTCATTCTATTTGTGTGTGGTTAGGATCTCTTTGTTCGGCAGCAAAGCAATTCAAGAGTCTGTCCCGTTGAGATGGCATGATCCTTGAGGCCTTGAGGATAAATCCGGTGGTTCCGAAAGTTCCACGCTGCAAAGTGGTAAAGTGGTTTAAATCGCCGTTGGGGTGGTATAAATTGAACACGGATGGTAGTAGTATTGGTAATCCAGGTTCCTGTGGCATTGGCAGAGTTATTCGGAATGATTCAGGTGGGCTTTTCCAAGCTTACGCCCATATTGGTTTTGGTTCTAACAACAAAGCGGAACTCATGGCATTCCTTCACGGGTTAAGAATTTGCAAATCGTTGAACATCTTGAATATGATAGTTGAAATGGATTCTATAGTGGTTATCTCTTGGTGGCTTAGAGGGAGATGTGGTGTGTGGTACCTAGAGAATTTCTAGGAGGAAATTGTTGATTTATCCAGCACAATTCATTGTCATTTCCAGCATGTTTTTCGGGAAGGTAATAGGGTGGCGGATTGGTTAGCCAAGGAAAGGGCATCATGTAATGAATTAGCTTTTTCTAATAATTATAATATGCCTCTGCTTCTTCGAGGCCTGATTCGTTTGGACTCTTTGGGCCTTCCCTCTTTACGATGCTAGGTCTGGTTTCTTTGTGGTGGTTTTCTTTTTCCTTTTTTGTCCATAGGCCTGTTATAGTTGGTTGTTGTCTTGGTTGTGGTTTTTTGGGGTTACCCATGGACCTTGTCTTGTTACCACGGTATTCTTACGCCATAAGTGAGGGCTCTTTTTAATAAATATGGGAGGAGGTCACTATTGGACATGTGACCTTCCCCTCTTTAAAAGAGAAAAAAAAAGGGTCCTGCTCAAAACAATAGCCATGAAGAAAAATAAGACAACAATAAAGAGAGTGGTTGAGTTTGCTGGCAGATATGAGGTTCAAAGAGAAAGATGGAACAACTAAGACATCGGTTAAAATGAGAGCATTGGAGATATGAACAGTTCCAATATGCGAAACAAGGACAAAATTGCCATTGGGTAGTTTTACAGAAGTGTCGGCCACATTAGTTATGGTGGTCAGATAAGAGACCGAACCAGCGATGTGATATGTCGCTCTTGTATCGATTATCCAAGGCAACTGAGATGATGGAGAGGACAAACAAAGGGATTTACCTGAGAAGCTTGAAGTGGGCCGATTGGATTGTGGTAAAATACTACCTGCTTGATGTGCGAAGGGTGGGACAAGAGGAGTTTGCTTTGACATGGCAAAGAGTTGTTGGCATTGTTCCTGGGCAATGGGCAATTGTGGATTATCCGAAGGATTGGCTAAAGTAGACACTTGATGAGCAGACCTGGATTGCTCCGATTTTGTTGATCTGTATCCTAGGGGAAAGCCATGTAATTTGTAGCATTTATTGATAGTGTGTCCTGTGACACCACAGGGAGAACAAACAGGCCACTCACGATGTGCATACTGATTCGAAGAAGATTTCATATTATCAGTACGTGTCGATGACTGAGATGAATTTGATTTACTAAAAAGAGCTACTGAATCAATTGAGGGCAGAGCGTGAGAAGTGATATCACGCTGTCTTTCTTCCTAAACAACAAGAGAGAAGACTGTTGATTGGGGGAAGCAAATCCATAAGTAAAATTTGGCCACGAATGTGGGAGAATGAATCGTTGAGACCCATAAAAAAATTCATAACGTAAGTCATCTTGTTGGTATTCTGCCAATTTTTGGTTGAGGAAATCGTTTTCTGGAGTTGGAAGATACGAGGAGCGTTGCTTTGTGAGAAGCGTTCCTTGAGATCAAGACATATGTCACGAGCATTATCAATATAAATAAAACTGGCAGCAAGGTCTTTAGAAATAGAGTTTAAAATCCAAGAGAGGACCATATGATTGCGACGAATCCATGGTGCATAAAGCGGATCGGTGTTGCTAAAAGGTTTGGAGATTGTACCATCAATAAACCCTGTCTTATTTTTAGCTCTTAAAGCCATAAACATAGACCTACTCCATGTGGAGTAGTTATCGCCAACAAGTGGTTGAGAAACCAATAGAACTCCAGCACTGTCACAATGATAAAGAAAGTAAGGGCTGGAATGATCATTGGCTGATGAGGTGATAGAAGTGGAAGGAGAAGAGGGATTAGATTGGGAAGTCATGATCTACCGAATCTGGACACTGATAGGCAGCCAAATGATGCTCTGTTTTTCAAGAGTAGAAACAGAGGAAGTACATAAGGATATTCTCTGATACCATGATGAATATTGAATTGATTAATGAAATCATTTCTTACAATATGTTCTGTACATTGGTGTAAAAATATACGGAAACACATGAAAAACAAATCACAATAATCTAGGAGAAAATAATGCTATCTGAGCTGTAGTTGAGGTGTTGTAGCCGTTAATGCTTAATATGGTATGTGGCGTGATCTCAAGCATGAGTGGTAGATTGTGTATCTGTAATGGTTTAAAGATTAAATTGCATGCTTAGTAATTGGATTCTTGATGCTTTTTCATATTTTTATAAACAATCTGGGCTCATGCTAGGAGATTGTAGATAACTCGTGACTTTGAAGTTCTTGTTTTTGAAGATAACTTGTAGATATCTATTGTCTCAGACATGGCAACCTCAGGCTTGAAATTTTGCTTTATGAAGGAACAAGATTTCAAGTGGGAAGGATCAAGCAGGGAAGGGCGAACCAATTAGGGCTCAGTTTTTGCATGTATGTTTTTGAGTTCGTTTTCAGCACAATTTTCACTGTGAAATGGGAAGGGAGAGCTTAACAAATAATGGATATTTTGTTTCTGATAGTATTTATTTGAATCGGTGGATAGATGTATATGTCGGATCAGAATCGTGGGGAGTACTAAGAAGAGGAGCTTTTTATGAAACAAGTTTAGAATGATAGGGTTACTTCTCATATATTTGTTAATTAACCTCAGAATCCACCACAAACGTGTGTGGTTTTGTCAGATTAATGAAAAAATTTACCAAAGATCTAGAAGAAAATTTGTGTTTATTTGAGGTTCAGCAAACAATTAATATATAGGAATACTTTTGGTTAACGGGTACGATATTCTACTCATGCATAGGTCCAGATCAAAGAGGGAGAATGTAAGAAGAAAATTCATACCCAAAATAAGAAACTGAGACTGACTTTTGTTTTCCCTTGAAAAAGTAAATAATATTTTGCATGAGGACCAATTTATGATTTAAGATCACAATAATAGTTATTAATAAGAGCATACAATACGGGATGTCGGAATTACCTATTGTAATCTAACTGTTTCATTTCCACTGAAATGGTCCCAAGTGTAACTATAATCCTCTGTAAGTCCCTATGGTATTGATGGCCTGCATGAAACAAATGAACTCTGCCATTATCCATAATCCAACTGCAACCTGGACTCTTCCTCATCCCTTTTGATTTCGCAGTCATTCTGACTTCATCCCCATCCTTCCTTTTCCCAGCAACAGAATATAAGCTGGCTAAGATCACATAAGGGGTCGCATCATCAGGTTCCAATTTGATAAGGTGCCCAGCTGCAATCTTTGCAATGTCGATACGTAAGTGGGTCCTACTCGCACCAAGAAGGGCACCCCAAACACCCGAATGGGGCTTGAAAGGCATTGATTGGATCACATCAATTGCTTTGTCGAGAAATCCTGCTCGGCCAAAGAGATCGACCATGCATGCATAGTGGTCAGGTCCTGGTTCAATATTATATAATGAATTCATTGATCTAAAGAAGTTCCATCCTTCTTCTACAAGTCCTACATGGGTGCAGGCTGAAAGCACACCAAGACAAGTGATTTGATTTGGTTTCTGGCCTTCATTCTGCATTTTTCGAAATAATTTAAGTGCTTCTTTCCCAAACCCATTTTGAGCATACCCGGTAATCATTGAGTTGAAAGAGATGATATTAGGTGCATTGATATTTGTGAAGATCTGGTAGGCATCATTCACATTTCCACATTTTGAATACATTGAGACCAAAGAGTTTTGGATGGACAAATCAAATTCCATATCCATCTTTAATACATAAGCATGAATTTGCAAACCTTGGTTATGTGTTGCCAAACTGGCTGAAGCACTTAGCACACTGCTCAAAGTTAGAGGATTTGGTCTGACTTCTTCCTGAAGCATCTCAACAAACCAGCGGAAGGCCTCCTCATACTCCTCATTATTCACAAACCCTGAAATGACAGCAGTCCAAGCAATATCGTCTTTCTCAGGCATCATTTTAAACAACTGGATGCATTTTTCAGTTACCCCTTTGCTAGAGAAACCTGTAATCATGGTTGTCCATGAAATAATATCTTTTATGGGCATCCTCTCAAATAGCCTATAGGCTTCTTCGACTGAACCACACTGGACATAACCTGCAATCAAGGAATTCCATGAAACTACATCTTTCCTATTCATCTGATGAAATAATGCAGTAGCAACATCCATACAATTAAATCTACAATACATGGTAATCATTGAATTGCCTAAGAAGACATCATAGTCAAGTCCCATGCGTGAAACCAATCCGTGCAACTGAATCCCTTCTCCGTACCTACCGAAACTGCCACAAGCCTCAAGCAGCACAGTCAAGGTAGTAGGATTAACTTTCACTTTTCCATCCATTCTCATGCTCAAAAACAACTCAAACCCATCTTTGAAACTCTTTATCTTCATATAACCATCAATAATGGCCGTCCAGGTAACTATATTTCTGTCGGGCATGATATCAAACAAGTTTCTAGCATCAACTATCTTTTCCGCCTTGCAGTATCCATCAACCATAGAGCTCCAAGAAACCAAGTCTCTTTCCACCATCACCTCAAAAACTCGACTAGCCTCTTCCAACTTCCCCACCTTCAGAAAGCCATTTATCAAGGCATTCGAACAAACTGGGTCCCGCAACTCCACCGGCATCTCAGAGTACAGCTTCTTAGCCTCATTAAACATCCCGGCCCGTGCAAAACATGTGATCATGGCAGCATAAGAAATAGCATTACGCTCAGGCATCTCTGCAAACAGCTCAAAAGCTTCGTCTGCCATAAAATTGTTGCGGATATAAGCCGTGATCATGGCATTATAAGAAGCGATACTTCGTTCAGGCATTTTTTCGAACACTTTCCGGGCTTCGTCGATTTGGCCATTTTCTGAATATGCCGTGAGCATGGCTGTCCAGGAGATTGTATTCTTGTGGGGCATGCGACTGAAGATCGACTCAGCTTCTTTGATGCTACCGTTTTTCCCATATTTTGTGATCTGGGTATTGCAATAAACGAGAAATTTGCTGGTTTTACGGCCAGCAGCGAAGCTGTGATTGGGTTTTGGAATAATCAGGGTGGAGAAGCCAGAGTAATGCAAATTAAAATATGCACAGTTTGAGCGTGAAATGTGTTTATGCACAAAAGTAGCAAGTCTATCTGCTGGCATAATTGATTGTTACATAAAAAACCCATATCCAGGACCAGGAGTATCAAGTTCTGAACAAGGACGAACGTAACTACTCTACCAAGGCATACAACAAAATATCTTTGGCATCTTCTTTGACTTCTTTTCTATTCTTTGTTGGAAAAATTAAGGACGTAGTCCTCTTACTCCACTTCTTAATTTGCTTGGAACCAAAAAAGGGTACTAGGGTTAAAAACCGGTGAGAAGTAAACAATACAGAATAATAATTTTTGAATAATGAATAGGATTATTATCTTACTACGAATAAATATAGATAGAAGTTATTATTGAGTGCATCCATTTTACATACATGATGTGACATCATGTAGACCACACATCTTCCCAAATGAGTGTTGAGAACAATCAATTAGAAGCAGCCATGCAGTGAGTGTAAAGTGTGCATTGCAATAGTAGCTTATCTATAGTATTGCTCATCTTACTACTATCTATCTACTAATTTTTTTGTATTTAATTTTATATTTTACTCAATGATTAATGAAGTGAGTATTAGTAAAGTTATATATATATTTTAATTTTTTTTAGTGATTAAGGATGTCAAACAAATACTTAAAACAAAAAAAAAAATAAAAAATTGAAATGCACTTGAGTAGTAAATGGATAGTAACCCTATCACTACGCATAATTTTATATGATATGGTTAGTACATAAAGATACCCCCTGCAGCCGGCACCGCTTCAACCCCGTCCCGCATGCATTCATTAAACAGATTGGCAGATTTTTGCCAGTTTCAACTGTAAGTCGTCTCTATCTAATCAATAAAAAATTCTTCTTATCAGTTACTATTTACTATTTCACACCCAACACCTTAAGAAAAACACTCCACATCTTATAAAAAGAATAAAAAAAAAAAAACTATCGAGTATGAGATATGAGGGTAAATAGTGACTGATGTATAACATTATAGCATCAAAACATCCGAAACTATTAGCATGGTTTTTTTTTCAATATATATATAACTTTCTAAGTTGTTAGAAATAATATCTAATATTTTATTTTTTATTATATTTTATTTTTCTATTTCGCTTATATATATTTTAATTTTTATATATTTTTTGTTGTTATATTTTATGTTCATTTTTTATCTTGCATTCGAACGGCTAATGCCTCTTCTTGATTGACTAGTTTTGGGAGACAAATCTTTGTGAGGCGTGTTAGCTCTATCTTACACATAATTTTCCTCGCCTTGTTGGACTAGTTGCACTCTACAGGCCACCGCTACCTTATGAGGGTCCTACCTAACGCGAAATGGGACAGACTATTCGTGGAGTTGAAGGATAGGCAAAGACGGAGCACTTCAATGGTCTTAGGAACCAGCAACAGGAGACACCGAGTGCAGCTAGTCCAATATCTGGACAAGCAAACACCATGTGGGAATCCGATTGACATGTCCCAGAGAAAGGTATAGACGAGGAACTCGGCCATCATAGACGAGCTAGAAAAGTCATCTCTCGTAAGGATGAGAATGAGGAGCTGAAGGGACTGATGTTACAAGCTACCCGCCCAAGGGGGGAAAGGATCACTCGCCAAAGAGGAAATACAGACAACGACTAACACAACCAGTCATGGAAACTTTTCGAGGTAAAACGGAAGAGTTCATAGAAGTGTCAGCAACAAGTGTAGAAACCCACACTCCATTTGAGAGGTCACATCCAAAGTAGCTTTGCAATTAAAGGCGAAGGCTCGACAAGTCATGTTATCAGTGCACAGAAGTATGGCCCAATGACATATGGAGGATTCTCGTTCAAAGGAGAACTAAAGAGTTGGCAGACCGTAGGGTATGCAAACCATGCTCTAGTCACCTGTCTCTATCATTCTGCAGTATGGCAGGAAAAGGATCAAAGGCTCCTATCCAAGCATATCTGGAGTCAGTGATATGTTAGAAATGACATATGACATTCTCACTCTATTTAAATGACCTAGACAAGGGACAAAATCTCAATTTTTAGACCTTATTCACTAAAGAGCTCGAGAAGGCGATTGCTACCAAAAGCAAGGAACAGGAAAGCAACAAGACGACTTTCGACGTAGAAAGGTAGGTTACCTTCTAAGACAATGTTGGGTAATGTGGGGTGAATGCTGAGTGTTTGAGACAATGCATCACTTCTGTAATCTTCTCTCATTTTTCTACAAGTATAAATAAATATTTTCAGCACTATGTTTCTAGTTATATTTACTTGTTGATTTCTGATGCTTTCAATGTTTTCCATGCTATAATTGCTTTCTGGTTCTGATGTGATATCTTGAGTGAGAACTTTGGATGCCAATGTGATGCAAGAGAATCCGAGAGGGTAGATCAGCACAAAACTGGCGAGAAGAGGTGTGCATTCCTAGGTTGGGCGAGAAACGACATTCCTCAACTGGGCAAGAACAACATTCCTCTGTTGATTTGTGCATGTGCTAGTATTTTGTCCATAACGTTGGCTACAGGTATCAGAATCGTGCACATGATCCCAATTCGGAAAGGTCTCTTTGACGCACACATCGTGGTCACCACACCCTACCTGGTGGTCTCCATTTTGAACCCAAAATTAGCTATTTTCCCTTCCGAATCATCATTTTAAATTAAAATTTTCATTTATGGTCATTTTTCTTTTATGGTAATATTTATTTTTAGGAATGATACTGTTCCGGATTCTTAGGCTAGATTTTAGTCATACTTATCTTATTCCGTATTTTACTAATTGAACTTACTAATTACAATTTTGCCTTTCCGTTAGATATTTAAGGCCGGCTTGTGGGCTTTAGCAGGGCATTATCATTCGATTTTCATAAATAGCCCTAGTCTTAGAGTTTATCTCAGAGTTTTTTCTCTGTTTTCATTTTTCTCAATCTCAATTTCTAGCTTCCTTTGTTTAACTAGCCATCAAATTAATCATCCTTATTTTGCCTCAGCGTTAGTTAGCATAAGAGCTTTAGGCATTTTTCTGGAGTGAATTATCGTCAGTTTTCATGGCTGGTGGTAGAGGTCATGGTCAGCATGGACAGGTTTTGAATGAGATAGTCCCTCCTCACGATTTTAATGTACAGGATGCGATGATTACAGATTTGCAGAGGTAAATAGTAGAATTATCCCAGCATCTAGTGCAAAACCTGGAGGGTCAGATGTATGATCAATATTCTGACTACAGTTTTGAGAACCCGTATCACAATCGTGCTTCATTTCACAAGTACTATGGTATGGAGGAGCGAGGTAAAGACTTAGGCTTCAGAGTTGATCTATCGGAATTTTCTGGTACTTTGCAGGTGGAGGTCTTCATCGATTTGTTGCACGAAGTGGAATGTATCTTTGATTATAAGGATGTCCCAGATCGTATAAAGGCTAAACTAGTTGCCATCAAGTTAAAAGGCCGAGCATCTACTTGGTGGGAACAGTTGAAGTGGTCCTAGGATCAACAAGGTAAATCCAAGATTGGCGACTGGGAGAAGATGAAGAAAAAGACGATGGGTCACTTTTTTCCCTTGGGATACACTCAAACCTTGTTTCAACGACTTCACACACCGAGGTTGGGAGTGAGATCCATTGATGATTATACTGAGGAGTTTTATTAGTGGCCGAAATGATCTTTCTGAAACTCAAGAGCAGATGATAGCACGTTATTTGGGTGGCTTGCGGCAAGCTTCATAGGACGTCCTTAGCCTTCACTCTCAATGGACTGTTTTTTAGGCCTATCACTGTGCTCTAATCATTGAGAACACATGGGGGGTCCGTCCATAGGAGACTCGCCCTCCTCTGCAATCAACTCAAGGTCAGCATTCGAAAACTGCTAATATTCGGTGTTTCCGATGAAGGGAGACTGATCATAGGGTGACTAAATGCAAAAAGTCAACCAATCATAAGGGGAAAAAGCTTCCGATTAAAGATGATGACATGGAGGATGTTGAGGACACTGGAGAACCAATCTATGATGAAGATGGCGAGGAAGGGGATGTTTTGCATAGGGATGGTAACGAGACCCTTATCGTCAGAAAAAAGTTTACTAACTCCTAAGGGTGAGTCGGACGAAGATTGGTTGAGGAATAACATTTTTCACACTACCTGCACTATTTCTGTTTTTGAGAAGGAGTGCAAGCTAATCATAGATAGTGGTAGCTATGAGAACGTAGTCTCCAAGGAAGCAGCTCAAAGCTCCAACTCAAAATAGACTATCACCCAAAGCCAAACAAACTATCGTGGTTAAAGGAAAGTAGCGAGGTCACAGTTGACTAGTAGTGCCTGGTCTTGTTTTCGATTGGCTAAAAGTATTTTGACAATGCATGGTGTGAAATGATATCCATGGATGCCTGCCACCTACTGCTAGGTAGAGATACCCTGCTCCTTCCTTCTTACGTACGCTTCTCTCTTTCTGACATATGTTCCATCTTTATGACATAAGAAATTCCAAGGGCAGAGATTTTGTGATTGTCTGCCCCTTCTATCTAGCGACTGCGAGACTCGTCATGCGTGTCAAACCATGATGGCGTGTTTCGAAAGATATCTTGTGACTTCTAGGGCATGCCCAGTGTTTTAAATATGCTGGAAATATTTATAAAGAGTAATTCCAGTGTTATTGAATTAAAATTGATCTTAAATATGACGATCATAATATTCTTGAAGAGCTCCATAAATATTATAATTGTCAGAAATCATTTTAATATTATTATTAAAATGATTTCAATTATTTAAGATATTATGAGATTTAAATTATGTTGAAAACTTTTATTAATCAAATGGTTTTATTCTCTTTAATATGTTAAGTGAGACTTCATCATTTTATTAATGATGAAGAATATTATTTTATAAACTAAAGTTAGTTTAAAATAATATTCTACCTTAATTCCTCTAAGCGCTTTTAATTAAGTTAATGTTTTACGCATTTTCAAATCAGTATTTGAGATCCATCGTTAGATCGTTACGTGGATACCCAGACGAAAGGACTAGGTTAAATACCCAGACCCCCTCTCTTTCTCCCTCATTTCCCCGTAGCTCTCTCTCTCCTCCCTCTCCCTCAAACATACGCAGTACGCATCCCACTCCCACGCCGAAGCCTCCAATGCACAGCCTGGTGCCGCCGTGCACCAGCAGACCTCACCGCCGGCACCATAATCTCCACCTCCCTCCGGCGAGCTCAACCAGCCCAGCCTCTCTCTCTCAAGCTCTCCCTTTCTCCTCGCTGGAAGTGCAAAACCCAAATGGGCTTGGTGCACGTAGCGCCGCTGTGCATCGTCCTCCGACACCACCACTCCCACGGCAGCTTCCTCTACCACCGGCCACCACTCCCCAGCAAACTCAACTCCTCCCATGCAGCCACCTTCCCCATAGCATGCAAGACGAGACCCACGCACGGCTTCACAATGCGCGGCCTCTACCGCCGCCGTACGCGGCACCCAAGGCCACCAAGCACTGCCATGGACCTCCCCTTCCCTCCCCGTTCCTCCTCCACGTAACCCATGGCCAGAACCCCTTCTCCATCGCACGGGCTTCCTCTCTTCGCACGCACGGGTTGCACACCCTCCACTGCCGTGCACCGCCACCCACGACAGATGACCACCAACTCCAGCCTCCTTAGGCCACCACCGAGCTATCCCAATCGCCCATAGCCCCGATCTAGCACCCATGCACGCACACTCTCTCTCACTCTCCCACGACTTCTCCTCCACCGTGTGGCCAGATCCGCCGCCGTGAACCACCATGGCGCCACCCCAGTGCCAACATGAGCTCCACCAGCAACCCTCAACCCAACCCTAAGTCCAAACCACTACTTTGAGTGGTGGGTAGTCACTGCACTTGATGAACAGCCACTGCGCGTGGTTGATCGCCACTGTACACGGCTAGATTCGCCGTGTTACGCTCCTTGCCACCATCACAAGGCCACCATGAGCCCTTCCAAGACCACACCTAGCTATCCAAATGCCTAAACAGTTAACGTACGTGGGTTAGCCGCCGCGTACGATACTTCCGGCATCATCGGCAGTGAGAATCAACGAGCAACGCACGGGTTATCTCGTTGATGGTATAACCCTCTATCCCTCGTTAATTATGTTAGATATTGATTAGTTGACTAAGTTGTGGACTATGCTATTGGTATTGTGGAGTGTGGTATTGTGATGTAGTGCTGTGTGATGAAGTGTTGGGCATATCTGTGTAGTGTGGTGATGTGATGTGATATGATGCGTATGTGAGGTGTTGGGCATATATGTGTTGGGTATAGATGTATTATGTCGTGTAGTGTGCTGTGAAGTGTTGGGTGTAATTGGGAAGTGCGTTGTGTAGTGTTGTGGACTGTGTTGTAATGGTGGCGTGGTATATGTGGAATGGGACGAGTACACGCTGAGTGTGCTCTGTGTGGCGTAGTGTGTATGAAGGGAGTACATGTGGAATGTACTCCGTATGGTGGAGTAATGCACTGTGTGGAACGAGAAGAGTACACGCTAAGTGTACTCTGTATGGGTTATGATATATGAAGGGAGTATAAGTGGAATGTACTCCATAGAGTGAAGTGATGCACCATGTGGCGGATGTGCCATAATGGTGATGTGGCATGGTATGTATGAAGGGAGTACACGAGGAGTGTACTCCATGTGGTGGAGTGATGCACCATATGGCGGATACGCCATAATGGTGATGCAGAGTAGTGCGTGAAAAAGGAGTACACATGGAGTGTACTCCATGTGGTAGAGTGATGCTCCATATGGCAGGTACGCCATAGTGGTGATATGGCATATGTTAAGGGAGTACTCGTGGATTGTACTCCATTTGGTGGAGCAATGCTCCATATGGCAAGTACGCCATAGTGGTAATGTAGCGTATGTAAAGGGAGTACACGAGGAGTGTACTCCATGTGATGGAGTGATGCACCATATGGCGGGTATGCCATAATGGTGATGTGTCGTAGTGTGTATGAATGGAGTATACGAGGAGTGTACTCCATGTGATATAGTGATGCACCATATGGTGGGTATGCCATAGTAGTGATATGGCATATGTGAAGGGAGTATACGTGGAGTGTACTCCATGTGGCAGTGACACTTCGTGTGGCTTGTCGTAGAGATAAGGATGGTTAAGTGATTGATGGGCGTGGAACATGATGGGTAGTGTCGGGAACTGTGGAACAATGTCCCGAAGTAGTTATGGTGAGGCCTGTAGTCTAAGGTGACGGGTGTCACCATACTTGACTTATGGCTGAGAATAGGCGTGAAGTAGCAGAACAAGTGTAAGAGTGCACAGCGGAAGCATGACTGAGGAATGTCACAAAGTGACATGACTATTGACAGTCATGCTTGTGATGGGCGAAGTAGCGGATCAAGTGAAGAGTACGCAGTGGAAGCATGACTGAGCAACGTCACGAAGTAACGTGGTTATGGGCAGTGATGCTTATGATGGGTGAAGTGTTACAGTGTAGGAATGACATAACGGGAACGTGACGAGATGTCATGATGTGATGGGAGTACCTGAGGAACCGTACTCGTGATGAGTTAGGAGTTGACATAGCAGAATGTTGGGTAACGTGACAACGTTATCGTGTAGCTTGGGTGTAATCTCGAGCTATATGACGTGATATAAGGTGTAGTTGTGAATGGAGTCTTGTCATGTTAAGTGTTGGGATGAACTGTCAAAAGGGACGGGTAGCGTGAAGAGTCATGCCAGCCGGGTTAAGAGAATGTTGATATCGGGGTATGGTACTTGTTTATACAAGCAAGTGATCAACATGTCATATGTTGATCTTAGGTGATGAAGGGGTAAGGTACATGTGTAATCTGGGTAGACACATGTGTCGGACGGATTCACCATATGTAATGGGTAATCTGTCATGAGCATAGTTGCACGATGCTTAAGCCTCAGAGTTGGCTTAAAGTCGTGTGGCTTGTATGGATGAGAATGAGGATTAGTATGGGCTAAGGTACATGAAGATAGTGACGGGCGTATTATCTAGGATTGGGATGCGTGATTCCATCGGTCAGAGTCATACGTCGGAATGTGGTTGTAAGAAGAGTAAGACTAAGGTCTTAGTGTTTTAATCCTAAGGTGAATCCTGGGTTCACTTTAGTGGATGAGCACTCGAGACAAGACCTTGAGTAGGAAGATGTGGTGACCGTAATGGTCCCCTAAGGATTTAACATAATGAAGGGCACGTAAGTGCACGAGATAGAAGGAGCGTGTTCCAAGTATAGTGTAGTTCTATTGATAGTTTAAGTTGCGTATGCATTAGATAGAAAATGACGTTAAGGTTATGTGTATGCATGTAGGTTGTCATCTGACAAGCACATGAATGGATTGCATGATATGCAAGTAGTATGGAGTCCAGGTAAGTGTTATGTTCATACTCTTCTAGAGTTTTCCAAGATACAAGAAAAGCTTTTCCTTTAAGATGCTCACGAAAAGAAATGAAAGACGCTTTAAGAAAGAAAATGCTAAGTGTTCAAAGGTATAAATATGTACGGCCCTTCCTTGGCAGCCCCTTTTTACGCAACCAAAGTATTAATTGTACGCATGTGAATGGATGACTATAGGCTGTATCTATTGTATGTATTTTCTAAGAAAATCCATAAACTAATGAAAATGCATGAAAGGCATGACAACGGATGCTTTTATGGATCCTATGAACCGACGCTCTCATGTGCACCACGAGGTGATGCTCGTGGATGCCATGATTGATGACATTCAAGGTGATGCTTATGGGATGCCATGAAAGCTGACGTTTAAGCCCCTGTATGTTCTTAAATGAAGTTTTCCATGAACGAACTGTTAAAGAAAGATTAGGATTGAAATCAACTGAAAAATGAAAAGACGATATTCGGGCTTACGCCCCAAACGATGTTTTTCTCATGAAAAGAAATGCTTTCTCATGAAAGGAAATGTTTTCTCATGAAAAGACTGTTAAATGAAAGAATGAACTGAATGAAAGCTCCACCTCTTTCGAGCTAACATGAACGAATGAATGAAAAACAAGAAAGAAATGAAAGCATGAAATGTATGAAGATACGTAATGGCCACATGAATGAAGGAAAAGGGTGCCAATGAATGGACAGATTGTAATGCCGGGTAAGTAGTACTGGAAGTGCACCCAGTGCTGCTCCCTATGAAAGGGATTCCCAACCCTTGGCCACGGGCAGAATCTGGTTCCAAAGGAAGACCGCTAACCCCAACACACGGGGCGTAACAGTGTGTACTGGCCTATGAAAGTGATAAGAACGAATGGATGTATGCATACATGGACGAACACACGAATGCACGAACCTTTAAGAAATGAAGGCACTGACGGGGGACACGTTTTAAAGAAAGGAAAGTCTTTTGAAAAGAAAATCCCGTCCTATGACGTTTTCAAAAGAACGCACGTATGCACGAACTCTTGAAGAAATGAAGGCACTGATGGAAGAAACGTTTTACGAAAAGGATGCCCATGTTTAAAAAAGGAAAATCCCGTCCAGTGACGTTTTCAAATGAATGCACGTATGACACGTATGCATGCACGTAATAGTATGTACGAGTGATGAATAAATGAATGAAAACCTAATTTGTTATATTTTAACTGTATGATGTAATGCTTACGATTCTTCAACTCATTTTAGTTTTTATGCATGTCCCTTCCCCCCACAGGAACTGCATGATCAGGACGGACATGGCTCTTGGGGAAGAGCACGGAAGTCTAGGCACGAGTTTTAAACGTACAAGAGGCCTTTTTATTTCAAGATTTATGTTTTCCGTTGTAAAACTCTTTTATGGTCATAGCATATTTTAATTTATAAACGTGGAGTCTCACACCCTGGGTATGCAAGTGAAAAGTTTTAAATCGGATGGTAATTCTCGTCATCCTTTATAAAAATATTTTGTAAAAAGTCACACCACAAGGATGGGCGTTATAGTAGCAGTAGGGACCTTGGTCTAGTCCCTAAACATTGGGTTGTCCTCGCCTTAGTTCTCCTTGTGATGACCGATTGCCTAAGCCCTCTTGCTTGGACTTTGATCAATAATGGCAATGTATGATGGTAAAGATGAGTTCCTAAGTTGATGAAGGTATGATGTTTAGTGGCGAAATGGTGATGTTGATGAGTTCGGATAATCTAAGTGATGAATATGGGTGTTTGATGCTAAGTAGAATGGCTTGAAGGTTGCCCTTGATATTGGGGACACTTGGAAGATGATTAGGGTTGGTAGGGTGAAGTGTAACTAGGGTTTTGTGTGGTGGCTAAGGATGATTTCGAGATTGGAAGTGTTGGACTAGGGTTGGAGTCTTTGGATGAGATGCTAGGGCTTGGAAATGATGTGGAAGAATGAGGCTAGGGTTTGGTGGCTAGGGTTGGGCGACTATGCTAGAGTATGGAAGTCTTTGATTGACTTTGAGAGATTCTAGGGGATGAGAGATTTGAGGGATTGGATATTGTAGATGAGATGGAGTTTGAAAAAGTCAAGGGTTGTTCCTTGAGTTTAGGGATTTGGAGATGGAGGATTGAATTTGAATATGTCAAGATAGAATTTGGATATGGCAAGAGATTGAGTCTTTGGTTGACTAGGTGTATGGAAGGAGTTGAGAGATTTAAGGGATGAGTGATTCTAGGGAAGTTCCTAGAATTAAGGGATTGGAGATTGAAGATAGGATTTGAATGATAGGTAAGGTGGCTAGGGATAATCCTAAATGGTAAGATGCATTGGAGTTGTTAGGAATTGGAAGTTTGACTAAGGCAATGGATATATTTCGAATTTGGGAGGAATTGGAAGATGGAAGATGAGTTCCTAACTTGTAGGAGATGACTTAGGGAGTGGTAGGATTTTGGAAAGATAGAGATGATTGAGGGAAGATTCCTAAGTGGTAGGAATCTATCAAGGAAAGATAGGTTTTCGGTTTTGGTAAGTGAAGAAGGTCTTAGTTGACTAGAGTGATTTTAGGAAATGGTTGAGTGATTGGAGGGATGGAGTGATTCTAGAGAAGTTCCTAGAATTAAGGAATGAAATTGGGATGAGTCAACTTTCCTAAAGTTAAGAAAGTTGCCAAATGGGACTCTTGATGGGTGGCTAGGGTTTGTGTGAGTGGATGGAGGCAAGACTCCTAAAAGGAAAGAGTTACCTTATAGGGACTTAATGTTGGCGACTAGGGTTTTATGGATATGCGAAGATTTATGGTCAAGCCAAGTACGGTAAGTATGACTTACGGCTAGGGCAAGTTGGATGATGGGAATAATTTATGGTCAAGCCGAGTATGGTAAGTATGACTCATGGCTAGGGCAAGTTGGATGATGGGAAGAATTTATGGGCAAGCCAAGTATGGTATGTATGACTCACGGCTAGGGCTTAGTTGGATTGGATGAAGGATATTTTGGGATATGGCCGAATATGGAAATTAGGGCAAACACATGTGGTGGTCAAAATTTGTGTAAGGAGATGATTGAATGGATGCAAGGAAGTTTATGGATGAACAATTTGGATAAACACTATTGATGAACAAGATGGATGAACAAGATGGAAAAGTATGAACAAAAGATGAATAGATTCAACAACAGAATATGAAGACTCTCTTTATGGGTTATAAGCATATTTTGATATGCAAGAAAATATATGAATATCAAGGAAAATGGATGAACACGTATGAACATTTAAGAACACAATGATGAACAACTTCACCACCATGTCAAAAATGCACAAAGATGAATGGACTCAACAAAGGAAAATGAAGACTCTTTTTGGTTTATATGAATATTTAGATATGAAAGAAAGTGTAGATGAACAAGATGAAAAATATATATGAACAAGGATAGATAATTGAATGGAACAAAGAAATACTTATAAAATTGATAGATAAACGATACAACATCTATTCACGAATTGCAAGGTGATGAATCAAAGATAGATAAGTGGACAACACCTATTCACAAATTGCAAGGTGATGATCCTCTACTAGGGATTCACGAATTTCACCCAAGTAGCCCAAGTGCCTAGCACCGAAATGGTGATCTCATGATCAATAATCTACCCATTTAGGGAATTTGCCAAAAGTTTAAAAGATGTAAACTAAATGCCTAAGGGTCCTATTTATAGAGAATACAAAGTGAAAACCCTAATAGGTCCATTGATAAATAAAAATAAAATAAATAAATAAATAAACAAGTGATAGTGGTGTGGAACCCATCGGGATCTAGTTTTCCCAACAGAGCAGCATATCTCCTTAGCCCCAAAGAATCAGAAGAATTGCAGCGCCAAATGCTGGACCTGTGTAGAGGGGCTACATCAGTGAGAGTATGAGCCCGTGTGCTGTTCCTGCCCCCTGGTACCTAAGAAAGATGGTTTGTGGCATATGTTTGTGGACATTAGAGCCATTAACGGGATCATCATGAAGTACAGATTCCCAATTCCCCGCATGGATGGCATGTTGGATCAGTTGTCAGGCTCTAAGGTCTTCTCCAAAATTGACCTTAAGAGTAGGTATCACTAGATTTGAATACGCTTTGGCAACAAATGGAAGACAACATTCAAGAAGCAACATGGCCTCTATGAGTGGTTAGTCATGCCTTTTGAGCTATCCAACGCACCCAGTAGGTTTATGAGAGTTATGCAGTATGTATTGCAGCTATTTATGGGGAAGTTTGTCATTGTTTACTTTGATGACATCCTCATCTACAGTTCGACGTCAGAGGCACATGAAGAGCACCTTTGAGCTATCTTTGAGACGTGACGAAAGCAGTGTTTGTTGGTTAAATGGAAAAAGTGTTCAATTTTCACCACTTCTGTCACATTCCTTGGATTTGTTGTTTCCATAGATGGTGTCCCTGCATATCAATCCAAAGTAAAATCCATTGTGGAGTGGCGAACGCCCAAAACCCTACAAGATGTGCGGAGCTTCCCTGGATTGGCATCCTTTTATTTTCGATTCGTCCGAGATTTCAACACTCTAATTAGTCCCATCACAGAGTGTCTAAAGGGGTGAGCATTCCGGTGGTTAGAGGAAGTAGAGAATAGTCTCCGGTTGGTCAAGCAGAAGATAACAGAAGCACCAGTTTTGGCACTCCCTGATTTTGAGAAAATCTTTGAGGCAAACTGCAATGCTTTCAGAGTGGGTATTGACGGTGTCCTGAGTCAAAAAGGACAGCCTGTTGCATTTTTCAGTGAGAAGCTATCAGGAATGAAGAAAAACTACTCCACTTACGACTTGGAGTTCTACGCCTTTGTAAAATCCCTGAAGCACTGGCGATACTATTTAGTGCGAAAGGGGTTCATTTTGATTAATGACCATGAGGCATTGAAATACTTCAACAGGCATCACAAGCTAAGTAGATGACATGCCAAGTGGGTCACCTATATGCAAGAGCTCACGTTCTTGCTGAGACACCAAATGGGGAGCTTAACCAGGTTGCATATGCTTTAAGTTGACGGGTTGCACTCCTCATTACCTTGAGTACCAGAGTGGTGGGCAAGCTTTGACACTTTTATGGATTTGTATGCAGAAGATCATTCATTTGGATAGATTCTTATGGAGGTAACTGATGGTCGGTGAAGTGATTTTCTTTTACACGAGAGTTTTTTGTTCTGTCACCTATAGTTGTGTATCCCAGACTGTTCTTGGAGAGAACACATTATATGAGAATTGCATGGCAAGGGGCACTTTGGGTGAGAAAAGACCTTGGCTTTGATCGTCGTAGATTACTACTGGCCCAAATTGACCAGCGATGTGGCACGTTACGTGGCGAACTTTTTTGTGTGCCTGAGAGTGAAGGGAACCCTCACCAAAGTTGGGCTTTACACTTCATTACTTGTACCTGATGGTCCATGGCTTGACGTCAGCATGGATTTCATATTGGGTTTACCTAGAATCCAACGTGCCATGGATTCAATCTTCGTCGGGGTCGACAAATTTTCTAAGATGGCCCATTTTGTAGTTTGAAGAAAGACCATGGACACCACATGGATTGCCCATATTTATTTCAAGGAGATTGCTCACCCGCATGGTGTTCTTCGGTCAATCAACTCAGATCGGGATATGAAATTTATGAGTAATTTTTGGAAGCACTTGTGGGAGAAATTTTGAACGAAGTTGAACTTTAGTAGTGCCTACCTCCCCCAAACAAATGGACAGATTGAGGTGGTGAAACATAGTTTGGGCAACCTTATAAGGAGCTTAGCGGGTAGTAAACCAAAACAGTGGGACCTCGCCTTATCTCAGGCAAAGTCTTGTGACGCTCCCAGATTTCACTTGGGATCAGACAAACATCTGAAATGTCGGGACATGCAACACAAGGTTACCTGCCCCGTTCATGACATATAAAGATGTAATGTTCCTAACATGAATCTAGCAGTTTGCAATATTTGCAGCGGATAATTTTTTTGAGCAATATTATGCACCAAACTAAGTAAATCCCAAATACTTAAAACATAATCTATACATATAGAAAGGATAAACATCCATGATTACAGTATGAGTCTTAGAAGACTGTAATCTCAAAAGCATGGGAGATTGAACTCCATAATTACATCGCCAAAAATATAATTACTGGGCTAGTTCATCGAGCAACTCATGTAACTCAACCAACGATGCTATAATACTGTCCAAAATTCTAACTAAGATGGCCATAAGCTTTGCGTTGCGTCAAGGCCTCTTAATCAACCTCCTCCAATTTGCCAGGCTCCGCTCCCTCTCCTGGTCTTGACACATCTCCTATCATTTAGGGGGGAAATTTCACGATGAGATTTGAATACAAATCTCAACAAGTTAAAAGAGAACTTCCACACAGGTTAATGATGCATGCATGACAGTAAAGGCATGAATGCATAATCAAAGTCATAAGCAACCATAAAATAGCTTGATGTGTAACATACATAAATTGACATGACTTGAACTGAAATGTTAACTGAACTTGAAACTTGACATGGCATGAGCTTAATCTGAATAATATGAACTTGAACTAAAACATGAACTGAAATTGACATGACATGAACTTGATTTGAATAACATGAATTTGAACTGAAACATGGACAGAACGTGAACTTGAAACATGAACTGAACGTGAACTTGAAACATGAACTGAACGCGAACTTGAAATATGAACTGAACGCGAACTTGAAACATGACTGAACGTGAACTTGAAACATAGCAGGAACATGAACGTGAAATACATGAACTTGAAATCTTGATCAATAAGCATTATAAATAAATGTGACCATATGGGTGCTACACGGATCTCCTTGAACCGTGTGTCCCTACCGATGACCTCATCACAACACAAGTATCTGGACCAGCTATGAGTGTGTTAACATATGTGCCAGGTCATTGGTATCTGCACCTGCTGTGAATACAGGTATTGTATGTATCCCATGTCAAGTATCTACACCCACACAAGTATGTATAACATTAAATTGAAATGTGAATGGCACCATCGGTGTTAGTGCCTGTTACGCTCCAGTGACCAGTTAATTAGGTCCCATTTGTAACTCATTGATCTTTACTTGTCAACCTAAGAAATTTCACACTAGTTTAGACACTCCAGCATGAACAAAGGAGTTTCACTAGGATATTACCCCATCCTCACACGAGAAGGAGAATGCCTCGTGGGGAGTGGAGGTGGAAGGATGTTGTATTTGGCCTCACTTGATAGTCTGGATGTGGGATCCCCCGATGTATCATGTCCTGTTGTCTTATGAGCAAGTGTGTGCCTCTGTTGGTTGCGGCCGGGTAGAGTAGCATCCCTAGGGCAACAAGTTTCAGTGTGCTTGTGTGCAAGTGTGTGCCTATGAGCAAGTTTTTTTGCTTATGCGTTACTGAAAGAATGAGTGCCTATGAGCAAAGAATGATACTTGACCCAATACTGGTTTTTATAGGTTTTCTATTATATGGAGATGGATAACTCCCACCATAATAGTACTATTGGGCTTTCATATATATTGCATAAAGAGAGGGCTATGTTCCAAAAGGGTGATTTCTTGCCAGGTTTTGAGGAATGCCAAGTAGCTGCAAGGAGAGAGGGTAATACCTCCCATGCACCTGCGTATTCTTCTCGTATTTACAGGAAATGCTTTCATTACATCTCTGATGGCATTATCTTTCATTAAGGCTCTTGTCATAGCTGCCTAACCTACTTACGGTTTCATTCTTGGGACCATAGATTTTGATGTGGGTTCAAACCCTACTATGACACTTGAGGAAGATGAGTCAATCCCTCGAGTCCTGACTAAGAAGGCTAGGATCCGTTTTAGCACCAGTGTTCGCTGTAGTCACCATACGCCTTTTGTAGGATGTTCATAACCGAGTTGAGTACTCATTTGTAACTTAGTCAATCGCCTAAGGTGACTAACTTTATGTATCCTAAATGATGTAATGTTTTGAGGTTATGATGGCGAGAAACCCTTATTTTTATGAAGTTTAGTTTATGGTACATACATGCTTACGTTGTTACAACAACTTTTTCCATTTATATTTCCGCTATGTTGTCTTAAAATGAGTTTCATACACATGTACTTCCCTTAGGATTACTATATGCCTAACTAATCCTCTGGGTATTGATCAATTGGCCAGCATCCTTGGCACCATAGAACCTTACCTAGTCTTTTATGAGGGACAGGATGCCACATCTTTATCTTCCTTCTTTTCAAGGAAAGACTCTTTCTTTGCCTTCCACTTGTCCTCAAAAAGTGGCCTGTCCCCTTGCACTGGTGTAGTCCCCACAATTATGGATATCAAACAAAATTTTGAGGTTTGTTGTTGCACAGAGGATTAGAAGGTATTGTCTTCGATTTACTATTACAAGGAGATGCGACAATTTGGTAGAGTGTCAAGAAGTAGTTGCTTGTTATGGAATTGGGATCCATGGAGGCCATTACTTGGGAGAGCCCAAGTAATGTAGAAAATAACACTTGGCGCATATGTTATTTTTAGCTATTTTCTTGTACCAAGTGGCAATGTTTTAGCTACTTGATTGATTATCCATGTCTTCCTTTAATGTTAGTGTGGTATGATAATATTTCTGTATTAATATTCGATCAGCTATGGTATTAAGATTCCTTGCCTATAAACTTCTGTTGTAATCCATCTTGATTATCTTGTATGGATATCATCATCTTATGGTATTACATATATTAAGTTTATAGTAAGTTATTGAATAAAATGAGTACTTAATTTGGATATGGTTTATCCTATCCAAAGGATATATGCAGTGATACAAACTAATCCTCTATATAGCCCAATGGCTGGAGACTATAAGCGATATGAAAACTTTATATTGGTGGTCATATATTAATATATGATGATGGGTGTAACAAATATGATGACAATACGACTCTTGGCTAAGGGCCAACTCTCAACTGAGAAGCTCTCAACACTTTAGCAAAAAGGGTGGTGATTTTGAAAATTCAGGAAGTTGGCACCAAGACAAACCTAGGGACAGCAGGTATGATGAGGATGGGATGGGGCAGAATGCTCCTGGAAACTCTGTTGCAACTTCTGAGCAAGTAGACCTGGGGAGTTCTGATAATTACCAGCTACGAAGACCTTTACATGGAAAGGGCAACAAGTACAAATCAAAAGGTCACTCTGACCTTCCTCCTCAGGCAAGCTTTGACAGTCTCAAGAGCCCCCACTTGGCTGAAGAGCACTCAAAGGATCCCCTAAAATCCAATGTGGTTTTCTCGAACCAAGGCCCCTTCATGGCTCAAGATGACCTTGACACTGCCAGCCCTATCAGAGTTTATCCTCCGGTTAGCTCCCCATCTCATAACTCTCCCACCAAACACTTTACTTCTGGTACTACTAAAGGGCCTACGTGGAAGAGAAGGGCAAGAGGGTTGCGGCTGAAGGGAATGCATGGCCCATCTGATTCTTTTATGTACGATACTAGTGAACTAAAACAAAGAAAAAGGCCTGGTGAAGAGTGTCATGGGCCTATCATGAGAAGGAGGAGACCAAAGCAAGCTAAGTTGGCAGAGACTGGTATTCAGCCCAGCCAGTCCTCATGAAACACTTAGCCTTTTGGTGAAGGAAAAGAGCCCGAATGTTGGCTTCCTCGGTGAAACCAAGTGTAAGAGGGGAAGAATTGAGTCCACTCGGGACAAGTGGAACTTTGATTACTGCTTTTCCATTGATTGTATTAGAAGGAGTGGTGGACTAGTCTTCCTTTGGAAAAAGGAGGTGGATGATGTTTTGGACTCTTACTCAAGCCACGACATCTCTATCTCTATCAACTTTGATACTTTGAATAATAGATGGACTCTTACAGGCTTCTATGGACAACCTGCTACTGCAAAAAGAAGTGAAAGTTGGGACCTTCTTAGATTAATCCATTCCAAAGTCCAAAATCCTTGGTTGTGTATGGGAGACTTTAATGAAATTCTGTATCAAGATGAATAGTTTGGTTCTAACACCCGCCTATTTAAGCAAATGGAGGAATTCAGACTGGCCTTTATGGACTGTGGACTTGTTGATATTGGATTCATAAGATCTAAATTTACCTGGTGTAACAAAAGGGAGGGGATATGACTTTACAAAATCTAGACTAGATAAGGCCCTGGTTAATGATGCATGGCTAAACCTATTTGAAGTAAATCAGGTCTTTGTTCTACCAGGCCAATGCTCTAACCACATTCCCCTTCTCATTCATTTCACGAATCCTGCTCAAATAGAAGTTCCTAAACAGAAGGTATTCATATATGAAGTTGCATAGGACAAAAGAGAGGGATGCATTGAGCTCATTCAAGCTGCATGGTAATAGGGTCTTTCTCAGGGATCAAAGCTTACAACCACTCAAGAAGGTTTGAAAGTTTCCAGAGATAAACTTAAGATTTGGAGTAAGGAGGCTTTCAGGAATCAGAAGAGGCTTCTCATACAAAAAAGGGAAAGGCTAAGATTGTTACATGACTCAAATACTAGCCAATACAGTAGTTAGATAAGTTCCCTTCAAAGAAAAGTAGATGGTTATCTTGAAGAAGAAGAGTTGAAGTGTTGACAAAGAACCAAACAAAGATGGCTTAAGGATGGGGATAGAAACACCAAATTTTTCCACCAAATTTTTCCACAAGTGTGCTACTTAGAGGAAACAAGTGAATTCTATTAAGGAGATAGTTAGTGAGGATGGTGTTCTAGCATCCAGCCAAGAAGAAGTTGCAAAGACTTTCCAATCTTTTTACCAAAACTTGTTTTCTACCTCAAACCCGAGAAACATAGAAGCGGCTCTCCATTCCTTCCATCCATTAGTCAGTGAAGAAATGAACTCCTCCCTCTCTAGTGCCTTCTCTGGAGAAGAGGTAGTAACAACTATCTAAGACATGAACCCTCTCGGATCCCCTAGTCCAGATGGTTTCCCAACAGTATTTTATCACCAACATTGGGCCACAATTGGAAATGAGGTAGCAGTAGTGGTACTAGAAGTACTAAACACCAAGAAGGGTCTCAGTGAACTCAATCAGACCTTTATCTCTTTGATTCCTAAGAAGAAATTCCCTCAATCTATTACAGATTATAGACCCATCAGCCTTTGCAATGTATTTTAAAAGATCATCTCCAAACTAATTGCAAATAGACTTAAACTCATTCTGCCCAACATAATTTCCCCAACTCAGAGTGCATTTGTCCCAGGGAGATTAATTTCTGACGATGTGGTTGTTGCATATGAACTGCTACACTCTGCACAAACCAGATTAAAAGGGAAACTTAATGGTTTTATGGCATTAAAACTTGACATGAGCAAAGCTTATGACCGTGTCGAATGGGGTTTCTTGCATAAAGTGATGATTAAAATGGGCTTTGACAGTACATGGGTAGACTTGGTGATGCAATGTGTTACCACTGTTAATTACTAAATTTTAATTAATGGCATCCCTCAAGACTCCTTCATTCCTTCTAGAGGAATCAAGCAGGGAGACCCCCTCTCTCCCTACCTCTTTATCATTTGTTTTGAATTTCTTAGCCATAGCCTTAACCAAGCTGAGTTGCAAGGCTTAATTTCTGGGATTCCAGCTGCTCGAGGTGCCTTACATGTAAACCACCTATTATTTGTAGATGACAACCTGATCTTTTGTAGATCCAACCTAGCAGAGTGAAGTAGACTACAACAAGTTCTCAGCAACTATGAACAAGTATCTGGACAAAGACTTAATCTTGACAAAACCTATATCTTCTTTAGCAGCAACACCAAACTAGATGTCCAACAAGCCATTTTACAGCAAGTAGGGATTAAATCCTCTAGCCCCTTTGAAAAATATTTGGGATTACCATCCTATGTGGGAAGACACAAAACCAAAGCATTCAATTCAGTCTTAGACATAGTCAAGACTAAGATGGCTAGTTGGAAGATTAATATGTTGTCTCAAGTTGGGAAAGAAACCTTACTGAAATATGTCCTGCAATCAATTCCTACTTATAGCATGGGCATTTTTAAACTTCCCAAAACCATTCTAAGGAGCCTCAACCACCTGCTGCAGTCCTTTTGGTAGGTTCAAAAAGATAGTAGATCTAAAATCCATTGGTTGAGTTGGCAGATACTTGGAAAACCAAAGCATAAAGGGGCCTTGGGTTTTAGAGGTTTTGAATTATTTAATTTAGCCTTACTGGCTAAACAAGAATGGAGGATTATTCAAAATCCTTCTTCTCTTACTGCTCAGGTACTCAAGGCCAAATATTTCCTTGGCATAGATTTCCTCTCAGCCAAACCAAGAGCCAATGATTCATATGTATGGAGGAGTTTCCTTTCAGCAAGGCCAATTCTCACTTAGGGCCTACTATGGAGAGTAGGAGATGGGAAAAAAAATCAAAATCTGGCAATACCAATGGCTCCCATGCCTATCAACTTATCGAGTTCAATCTCCTGTCAGTATCCTGAATTCTGAGGCATTAGTTTCTGATCTTATCAATCCAGCTACTATGCAGTGGGATCTTCCTCTCATCTATGCCATTTTCTCAACTTTTGAGGCTAGCTTAATTAGCAAGATGACCATTAGTCCATGTAGAAGCCAAGATGTGCTGACTTGAAGATGCTCAGGAAATGGAAAATCTTCAGTTAGAAGTGCCTATCACTTACAAGGCACCATGAAGGATGACAAAATGGGGCAGTCATTAGGACAGCCTCACACCTCGAGTTTCTAGAAAAACAATTGAGGTATCCAAGCACCCCAGGCCACAAAATCTTTTCTTTGGAGAGCAGCTAATGAGTCCCTTGCCACTAATCCTAACTTGCATAAGAGAAAGGTGGTGGAGTCTCCACTCTGTCCAATTTTTTCCATGTATCCTAAATCAGTAGCTCATGCCCTCTGGACTTGTATAGTAGCCCAAGATGTGTGGTTTATAGTTCAAGAAGGATACAAAAATTGGGTATCCAGAATGGTTCCTTTAAAGAGATCTTGCCGCCTATTATGAACCAACTATCCCCTTTGGAATTCATAGAAGTAGCTGTCACTGCAAAAACAATTTGGCACAGAAGGAATACTTGGCTATTTGAGCAACAATTTCATTCTCCTCTTCAAGTGTCCAAGTAGGTCCATGCAGAGTTGATATCTATTGGCTCATGGCTAGAGAATTTGGAAAAATAGGTTAAGATCCAGGTTCCACATAGCACTCAACAGTCTGCTCCTCCACTAGAATTTTTCAAAGCTAAATGGGATGCAGCCATTGATAAAGGCAACTCAAAACTAGGAATTGGCGTGGTTATCAGGGATTCAGGTGGTTTCATTATAGCCTCATTATGCTCATTGATGCCTTTGACTCTTGATCCACTTCTAAGGGAAGCAGTAACTGCACTTAGAGCTACTTCTTTGTGTGCTGAATTGGGACTACACCAGATCATCCTAGAAGGAGATTCTCTTGCTGTGGTAAAGGCTTTCCAACACATAGATGAGAGTTGGAGCTCCATTTGAATGGTTATTAGAGATATCAAGTTCTTATTATCCAAGGTCCGTGAATGGTCTATGAAACATATCCCGAGGGAAATCAATGTAATTGCCCATGTTTTGGAAAAATTTGCTCTAACATGCTCGGAGGACTGTATACTTATTGAGGACTACCCTCCATGTATTCAGCATTTGCTCTAAATGATCTTTAAATAAATAAAAAAAAAACGATGACAATGCTTAAAGAGATATTTGTTACATCCATCGTCATATATTAGATCCAAAGCTATTGCCTATAAACTTAATATATACATCCAAAGTCCACTTTGGCCATACGAGGTTTCAGATTTGTCAATAATATTTTTGTATGAATAAGCAGCTAGCAGCACGATTTCTTCTTATCACATTTGGGGTACTTTTCGGATTGGTATCATGGTCAATCGATTTTTATGTCAATTTTTTCTTTGGCGCCTATATTGTGTAATTGATAAATAAGTAATAATAGCAATGTTGGTTATATTCTAACATTGCTATCAATCCCAACCTTATGATACCTTCCTTAATCTCATGCGGCCAATTCAATAATCTCGTGGATTCATATTTTTTTTTATTTAAATTAACATTTGACTTACTTCTCACTCTTTAAAATAAACATTCATGCAATATCGTATTCAATCACACAATCAACCATACAAAACTCTAACATCTTAAAGCATCTATCATCGTACATTGGGTTCATTTTCGTAAAATTATATATATAGTATATATTTTCAAAAATATACATGTATGCATTGGCCTTGTAACACCCGTTCTCGTTGGCTAGGGGTGTTGATTGAGTTGAATTATTATATATTTTATTCATATAGAATCAATATATTTTTAATTATTTAATTATTTAATTATTAATTTCAGATAAAAAAATGATTAAGAGACAAAAATCTAAGTTGTGATTTAAATTGGTTTAAAGCATGGTTTATGTTTAATTTTAATACTTGTGATTTAATTTGGTAATGTTTCTTCACATGCACAACACACCTTTAATATTTTATTCTTCATTTTTTATCTAGTTTTTATTTCTATTTATCTGTTTAATTTCTTTTTATTTCTTTTCAGCACTCCATGCACGACCTGCACCTTCATGGAGTTACGCATGCATAGCCATTACTATCGTGCCCAGCGCATCCAATCTTCATGCACTGCCAGCCTCTTCCAGCGGCAGCACCACTCCTTCGTAAGCCTAACATCTCCACCGCGCTGCCCATCCATTGCCGCAACACGTCCAACAGACCACTGCCACTGCACAACCCACATGCACGGCCAAGAACCACATTGCACCTCCTCCCACTAAAGCTCCATGCACAGCGTAGCTGCATCTCTCCACCAGCCGTGAATCACCTTGCCTGCAGCAAACCCCTCCTCCACGTGAAAACATCCGCTGCACTACACCGCATACACAGCAGCACAACTGTGAGCCATTGCTGTGAGCTCCTCCTCTGTTTTTCTACGCTAAAACAGAGCATTTCATTTTCTTCCATGAGACGCTGAACCTTCTGTCCCGTGATATGTCGGTGACGGCGTCGCTAACTCAAGAACCACCCAGTTGTCCTTAAGCTCCACCGTCCGCAGCCCCACGTTGCCTGCATGGAGCAGAAACACCTCTTGTAATACTTGGGCTCTAGGCTCAGTTTTGGTTGAAGCCAGCTCGATTGCACGAAGCCCGACCCATGGTGATCACATGAAGGGAGGCTCGAACGGCGTCGTTTGGTGAGTGTTTTTTTCCCCTTTCTGCTGCACGGTTCTTCCCTTGCACTGCAGTTCCACACAGTTTCGCAAATCCCTCCATTTTGTGCACCTGCTCCCCATGTCTCCAAGGTTTTAGGTTTGGTTCCACACATGAAGTTTTTCCCTCACCACATTTTCGGGTTACTCAGATTTTTTCTTTTCTCTTACACAAAACTCAGTTTATCCTTACGGGAGCTACGTTTTTGTTCTTCTCTTCGTGTTTCCTCGAAAACTCATCGCCGCTGACTTGGATTCCACGACAGTGAGTCATCCCTCTCTCCCTTCCTCTGTTTTCTTTGTGCCTCTTAGACAGTTTTGTGAATTTTCTTCCTTTGGGTTTCGGCAATGTGCAGCGTCTTCGTGGGTCTCAAAATTTTGTGCCGTTGTCGAGTTCACTCTCTGGAACTTTTCTCTTCGGCAATCATCCCTCCTATTCACTAATCTCACTTCTAAATTTTTGTTCTATCCTCTGTAATTGCACACACACAGACCCTCTCTCATTATATTTTCTTTGGTTGTTTTTCACGCACACACCCACTCTGTTTTGGTTTGCCGTGCACACACTCTGACCCCTCCACGTAGACCACTATCTCTTTCACTAGAGATTTCAGTGAAATTTGGGTTTAGATTACAGTGGGTTTCACCCATTCGAAGTAGTTCGAAAGTTTTTGCAACTCTTTGGGGTAAGCTTGTCCCGAAGCTTTTGGTAATTTTTTTTAATATTATGGTTGGACTGTGAAATGTAGTAGGGTTACTAATATGATTGGGGTATTGATCATAGTTTGCACTACTACAGTAAACTTTTGGCAATTTGTTAACTATGTTAATTTGTGCTGTTTTGGTATTTTATATGTTGGATTGTGGTTGAGTGTGATGGAATTCTTGAAGTTGAGGAGTATGATTGTTTGGATGGCTTGTGAGACTGTTTCGGGCTATTTATTGGGATTGTTTAGTGTAAATTTTTGGGTTATTTTTAGGCTGGTTTGGTTGGGTGGAAATTACTTAGTTGTGCTAGAGTGAAAATATTGACGGTTTGAAGTGAGCTGTCCAAATTTACCTTGTGAAGAATTCTAGAAAAAAAGGGGCTGATTTAAGTACTATAAATTGAGCATAGTGGTATACCTTTTCGGATTATTAATCATGTGGTATACATTTATTGTTTTAGGTTGTGATACGGTCAGAGGACAGATCCAAGACACTTTCTGTACACGGAAGTCAGGTAAGCGGAGTTCATATACTAGTTTCGCATAAAAGAAATGAAATGAGGTTGTCTTTGAAATAAGCATGTTTATTTTTTGAAAAGAAATTTGAAAACGATCCCAGATGTTTATTCTGCATATGCATAAATTCTATATAAGAGAAAGTATTTTCTGTTATGATTGGTGTAGACATGAGCTAATTTTGTACATTTTGTTTTTTTTCTTTTAATAATAATGGATCTCATTCCATTCATCGAAGAATGACATATAAAGTTGACTTCGAATAACAAGTCAATTACAAGCGTTAGTAGTTTCCCAGTACACTTTCGTGACTGACATGATCTAGTCCAGACGGCTAATCACTAAAGACCGAAGTCCAAGAGATAGCACATCTCTATCCACGATAGAGTTTGCAGTAACCAAATAACAAAACTCCATACTCGACTAAACGGAGTATGGAGAAACCAACCCCAACATCACTGCCTAAGCGGAGGGGGGATAACACCCATTGGACCTAAGTCCGCCGGGACAACATTTTTGGGTTTTTTTTGTTTTCTTGAAAATATAGACAGGACATAAATAAAATTACATTGAAAAAACACTGTAAAAAGGGAAAAATAGTGCACAAAAAGGCTGTAGAAGGGAAAACCGACGGTTGATCTTGGAAGATCCAGAGTCGCCGGTTCGGGAACAGCCGTGCGTTGCAACGACAAAGAGCTCCTTGGTGGCGCGTGAGGGACACGCGTTGACGAACTCCGGAGTTTTCGTCCCGCGCGTGCGGGCTACGCTCCACTCTGGTTGGGGCCGCATTTGGTGGACGTGTAGATCGGCGGCTGGGCAACCTCCTGGTGTGGCACGTGTTGGCTATTGGGAACTGGAGGGTCACGATCGGAGATTCTCCCTTTATTTGGCCTGAAAAAACAGAAAAATAAAACTAAATACTACACAAGAAGAAACCAGAGAGAGGGAGGGGATGAGTGAGGGGGGAAGGAGCCTAAGCTCCCACCCCCTTGATCCGGTCTGAAGATTGCGGTGGTTTAGAGAGAAAAAGAAAGGGTCTTACTCTATCAAGAAAGAAATAAAATGATGGGGTTTCACTATACTCCTGCATATTTAGTGCATTTTGTTTCTGAACTATGCAAAAGAGTGAATATGAAAATCTAAAAGTTCTGTTATGAATAAATGAAAATATTTTGATTCTGTTTATTTCGAACATGTGAAGTGATCTAAAGCTATTCAGTATTTTGTTTTGATATAATGTGTCATTTGAAAACCTTGGCATGAAGTTCTGATTCTGTATATAAATGTGATTTGATTCCGATGATATCTGTTCTGTTTTCTGTTAAGGCCCAGCCATGGGTATAATGGTGGTTTGTAACCCTACCATAGGGGTGAAACTTAGTATATGGCCCAGCCACGGGTATAATGGTGATTTATAACCCTACCAAGGGGGTGAAACATGGTATACAGCCCAGCCACGGGTATAATGGTAGTTTATAACCCTACTACGGGGGTTAAACATGGTATTTGTCCCGATGTGGTGCTAAGAGATGATATGATTATAATGTTTCAGTTTGGAAATACCAATGGATTTTTCTTTTTGGAAAATAAGTTCGTCTCTTTGGAAATTTCGCTCTAGTGTTTTTGTACCAAGTTTGTTTATGCGTTTCAAGAGTAAATATGTTATTTTTGTATCCTGAAAGTAAATATTTTATTTGCATAATGAACGTTATAAATGTTCATGTTTACATGCTAGTATAAGCTCTCTGCTTGCAGAGTTGTTGATAACTCACCCCTTAATCTTCATAATATTTCAGAAGACGTTGATGGTTCAGTTGGAGATCAGTATTAGAGGTTGTGGACAGATTATCTGTGAATAGATATTGGGTATATCGCGGTATTAGTATTGCTGTTGGATGTTATGTATTTATTAAGTTGATTTCTATGGATTTAGACGGTTTATGGGGACTTATGTCTATTTTATTTTATTTTTAGTTTGTTATTTGGGATCTGAAGAAGATTTGATATTTTTATTTGTGTTGTTGGATTGAGGATTTGATATGTGAGTATGTATGGTTTATTAATTTAAAGTATTTACGTTTGATTTGAAGTTTTGGAAGTATATATTCTTAGATTTGGAAATACATTAGGATTGTTGGAGTTGATTATCAGGTTATATGAGTTAACTCTTCGGACCCTCGGGATCGAGGCTTTACACCTCTCGGCTTGCTCTCTCTCTCTCACTTCCATTGCATGGCATGGACATTAAAGGACAAGGAAGAAGTGCTTGGACGCCGAAAGCAAAAACATGAATCACGCATGAGCATTTCGGTGGATACGGGACCCATCTGTTTTACGCCGCACGAAAGAAAAAAATAAAAAGTTACCGAAAGCAAAAACATGCAGTGGAAATACTGTTTTTTACCTTGGACTCCAAGAAAAGGGGCCTGGGACGCACTAAGGCACGGAACAAACAAAGTTGGATGCCGAAAGCAACTCACATGGAGTCTTTATGTGAGCCTATATAAGGGATTGAAACGGACGAGAGTAGTTAGTTTTTGGTTTTCTACAAGTTAGAGTTAGTGTAGAATTCAGTCTTTCATTTGCTCTATTAATCTCAGTTTCTTGAGTAGCTCTAGTGAATAATTTCTTCGAGTGTTTATTTTATTTAGAGTTCAATTTCAATTTGAGTGTGTATTTTATTTGAAAGTTCAATTTAATTGAGAGTTCAATTTATTTTAGTATTCATTTTTATTTGGAGAGTTTATTTTATTTGAGAAATCATTTTATCTGGAAGTTCAGATTTTTGGGTTGGAGAACGCAGTCTCCATTTCCAAACATCAAGTTTATTCCTTACAATTCTTGTTTTTATTTAATTTCAGTTTAATGTCATTTATTTTCTTTGCACCTTTAATTTCTGTTTATTTAAAAAACTGTCATTTATTTTTGTAAGGCCCAACAATGTGAGGCCCAGACCAGTGCGCAAAGGCCCAGCCTTTTCTTGGAGAGCTTGAAACGGCGCCGTTTGGGGTAAGTTCTCCTTCTTCCTTAGCTTCCTCCCGATTCTTTATCCCTCTCTTTCTCTTTCAGTTTTTCTTGTTTCCCCACTCCCAGACGTCTCTCTATCGCCGTTACCCACTTTCCCTTCCCGATTTCATCTCTTCTTTTCGTTTGGTCTGTTTTCGTGAATCCGAATTTCATGCCCTAATATTTCTCCATTTTCTTTTCCCTCAAAATCGGTTTCTCTCTCAAAGTCGACGCCTCTCTCTCTCGCGTCCCTCTATTGCTGCAGATTAGTGTTTCTCTCCCTCTTGTGCAGTGTCTTGGGTCTTTAATTGTATTATTGAGGTTCATATTTTAGACTTGAAATGGTAGTGTGCGAGATCATGAATGGCTAGGGAAAATATGGGAGAATATGATCGACAATATTGGAGGGTTAGAAGTTGGAATATTGGGTTCGACAATAAACATATATATATATATATATATATATATATACATACGCACTTGCATGTTAGTTTACAAAGCCTTTAGCTGCCGCATAAACTCCTAGGGCAGTCTCCACCCACTCACGCACAGAAGCTCCATCTGCAAACCATCGTCCATTTCGATCACGTCCCTCTTTCCCTCATCCTCCAGCGTTACACGTCGCGTGAAGCCCAGCAGCTGCAACCTTCACCACGTACCGAGAGTCACTCCACGGAGGATACTCAGCCGCCCCCACTGTGCGCTTATGCAGTACACCACTCACGTCCAGCAGAGGAAGATCATCACCATGGGTAGCACCAACTGAGAAGCCGAGCCCACGAATCACACGGCAAGAGACTCACCACTCACGGCCAAAAACCAGTCTGCACTTTCACGGTTTTACTCAACCATCACACGGAAACTGCAGCTTCTCAAGGAGGTCAAGCCGCTGCATTCTCCTCCACATCGCTGCCATAAGCCACCATCGTGACCCAGCCGTGAACCCACGTCGGAGAACACCACCATCAAACACACTGAAGGACCTCTGTTTTTACATTTCAAAACAAGGCACTTTTTCTTGTTTCGGTGCCACCAGCCTCGACGATGGGAAGCCCGGCGACGCTGACACCCAACCTTTCCGTGACCTGCTGCTGCCCAACCACCTTGTTGCCGCCGCATTGCTGCCCTCTCGATGAGTATTCCGTGTGTTTTCTCTCCATCTCTGTTCCTATCTCGCACATCTCTCTCTCCGTCTCTCTCTTGCTCACCACTCCCTCTCGTTCACTCGTGCGCAGCCCAGCTAGACGGAGTCTCCGCCGCACTCCCGTTCTTCTGTTGCGCCACCTCAATCCCTCCAGCCAGCCCCGTCGCTCCTCACCCCTCCGCGTGTGCCTCGGTTTCCCTTGGGTAAGTTGCTGCCGCCACATGCTGGGTGTTAATCTCGTATGTGTGTTCGCCTAGTTTATTATACATACTAAATATATATGATATTTATGGACAGTTTTAACCTTTTATATATATATATGTATATATATGGAAAGTTCCTAGATTTATGTTTTCGGGTGAGAGGTTTATTTTTGGGGTTATGTTTAAATAGGTTATATTTTTAGTAAATGGTCTCGGTTTAATTTTATTTAAGAAAATACATGATTTTCATAATGATATTAATAAAGATTTGTAATATGGTATTACTACTATTATGTTTTTTTTAATATATTTCTAGAAGTACAATGTAGTGCAAGACTTTCATTTTGAATTCTTTAAAGAGAGACTAATTAAGTCTATTTTAATTAAATGGTATTTTTGTTTTGTCTACTTTAATAGATTTTGATATAATTATGTTACCCAAATTTTATAAATTGATCTCATTAATAAATAGGTTAGATTTTGTGTTTTGTTCGGACTAATTATTGGGACATTAATGAATTTAGAAAATGCGACGATATTTTAGGATTACGTGAAGTTAGTTTTTCTTTTTGAAGAAATAAAATAGGTCATTTTAGAACCTTAGGGTTAAATATCGAAATACATGATTAATTTGAAATTTATGTTATTATGTTATAGGTGACGATTAATAATTGTTCGGCATTTTGAGGAAATTTTTGAAAAGCTAGAAACTCCAGGTAAGCGGGGTTCCTATGCTAGACTTTGCATTAAAATAAAATGTGCTGAGGCTGTTTTTGGAAAATATACATATTTGATTTTGAAAAGAAATTTGAACTACCTCGGTTATTTGTTCTGCATTATTCATGAGATTCTGTTTAAGAAGAAATTATTTTCTGTCATGACTGGTGTAGACATGAGCTTATTTTTGACATTATGTTTCTGAACCTTGAAAAAGAGAGCGAATATGAAAGTTTGTGCATAAATTATGTTGTGTAATGATTTTTTTCTGTTCTGAAGATATTCTGTACTCTAATATGATCTGATGTGATTTCTGAAAACCTCTGGCATAACATTCTGTTTCTATTTCTGTTCCATGCTGACCTCACCACGGGTGAAAACTGTGGCCTCTGTTCGGGTTGGTACCAACGTTTCTGTTTCTGGTGCACCTACTTTGGAAACAAAATTGTTTTCTGTGTGGTCTTTCTTATGTGCAGACTCGGGGCTCCGAGAATGAATAAGGGGAAGATTCACATTCTGTTTCTACTCGGTTAGCTACCGGGGTTTGCACAATCCTACCACAGGAGTTAAACATGATATTTGTTCTGATATGAGAAGATAAGATGTGATGTTTCAGTTTATGCTATGCCAAAGAGATTTTGATTATGAATATTTTCAAACTTTTGCTGTGATATTTTTGATAACATGTTCTGAAGCTACATTTTGAAAACATTATTCTGATTCTGCATTCTAAAAGAAAATATTTTTGTTATGTATTCTGAACTCTGTAAATGCTCATGTTTACACACTAGTATATGTCCTCTGCTTACTGAGTTGTTGATAACTCACCCCTTATCTCCATATATTTTTCAGATGATTTTGAATAGTCCAGCTAAGGATCAGAATTATGGAGCATCGGTGAGATGATTATTTAAGCATAGTGGTTTACTCATAGAAGATTTCTGAGAAGTGGCGGATTTTTATTGAGAGATTCTGTAGTATTCTGATGACTTTATATTTTAGAGTCTATAAATACATTGATGAATTGTGAGTTTTAAGTTATAGGGAGTAACTCTTCGATCCCTGCAGGACCGGGGCGTTACATTACAAGTTGCTGTCCTAGTTGATATTGACAGTCAAGACTGTTTTTATGGTTGGTTGCGTGTGACGAAGTGTGGTTAACGTTGAGTTTGGTGGGTGTATAGGCCAATATTGAAGTTGGTATATGGTATATTGGGTTGAAGTGTGGGCTATCCAGATTATTATTTGGATGTGTGAGTGAGTTATTTTGCTGATATATGGTTTAGAATTTGGGTCTTAATTTTTAGATCGAAATTATGTTGTTGGTCTTTAATACTTAGTTTATATATTTTATTTTATGAATAGGTGACAAGACTGATAGAGGTCATTTTCAAGGCATAGATAATACGCTCTAAGAGTCCGGTAAGTGGGGTTCCTATGCTAGATTTGCATAAAAAGAAATGAACTGAGGTTGGTTTGAAAATAATGTGCATGTTGTATTAAAAAGAAAAGGTGAAAAACAATCCCAGTATATGTTTTGAATTCACTCTTAAGATATGTATGAAAAAGAAAAGAAATACTTTTGACATGAATAGTGTAGACATGAGCAATATTTGACATGTTTATAAAATATGCAAAAGAGCGAATATGATATCATTGAGATTTTTATACATGTGATATTAAATGATTTGGATATGTTTTTTTATCAAATGGAAATGATATGAATATGTTTGGCACGTGTTTTGATATGATATGGATATAAAAAACCTTCTGCATACTTATCTGTTTTGATTCTGGTTCTGAATATGGTTCTGATATGATGATACCGGTTCACGTGCTATGGTTTGTACCAACATGATATGATATGAGTGCACCCACTTTGGAAACAAAGTGGTCTTTTATGTGTCCTTTCCTATGTGAACACTCGGGGCTCCAAGATTGAAAAATGTAAAGTTTCACAATATGATACTGTCTGGTTTGGCCACCAGGGATAGCACAACCCTACCGTAAGGGTTAAATATGATATATGATATGATACGATACGATATGATAAGATGAAAATGTTTCAGTTCTATTATGCCAAAGTCTTCTTGAATATGAAAATAGTTTATGAATATGAAAAGATTGAAATGTCGCTCTGATTTTTCTGATAATACGTTTTTAGATGTGCATATGAAAATAAAATATTTTGCTTCTGCATACCAAACTTTTTAAAAAGGGCTCATGTTTACACACTAGTATAGGTTTTCTGTTTACTGAGTTGTTGATAACTCATCCCTTATCTTCATTATTTTTCAGATGATATTGATGATCCAGTTGGGGGTTAGGAATAGAAATTGGAGCTTGACTAGATATGGATAGAAGGTTGAGTACCTAAGGGTACCTTTGTTAGAAGATGGGTTTGACTTGAGTATTTGAAGTTCTTTATGTTATTTAGATTTATTGAGACTTTAGATGTATCAGTTTATTACGTTAAGATTTAATTATGTTTTGGTTTTGTAGGACCTATCAGTTTGATATGTTATCACTACTGGGAGATTGTGGACTCTTTGATTTATTATTATAGTAGTAAAGACTTTGTGGAGTTTGTAGTGCATTTTTTTAGAAGATATGAGATTGGTTTGCTTATGAAGTCTTTGGAGATTTTTAGATGTGTTGGGAGACATGTTTATAAGTGACATGTAGTAATTCTCCAACCCACCCGGGTATGGGGCGTTACAATTTTCCCTTGCAATTTTAATTCCAGTTTATTTAAATTACTATCATTTATTTTTCTTTACACTTTTAATTCATGTTTATTTAAATTACTGTCATTTATTTCTCCTTGCACTTTTAATTCCTGCTTATCTAAATTTATGTCATTTAATTTCCTTGCACCTGTAATTCTTGCTTATTTTAATGTCATTCATTTTCTTGTTTCTTTAAATTTCGGTTAATTAATGTCAACAATTTTAATTTACTACTTTGCATTTCAGTCCTTTTATCACTACACTCAAAAATCCAGAAACATGAATCTAGTCCATGACTAGTGCCCTTTTCATTTCCATTATACTCCTACATTCACTGTATATATCATCACTTTTATTTTTTTTTTGTTTGTAAATATTTTCATAATTTCACACGAGTTTGATTTTTAAGCACTTTTCCTGAGGAAACGATCTAGGAATTTATTTCTTATTATTACGTGACACTCTCCTGCACTTGGGATAGCCTTTGTGCTACTCATTTTTGAGTGAGTCAGGTGGTATGTGTTAATAAATTTTTGACTAAGTGAGTTGAAGATTCAGTAAGAAACGCATAACAATGCAAACATAATAAATTTAAGGTTTTTATAAAAGTTTTTATGGTGAGAACTAAAAATATGACTGTTCATATTCATTTTTAAGCTATGCATGAATTGTCTTTATTTGAATTACTTAACTGATCTAGCTATTTTGACTTATTTGACTGATCTGATTGGCAAACACACTTAACCTTGTGTGCAAGATTGTACACCGGCACCACATCCGCGGCCGTAAGGGGAGCCATTGAGTTGTATTCTGGCATACTATGGTGGACCACGCTTGAGTCCATGGCTTGCACATTCACCTCGAAACTGCATTGTACCATGCATCTGAATGACCATTTGATTAAATTGACATGACCTTATATTGCACTTGAACTTGAGAAAGTTTACATATCTTATGCGACATGAGATGCATGACGTGCAAATATAACTGTAAAATGCTTTTTTTTTTTTTTTTTAAGAAATACCCTTATGCCATGTCATTATAAAAGTGAAGAGATAGAAGGAGGAGCTTCCTCCAATTTTACAATTAAATCCGAAATGGTAAGAGCATCTTTTGCAAGTAAGTGGGCTATATGGTTGCCATTTTTCCTAACATGAGAAACCTCCCACTTTGCCAAACAATTAAGACAAGACCTTGTTTCACTCATAAACATGCTTGAGATGCTCCAAATTTCCTCGTCTTCTTGTAAGGCCTTTGTTACTTGCAGTAAATCACCCTCAATGATAATCTGATGCAAACCAAGGTCCAATCCTAGTTTAGCTGCCTATAGAGCTCTGTATGCTTCAGCTAATAAGGGGTGAGGAAAAACCTATTTCCTTTGCCTGATTGTGGCAATGATCTGACTAGCACAGTCCCTAATGACAACTCCTATACCAATCACTCCATTGGCCTTATCCACAAACCCATCCTAGTTAATTTTAAACAAAGTCGATGGGGTGCCTTCTGTGATGCCTCCAAATTCCGCTTGGGATCGGACGGACATTTGAAGCGTCGAGACATGCAACACAAGGTTACCTGCCCCCATTCATGACATATAAGATGCAATATTCCTAACATGCATCTAGCATTTTGCAATATTCGCAGCGGATAATTTTTTTCTTTAGCAATACTATGCACCAAACCGAAATATCCCAAATACTTACAACATACTTCATACATAATGACGTATTAAACAACTGAGATCACAATAATAGTCCATATGGTTGTGATCAAAAGAGTGCTGGAGATTGAACTCCACAAATACAAGTAGTAACCTGAGGTAACTACTGTACTACCATCTACGTCGCACCATCGCTTACTCGATCGTTTCCAGATGGTCGATTCTCGATTCTCCTTCACATCCTGTAACAAAATCTACCATTCGGGGGGGAATGGTAGTTGGGACTACCACAGTGAGATTTGATTACAAATCTCAGCAAGTTAACAGGAAACTTCCACACAGGTTAATGATGCATGCATGGCAGTAAAAGCATGAATGCATAATCAAATCATAAGTAATCATAGCATAACTTGACATACAACATAACATAATTGGCATAACTTAAACTGAAACTGAAGCTTAGCATGAACGTGAACTTGAAACATAACATGGACTTGAAACATAGTATGAACGTGAACATGCATAATTTGAACATGAACTTGAACATAACTTGAACCAGAGCATGACATAACATAAATGTGAACTTGGAATATAACGTGAACATGAACATAACATAACATGAACTTGAAACATATTCTTGTCTCATGGGATTACCATGATTGCGTGAACGTAAACTTGAACATAACATAACGTGAAATATAACTTGAACTTGGAATCTTATTCAATAGACTTAATCATTAACGTGACCATATGGGTGCTACACAGGTCCCCTTGGGCCGTGTGTCCCTGCCGATTACTGCATCACATCACAGGTTTCTATACTAGCTGTGAGTGCGTTAATACGTACTCCACAATTGTTGTGGCCCCACGTATTCTACGTGTCACAATTGCTATGTCTCACGTAGTGTATGTTCCACAGTTGTTGTGGCCCCATGACTTATTTGTTTGTGCCACACTTGCTATGGATACAAGTAACATAATGTGTGGCACCATCGGCGTTAGTGCCTGGCGCGCTCCGGTGACCAGCTAATTAGGCCCCATTCGCAACCTGTTGACTGTACTTCGTCAACCCAGGGAATTTCACACCTATTTAGACACTCCAGCGTGAACAAAGGAGTTTCACTAGGATATTACCCCATCCTAGCACTTAGGGTCGTGATTGACATGAATGACTTAACTGGCATACATGACATTTCGTAACGTGATGCAACATGAACGTGACATAAAAGATAGAAATCTTGACATAGCGTAACGTGACATGAACGTAAGACGACAAGCATGACATACTTTGAAACATAAATGTAACAGACAACATTTCTTAACATGGCGTAACATGTGACAGTGAATATTACGTGACATGAAATACATGTAACAGACGGCATACCTAACATGACATACTTGCAATGTATAGCAATACGTGACATAATATCTTGTGTAACAGATGAATAATTCATGATAGAATAAATTCTGTGTAACAGATAAATATGTAATGACTTGGCATGACACATATGATAACATGCATACATACACTTTAGTTCCCTTACTTATCACTCATACACATTAAACTGATAGTAAGTTAAAAGCTAACTTACCTTGATCTTCGCGCTTCGAGACAAACTCAAGTACGATCACGAGAAACTGAAAATAGTGATTTCTAAAAATTAGAACTTAATCACTAACAATTAGGAATATGGAAAAATATCAACCTAGAGTAAAGTTACCATTTTACCCTCTACATGTGGGAAAATGACTATTTTATCCCTAACTTAAGGATTTTGCATCCTATCTCCAAAAATCACCAAAATTTACATACCTTATGTAAATTTTGTCCTAAGCTCAAATATCAATTCAGAAAAATTTAAAACTAAACGCAACCATCAAAACTCTATATGGCCGAAACTTACAAGGCTATTTCCTTTGCTTTTTGTTGTAATTCTTTCAAATCTCAAAACTCATGATTAAACCAAATTTTTTCTTCTACTATACTTGTAACATATTCCTAAGAATAATCATGTTTTGAATCATGAACAAAAGTCATCAAAATCACTAAAACCATACTTGAACTTTTTGGTTTCTCTTCTAAGTTAAAAACAGAATTTTGTTTCTAACTTGTTTTGATCAACCTCTTGATCCATGACTAATAAAGATGTGATCTTCAATCCCAAACATCACATGGTTTAAAAAGATGTTCTAAAACAGATCCAAGCATCAAACTCAAGATCACATGGTTAAACATCAACCAAAACATAAATTTAGCCAAGAACATCTTCACTTTGGCCTAACCAAATATCTCAATGCATAAAATTTCATATCTTCGTAACTAACATAAAATATCTTCAAAATAACATTATAACATGTATATAACATGCTTAGGATCTTCCAATAAAAATATCAAAGCCATTGGAATAAGATTAAACCATAAAAGATTTAAACTTTCTCAAAACAGAAACTGTTTTGCCTCTTCCAGTTTCTAAGTTTCTAGACCTAAGAAAGATTTCACCAAAACTTTTAATCATGCAACAAATCCTCAACCAATAATCATATACACATGTTAACAGTACTCCATAAAACTTTCGGACCAAGATCTATTCATTAGCTTGGTCAAAAACTCCAAAATATAACACACTCTCCAGTTTATCTCCCAGAATGACCTTTCTGGGGTCTAAACAACTTTTGACCGACCAAATGATCTCCAAATGGAACAAATAAGGTATCCACAAAAGAGGTAAGAAAAACTGTCCGAGAGTGACTTTTGTGTTCTATGAAGGAAAAGTGTAAATGAGAGTTGCTTTTCGTGGGAAGTGGACTGGAGAGCTTCTTACACAAGCTATGTAAAGTGATAGGACTGAAGGAATGGTGGAGTGTTGGCCTTTTCTTCTCATAAAAATCAGACCAAGATCTTTTCTCAAGGTGGAGTGTGAGAGTGAAAGAGTGAGGTGGCCCTTTAGCTTTGTCTTTCAAGAACCTTCTAGGCCCTTCTTGTAAAGATCTGGCCAGCCAAGTGGGGGTACAAAACTTAGCCATGAAGCAATGCTAATGGTGACCAATTTCGTGGGCCTTAATGGGCCTAAACCGAATGGGCCTAAATTTTGGGGTTTAAAGAGGGTTTGGGTTGCTATCAAGCCCAAATCCAATATCACTTGGCCCAATCAATTTTTCAAGGTTAACAAGGTTGGATAATGATGTTCTAACACAAATTTGAAGGATTAATAGCATGTGGAAGTGATTTAATCAAGTGATTAAACACAATGCTAGAAATCGGATTAGAAAGGGTTTAGAGGCCAACTTTAGGGTTTTGGGGAAACCGTTTAGGGTTTTGATTTCAACCATGCTTTTGGGCTTTCAATTGGACTCCCACCATTTAGGGTTTCACTAGGATTGAAGCCTTCTTTGATCTGGCACAATTTGGTTGAGTAGATGAAATAAGGTTTTGCTTAAGTGGCATGATCTCACACCTTGATTCCTTCAAATCCCTCAAACGTTTCTCATGATACCAGGTGTCTAATATTACTCACTAAGTGTGGCTAAGATCTTGCCAAGTGTCCAAATAAAACTTCTCTAATCTAATTTGGACATTCCGCACTATGATTTTGAAACACTGCAATTGGTGCGCTTACCGATGTTACTATTCACTCCAAAAAAGTGAATCATAAACTTAACACTAAAAATTCTTAAATATTCATATTAACCTATAGTGAAAATATTATACCGAAATTCAACCTCGAAGTGCCCCTAAAAAATAATTTTACAATTTCCAACAGACATTTCGTCTGGAATTATGAAAATAGGATATTGCACCATAAAATTCTAAATAATCCACTGAGTCTAATGGCGTAGACCATAATGCATTCTGACACTTCTAACCACCTCAAATAAATAAAACTCATATTTCTAGCACCATAGTGAGTGATAATACTGACTATGTTGACAGACTAAAACATATGCGATTGGTCGATTCGTAAAAACTCCATAAGTTTTTACGAGATTCCTAAAGTCAATAAAAATTCCACCAATGAATTTCTAGCGGGCTGTTACACCTTCCATACAGCTTCTGAGGAGCAGATCTGGGTGGCTCTGTTATTGTCTTGAGGATTAGTGTCCACCTCAGCCATTAAGTCTAATAGAATTCTAGCCTCTCTAACAATGGAATTAGGATGAGTAAACTCCTTTTTAAAAATGAAAGTATTCATTCTCCACCACAATTTTCTTGCCACCACCACAAACTCTAGTAATTCTTCTGCATTTAAGGCCATAGCTAAAGACTCAAAAAATAGCAACATGGGGGCTTGAGGTAGAGCACATTTTTGAAGTCTTTTAGAGTATTGACTCCATACATCCATTGCTGCCTCATAACTCCACAAGGCATGAAAGACACTCTCTTCTTTTTTGCAGCAAATGGGACATATTGGATCACTCACCAATTTCTTTTTGAAAAGGTTGGATAGAGTGGGGAGAGTCTCCTGCTAGGCTCTCCATAGGAAGACTTTATCACCAGGTGTTACATGAAGTTGTTATATTTTGTTCCAAACATCTTTAAACTTGTTGCTTGTAGAAGCTTGGCCTTGGGTTGCCACCTCCCTTGATTCTCCATGTGGTATGCACTTCTTACTGAGAAGAAGCCATATTTGGTTCCATGCCATATAATTCTGTCCACAGTGTTCGTAGAGCTAATAGGAGTTTTCAAGATCAACTTAGCTTCCTCTTTCTCAAAAGTGTTTTGTACCAGGTCTGTCTTCCATTACTTAGTCTCAAGGTCTATTAGTTTTGCAACAGTTTCATTACCATTTAGAGTCTTGACTGGGCTTATGACGTTGCTGGGATTAAAGTGGACTAGCCACTTGTCTTTCCAGATAAGAATGTTAGAATCAGTTCCCACTCTTTAGGAAGAGCTAGCCTCTACAACATGTCTGGCTGCACGAAGACTTCTCCACACAATGAGGGTTTAGAACCCACTTTAGCTATCTAAAATGTCGAGTTGGGATAATACTTGGCCTTTAATGTTCTAGCAGCAAGAGAATTAGGGTCTTGAATCAACCTCCAACACTGCTTGGAGAACATGGCCTTGTTGAAACATTCAAGATCCCTAAAGCCCAAGCCCCCTGCTGACTTGGCTTGCCCCATTCTTTTCCAAGATATCCAGTGGATCTTGTGCTCCTTCTCTTGCTGACCCCACCAAAAATTTTGGATGGCTCTGTTTATGGACTGTAGTAAAATGGTAGGCAGCCTAAAGACACTCATTGTGTAGGTTGATAGGGCTTGGATCACTACTTTGAGGTAGATTTCTTTCCCTGCTTGATATAAAGTTTTAACTCTATGACTACTGAGCCTCACTCTGATGTTATCCACGATGCCTTTGAAGGATTTGAACCTATCTCGACCCACCACAAATGGCAATCCTAAGTACTTTCCATAGGGCATGGCTGTCCTCATACCAGCAATAGATAGGATGTATTCTTGAGTAGGTCTAGTTGTGTTCTTGCTAAAAATAATTGAGGTCTTCTCGAGGTTGAGTCTTTGGCTTGAAGCCATCTTGTAGGTTATTAATAGGCTTATCAACTTACTCCACTCCAATGCTGTAGCCTTACAAAATAGGAGGCTATTATCATTTGCAAAAAAGAGATGAAAGACCCTTAACTGACCTCTTGCAACTGGAATTCCATGTAATAATCTACATTCCTCTGCTTTGCATAGCAAATTGCTCAAAGCTTCAGCACACAATATGAAGAGGTATGGTGATAAAAGGTCACCTTGTCTAATGCCTCGAGTAGGGAGAAAATATGTTCGAGGTTCACCATTCACAAGGAGGGCATATTGTAACAGCCCGCTAGAAATTCATTGGTGGAATTTCTATTGACTTTAGGAATCTCGTAAAAACCCCATAAGTTTTTACGAATCGACCAATCGCATAGGTTTTAGTCTGTCAACATAGTCAGTGTTATCACTCACTATGGTGCTAGAAATATGAGTTTTATTTATTTCAGGTGGTTAGAAGTGTCAGAATGCATTATGATCCACGCCATTAGACTCAGTGGATTATTTAGGATTTTATGGTGCAATATCCTATTTTCATAATTCCGGACGAAACGTCTGTTGAAAATTGTGAAATTATTTTTATGGGCACTTTGAGGTTGAATTTCGGTAAAAGATTTTCACTATAGGATAATATGAATATTTAGGAATTTTTAGTGCTAAGTTTATAATTCACTTTTTCGAAGTGAATAGTAACCTCGGTAAGCACACCAACTGCAGTGTTTCAAAATCACAGTGTGGAATGTCCAAATTAGATTAGAGAACTTTTATGTGGACACTTGGCAAGATCTTAGCCACACTTAGTGAATAATTTTAGACACTTGGCACCATGAGGAACGTTTGTTGGATTTGAAGGAATCAAGGTGTGAGATCATGTCACTTAAGCAAAACTTTGTTTCATCTGCTCAACCAATTGGTGGCAGACCAAAAGAGGTTTCAATCCTAGTGAAATCCTAAATGGTGGGAATCCAATTGAAAATCCAAAAGCTTGGTTGAAACTGAAACCCTAAACGGTTTCCCCAAACCCTAAAGTTGGCCTCTAAACCCTTTCTAATCCGATTTCTAGCATTGTGTTTAATCACTTGATTAAATCACTTCCACATGCTATTAATCCTTCAAATTTGTGTTTGAACATCATTATCCAACCTTGCTAACGTTGAAAAATTGATTGGACTAAGTGATATTGGATTTGGGCTTGATAGCAACCCAAACCCTCTTTAAACCCCAAAATTTTGGCCCATTCGGTTTAGGCCCATTAAGGCCCACGAATTTGGTCACCATAGGATTGCTTCATGGCTAAGTTTTGTACCCCCACTTGGCTGGCCAGATCTTTACAAGAAGGGCCTAGAAGGTTCTTGAAAGACAAAGCTAAAGGGCCACCTCACTCTTTCACTCTCACACTCCACCTTGAGAAAAGATCTTGGTCAGATTTTTATGAGAAGAAAAGGCCAACACTCAACCATTCCTTCAGTCCTATCACTTTACACAGCTTGTGTAAGAAGCTCTTCAGTCCACTTCCCACAAAAAGCAACTCTCCTTTACACTTTTCCTTCATAGAACACAAAAGTCACTCTCGGACAGTTTTTCTTACCTCTTTTGAATGCCCGTTTCGAAGCTTTTTTAAGTGTTTCCTCGAAACATTTCCTTCATGAAAGTTGTTTCTTTTGGAGTCTAGTTTATGTGGATATCTTATTTGTTCCATTTGGAGATCATTTGATCGGTCCAAAGTTGTTTATACCACAGAACGGTCATTCTGGGCGATAAACTGGAGAGTGTGTTATATTTTGGAGTTTTTTGACCAAGCTAATGAATAGATCTTGGTCCGAAATTTTTATGGAGTAATTTTAACATGTGTATATGATTATTGGTTGAGGATTTGTTGCATTATTAAAAGTTTTGGTGAAATATTTTCTTAGGTCTAGAAACTTAGAAACTGGAAAAGGAAAAAACAGTTTCTGTTTTGAGAAAGTTTAAATCTTTTATGGTTTAATCTTATTTCAATGGCTTTGATATTTTTATTGGAAGATCCTATGCCTCTTATATACATGTTAAAATGTTATTTTGAAGATATTTGATGTTAGTTTCGAAGATATGAAATTTTATGCAATGAGGTATTCAGTTAGACCAAAGTGATGATGTTCTTGGCTAAATTTATGTTTTGGTTGATTTTTAACCATGTGATCTTGATTTTGATGCTTGGATCTGTTTTAGAACATCTTTTTAAACCATGTGATGTTTTGGTTTGAAGATCACATCTTTATAAGTCATGGATCAAGAGGTTGATCAAAACAAGTTAGAAACGAAATTCTGTTTTTAACTTAGAAGAGAAACCAAAAAGTTCAAGTATGGTTTTAGTGATTTTGATGACTTTTGTTCATGATTCAAAACATGATTATTCTTAGGAATATGTTATGAGTATAGTAGAAGAAAAATTTTGGTTTAATCATGAGTTTTGAGATTTGAAAGAATTACAACAAAAAGCAAAGGATAGCCTTGTAAGTTTCTGCCATATAGAGTTTTGATGGTTGTGTTTAGTTTTAAATTTTTCTGAATTGATATTTGAGTTTAGGAAAAAATTTACATAAGGTATGTAAATTTTGGTGATTTTTGGAGTTAGGATGCAAAATCATTAAGTTAGGGGTAAAATGGTTATTTTCTCACATGTAGAGGGTAAAATGGTAATTTTACTCTAAGTTGATATTTTTCCATATTCCTAATTGTTAGTGATTAAGTTCTAATTTTTAGAAATCACTACTTTCAGTTTCTCGTGATCGCACTTGAGTTTTGTCTCGAAGCGCGAAGATCGAGGTAAGTTAGCTTTTAACTTACTATCAATTTAATGTGTATGTGTGATGAGTAAGGGAACTAAATTGTATGTATGCATGTTATCATATGTGCCATGCCAAGTCATTACATATTTATCTGTTACACATAATTTATTCTGTCATGAATTATTCATCTGTTACACAAGATATTCTGTCACGTATTTCTATACATTGTTATACATTGCAAGTATGTCATGATAAGTTAAGTATGCCATCTGTTACATGTATTTCATGTCACATAATATTCACTATCACATATTACGCCATGTTAAGAAATGTTGTCTGTTACATGGTATGCTATGTTACGAAATGTTGTCTATTACATGTATGCCATGTTATGAAATGTTCTCTATTACATTTATGTCTCGAAGTATGTCATGTCTGTCGTCTTAGTTCATGTCACGTTATGCTACGTTAGGACTTCTGTCTTTTATGTCACGTTACAAAATATCATTTATGCCAGTTAAGTTATTCATGTCAATCACGACCCTAAGCGCTAGGATGGGGTAATATCCTAGTGGAACTCCTTTGTTCATGCTGGAGTGTCTAAATAGGTGTGAAATTCCCTGGGTTGACGAAGTACAGTTAACAGGTTGCGAATGGGGTCTAATTAGCTGGTCACCGGAGCGCGCCAGGCACTAACAAGTGTGGCACAAACAAATAAGTCATGGGGCCACAACAACTGTGGAGCATACACTACGTGAGACACAACAATTGTGACACGTAGAATACGTGGGGCCACAACAACTGTGGAGTACGTATTAACGCACTCACAGCTGGTATAGACACCTATGATGTGATGCGGTAATCGGCAGGGACACACGGCTCAAGGGGACCTGTGTAGCACCCATATGGTCACGTTAATGATTAAGTCTATTGAATAAGATTCCAAGTTCAAGTCATGTTTCACGTTATGTTATGTTCAAGTTTACGTTCACGCAATCATGGTAATCCCATGAGACAAGAATATGTTTCAAGTTCATGTTATGTTATGTTCATGTTCACGTTATATTCCAAGTTCACATTTATGTTATGTCATGCTCTGGTTCAAGTTATGTTCAAGTTCATGTTCAAATTATGCATGTTCATGTTCATGCCATGTTTCAAGTCCATGTTATGTTTCAAGTTCACGTTCATGCTAAGCTTCAGTTTTAGTTTAAGTTATGCCAATTATGTTATGTTGTATGTCAAGTTATGCTATGATTACTTATGATTTGATTATGCATTCATGCTTTTACTGCCATGCATGCATCATTAACCTGTGTGGAAGTTTCCTGTTAACTTGCTGAGATTTGTAATCAAATCTCACTGTGGTAGTCCCAACTACCATTCCTCCCGAATGGTAGATTTTGTTACAGGATGTGAAGGAGAATCGAGAATCGACCATCTGGAAACGATCGAGTAAGCGATGGTGCGACGTAGATGGTAGTACAGTAGTTACCTCAGGTTACTACTTGTATTTGTGGAGTTTAATCTTCAGCACTCTTTTGATCACAACCATATGGACTATTATTGTGATCTCAGTTGTTTAGTACGTCATTATGAATGAAGTATGTTTTAAGTATTTGAGATATTTCGGTTTGGTGCATAGTATTGCTAAAAAGAAAAATTATCCGCTGCGAATATTGCATAATGCTAGATGCATGTTAGGAATATTGCATCTTATATGTCATGAACGGGAGCAGGTAACCTTGTGTTGCATGTCTCGACGCTTCAAATGTCCGTCCGATCCCAAGCGGAATTTCGAGGTGTCACACATATGAAACAGTTTCAATGCATTTCATCACTAGTTCTTCCCATTGACAGCAAAACCCCAATTTGTAAAGGACAGCTCTTAGAAAACTCTACTCCACTCCACTCTATCATAAGCCTTGCTCATGTCTAACTTTAAGGTCATGTAACCTTCTCTTTCTGCCAATTTACATTTCATTGTATGCAAAGCCTCAAAGGCCAAAGTACATTATAGTGGGAGATAGGCCTGAATTCTATCACTTTTGTAGGGGCTTTCTTCTTTGGGTTGAGAGCAATGAAAGTGTTGTTAATGTCTCCCAAGTTGCCATTTGAGTTAAGAACATTCAACACAGCTTCACGCACCTGAGGTCCCACAATTGGCCAATGCTTTTGATAAAAGATTGCAGGGAAACCATCTGGTTCAGGTGAGCTTAGGCCATTCATGTGAAAGAGAGCTTCTTCAACCTCCTGTTGTGAATAAGGTTTAGTCAGCATTTCATTCTGTGTGACAGTCACTCGAGCCTCCAAGGATGCAATGCATTCTGCAGGATTGTGTGGATTTGAGGAGGTGAACAATTTTGCGAAGTGATCTTGGAATCAATTCCTAATTCCCTCTTTTGAGCTTATTTCTTGGCCATGACTATCAACTAGCTTTTTAATGGGGTTTGATTTTCTCCTATGTGATGCACACTGGTGAAAGTATTTTGTGTTTCTATCTCCCTCCCTTAATCGTCTTTGCTTGGCCCTTTGCTTCCACTTCGTATTCTCAGCCTTAAGGATTCTGTCCAACCCTCTTTGCACCTGTTTTATCTCCACAGTTAATTGGCCTATGTTCCTTTCCTAGAGTTTAGAGAGATGGGCCTTTTGGTTACTGACTTCTTGCTTAGAATTGCCAAAAAACTGCTTACTCCATTGTGACAGCTTCTATTTACAGTTGTTAAGGCCATCAGAAGTGAGTTGCATTTTGTTTTCAGCAAACCTGGGCATCCTCCAAGCTTCCTCCACTATTTTAACACAGTCATCCCTTAGAGACCAGCTAGCCTCAAATCTTAAAGGCTTTAGTTGTCTATTTGCGGGAAATTGTTGTTGTTCCATAGTAATCCATATAGGATTGTGGTCTGAGTTAAGGGATGGGAGAGTGAAAACTCTCGAGTCAGTGTACAGGTTTGACCAGGCAGTTTTAGAAAAAGCCTTGTCTAGCCTTTCTTTAGTGAAGGCTCTCCCTTGCCTTCCATTGGACCAGGTGAATTTGCTTCTAGAGTAACCCATGTCACTGAGTCCACATAAGTTCATAGCTCCTCTAAAGGCTTCCATTTGATTATGGGATCTCAAAGGCCCTCCACATTTCTCCCCATAGGTCAATATTTCTTTAAAGTCACCTACACACAACCATCCTGTTGAGGCTGTAGGTGTCAAAGTTTGTAGCAGTTGCCAACTTTCGTGCCTCTTTGTTGTGTTTTGATTGCCATAGAACCTAGTTAGATGCCAGGGGACACCCTCCTTCATACTCTTTACTAACAGTGAGATATGGCTTTGAGTATTGGAAAACACTTATGCCTTTACTCCTTTCCATAGGAATGCAAGGCCTCCACTAGAGCCCTTCGAACTAACCACAAAACTATGCTCAAGGTTCAATCTCCATTTAACAGATTCCACCTTTAATCTTTTGCATTTTGTTTCCATTAAGAAAACAAAGGTTGGGGTCTTATTTTGCACCATGAGATGCAAATTATTCACTGTCTGAGGGTTCCCTAGCCCTCGACAATTCCAACTTAAACAACTCATTGCATAGGGTGGGGCTGTGCACTAGCCACCACCACACCATTTTTGCTTGAAAAAACATCAGTCAACTCCTCATTTTGTGTTCTCTTAGTGACTTGTGCTGGAGCTTTAGCAGTTGGCTGAGCAACAACCCTCTTAGCGCCACTTAGACTGCTTACCTTACTCTCCCCTTGGTCTACTAACAGACTTTGAAAACTTCTATCCCTTGCTTTCCTCTTCCAACTAGCTTTCTTCTTAATTGTTTCCAGATAAAATGGGCCAAGGAAGAAGCTTGGGCCCTCAGGTCATGGCTACTCTCAAGGCCCAGGGTTGACTTTTGGTCCTTATCCTTACGAGCTATGACTGGTGCAAAAATAGGACAATTTGACTTCTTAATGTCTTGCATAAGACAAGCCTCTGCTACTTTAAAGATCTCCTGAGAATTCTCCAAAAGTGGCTCACTAACACTTTCCTTATAATGCCTCTGGGTTGCCGTTAAGGGTTCCTAGGAGAAAACATGTTTCTTTGCCATCTTAGATCCTGCAATGTCAACATCAAACAGGTCTATTTCTGGACATTCCATCTTTGACTCATAGTTTTTGTTTGGAGCTTCATCCATGTCCTCCCCTCCCTTCCTCTATGGTTGTCCTTCTTCATGGTGATGACAGACTCATTCTCCATATTTCTTTCTTGCATTATCCCTCTCCTTGACTGCTGGTGCTCGCATCCATACCCATATTGCAGCTTGCTACTGCCAAGAGAGCCAAGAGAACATCCTTATTGAGCATGCTTTATCACCCCATGGTTAAAGCAGAAGTTAGTCAAACGCTCATACTTGAGGGAAACCCAAGTCTTCTTGCCTTCAAAGGCTAAAAACACACCTCTCTGGAGAGCTTATGAGATGTCCACTTCCACCCTTATCCTCAAGAAATTCCCCCAACCAATGCCCCTGTCGTCTGTCTAGACTGTTACTACTCTCCCAATTTCACCAATCTGGATTCCCACCTCATGTGTCATGCTTGCAAAAGGCATGATATAAGCCTGCACCCAGAACTCTTCCTTATGGAAAAGGACTTCATTGATGGATCTGTTACCTTCAAACACTTGAAGACACAACAACCATCTGTCAAAAGACCATGGTCTACCATGAATAACATGCTAAAGGTCCTTCTCTTGGTTAAACTCAATGAGATATTTCTTTGTTCCAACTTCTGAAAACTGAATCCAACTTTCACATCTCCAAACTTTGGACATAGTAGTCTTGAAGGCTTTTCTATTAATTGCTCTCTTTGCTATGATCGTGGCCAATAAATAGAACTTGCCATGCTGCACTGCTTTGGCAGTGGAGTTGGTTGGCAATATCACTACCCCTTTTTCCTTCTCAGTGAGACTAAGACCTTCCCATTTTTTTGCTAAATCCTCCTACATTGTAGCCCCTTCAATCCAGCTAAGCTAGTCTAAGGGACTCAACTCTTCCTAGAGAGAAAAAACCTCACCCAATAGGAGAGGACCTGATCATATAAGTGTAAAATGCTAAATCTAAACATGATGAAGAAAAGTTTATATGTTCGTATGCTATAATGAATGACATGCTTGCATATAATGAGACACATGTGGTACATAGAAAGTGGCTATCAAAGAACATGCTTTAATAATAATCTATCTAGCTAATTAATATGTTATCCTAATTTATGATTAAGCTACTTATCTCGTATCGCTAATTCAAAAATCTCGCTTCGTAGATCATCCTATACGAAATACCATATCTTATTAATTTTCTAGAAAACATGTCGTAGCATTCTAGTTAATTAAATTGATATCATAGAGAATAATTTAATAGAAATAATTTAATAAGTATTTACATATGTACTAAAATTAATAAATAGTACTATTATTTCAAAAGTCATCACATATTCCTTTATTTTCCAATTGACAACATAACATAATAATTCTTTTTTATCAAAATCTAAAAAAATAAATAATGGAAATTCGTTTCGCTAATTAATTTTGATTATACTTAAAATTTAAACCCTTATAATTTATTTTGAAAATCAAATCATAAATGAATACTTAATATAATATAAACTGTATAAAAATATAAGTGTCAACCACGTAAAACAAGGCCCAAATTAAAACCAAGCCGACGTATTACAAGCTATACGAAAGTTAAAAAAAGGGTTTTCAAGAGACTTTTATGGGGAAGTCAGTCTGCTGAATGAAAAGCAACTCAAACAACGCCTTTTCTCTAGAATAATCTCAATTCCGCGAGAGCCATTGCCAGAGAGGAGGGTGGAGCTGTGTCTCTCACCCTCCTCTCCTTCTCCTTTTCATATCCTCATTGTATTTACACTTTCAAGGTAGTGATTTTCCCTCCTCTCTCAACCAGTTCTATTTTGGTCAAATATGTTGCTCTCCGGCAGCCATCCGTCTACACGCACCCCACCACCCCATCCTATAGCCGCCGATCTACTGGGATGGTGCGGAGTCATGCCAAAAAGGTCTGCGCGTCGACCTCACACGCGGCTTGTTTCTGTGTGTGTTCCCCACGTGCCGCAGCACAATGACGCTTCCGACGGCTACACGTGTCATGCCAACAGCTTTGTCTCGCCGAGATCTTCAAGAACTAGGCCACCTAGTCTCTATCCCACCGGTGTGTGGCTGCCACGCGCCATCACAAGCGTGTGAGAATGATGATTGGCAGATCAATCCACTCAATGCTAGTTTTTCCCTTATGTTATCGCTTTTCCTAAACTGTGGTCTCGAAGAAGGGACTGAGAATCTCTCCAAAAATCATATCAAGATAATAAGCAATAGTGCACCCGCTACTCTAACCGCTTTCCGCTTTCAGCGGATGTTCCATAACTATCAGCGATGGTTTCATTGTTCGCAATTTTTTTGTGAACAACTTATTTGCGTCTTTGAAGGCAGAGTCCTCTTTGCAGGACATGGGTGATGACCAAGAAATTGGTCATAAAAACCTTTTTTTTTTCTTTTTTATCCACCAATTTGCACTGTTGTTATTGTTCTGGGGTGTTTGCCGGGGAACTTCACCCCCCTCCTCTTGTATCATCTTTCTAAATGAAATATATTTGCTTGTTTAGAAAAAAACAAAGAAAAAAAAGACTGTTACGAAAATTGAAAAGTCAGATCAAAAGGGAGTGACTATTTGTGTATTGATTATTTTTTTTATATTTTTTAAAATATTTTAAAATGATAAAAAAATCTGAATTAAAAAATTAGAAAAATTTTAATTTGGCCTAGTGATCAGATTGATCGATAAAATTTGTCATTTTGATATATGAAATTGGTAATATTTAAATATATGAAATTGGTATTTTTGAGCACATGGTGCTAATTGTAAAATATATAAAAATAATAATTTTAAGAAAAAATAAAAAATAATAATATTTTATTATTATTTGGTTCAAAGATGTATAATCTAATGTGAGAATTTTTCTTGATATATAAAATCAATCTTCAAAAATGTGATTTTGATGATGCATATAGAAAAACCAATGCTAGTAATTCTAGAAAACTGGTTTTAAGGCACTCAAACCAGATATGGGCAAAGCTTATGATCGAGTTGAGTGGTCATTTCTTGAAGTTCTTATGCTCAAACTTGGGTTCTCTCAAAGATGGTGCTCTCTGGTTGTGGATTGTATAACTTCTGTTTCCTATTCCATACTGGTTAATGGTAAGTCACAAGCTGGTTTCTCTCCTTCAAGGGGTTTGAGGGAGGGAGATCCCCTCTCACCCTACTTGTTTATTTTGTGTGCTGAAGCCTTGTCTTCTTTATTGTTTCAAGCTGAGTAAAATGGATGCATAACTTGTGTTCCTATAGGGAAAGGTCCAATTCGAATCAATCACCTGTTCTTTGCTAATGAAAACCTTTTTTTTTTTGCATGGCCAATGTGGTTGAATGGTGTAAAATCTCACAGATTCTTGATATATATGAACATGCCTCTGGTCAAGTCCTTAACAAGGATAAGACCTCAATTTTTTTCAGCAAAAATACTCCAAAACCTACTCAGAGATCCATCTTCAGTATATCTAGTATTAAATCTACTAGGTCTTTTGAGAAGTATCTTGGCTTGCCTCTGTGATTGGTAGATCAAAGAATGTTGCTTTTCACTCACTCATTGATAGGACTTGGAAAAGAATTTCAAATTGGAAGGCAAAGATGCTATCTAATACTGGGAAAGAAGTTTTTATTAAGACAGTACTTCAAGCCATCCGAACTAATCCCATGGGAATTTTTCTATTGCCTTAGACTATTACTCAAAAGCTAAATATACTTTTGAAGAAATTCTAGTGGGGTTACAATGAAGATCAATCCAAGATTCAATGGGTGAGATGGGACTATGTCAACCAATCAAAGGATAAAGAAGGGTTGGGTTTTTGGGATTTTAGAATGGGGTAAAAGTTTTCATATGGAGAGCATACAAAGAAGCCATTCCTACTTTATCTGATTTAATGAAGAGGCATGTTGTGGAAGTAGATGCCTACAAAGTGTGCGGATTAGCTGCTGAAACAACAGGTCATGTACTATGGGGATGTCCAATTGCTAGGTATGTATGGAGTATGAGCTGCAGAAAGATTCAGAAGATGACATTTCAAAGTGATCATTAAGAAGCTGACTAAATGTTTGCAACTTGAAGAGCTCGAGGAAGCTGTAGTTACAACAAGACTACTATGGTCCAGAAGGAATGAAGTCATCCTTGGCAAGGCATTTAGACACCCAACGACACTATCTTAAGCTGCTAAAGATGAAGTTCAGGCTTATAGAAATGCTAACTGCCAGGTTAATACAACAAAAAATAAAATTGTTCAACCCCAGGTTCAAAGGTTATGGCAGAAACCAAATGATGGAGTCTATAAAGTAAGTTGGGATGTTGGTACAAATTTTCTGAAGGAAGGATTGGCATTAGAGTGATTGCTAGAGATTCCCAAGGGCAGGTGATTGGCACATTACAAGCTCCCAGATCAATGAACTGTGATTCATTCAATGTAGAAGCCTATGGTTTTCTATTAGCTGTGCCTTTTTGCAAAGAGATAGTGTCACGCTCGTGTTTTTTTTTTTTTCTTTTGAAATATTTTTATAAAAGGGACGACGGGAATTACCGTCCTGTTTAAAACTTTTTCACTTGCATCCCCAGGGTGCGAGACTCTACGTTTATAAATAAAATGTGCTTTGATCATAAAAGAGGGTTACAGCGGAAAACATAAATCTCATAATAAAAAGGCCTCGTACGTTTAAAACTCGTGCCTAGACTTCCGTGCTCTTCCCCATGGGCAGTGTCCATCCTGATCGTGCAGTTCCTGTGAGGGGGAGGGACATGCATAAAAACTAAAATGAGTCGAAGACTCGTAAGCATTACTTCATACGGTTAAAATATAACAACATAGGTTTTCATTCATGCATTCATCAATCGTACATACTATTACGTGCGTGCCTACGTGTCTTGTGTGCGTTCGTTTGAAAACGTCACTGGACGGGGCTTTTCTTTTAAAAGGCTTTCCTCTATTTAAAACGTGTCCCCCGTCACTGCCTTCATTTCTTCAAGAGTCGGTGTACGGGGTTTTACTTTAAAAAGGGCTTTCTCGCCGTAAAACGTTTCCCCCGTTAGTGCCTTCATTTCTTAAAGAGCCCGTGCTCTTGTGCTCTTGTGCATACATGTGCGTTCGTGCGTTCGTGCGTGCGTGCGTACATCCATTCTTTCTTATCACTTTCATAGGCCAGTACACACAATTACGCCCCGTGTGTTTGGGGTTAGCGGTCTTCCTTTGGACCCGGATTCCGCCCGTGGCCACGGGTTGGGAACCCCTTTTCATAGGGGGCAGCACTGGGTGCACTTCCAGCGCTACTTACCCGGCATTGCAATCTGCCCATTCATCGGTACCCTTTCGTTCATGTCATGTGGCCGTTACGTGTCTTCATACATTCATGCTTTCGTTTCTTTCTTTCTTTCTTTTCATTCGTTCGTTCATGTCAGCTCGAAGGAGCTGAAGCTTTCATTCGGTTCGTTCTTTCATTTAACAGTCATTTCTTTTCATGAGAAAACATTTCTTTTCGTGAGAAAATATCGTTTGGGGCATAAGCCCGAAAATGGTCTTTCCGTTTTCTTTTTCAATTTCATTTCAGTTCTATCTTCTCTTTACAAAGAACATACATGGGCTTAAGCGTCAGCTTCCGTGGCATCTTATAAGTGTCACCTTGAACTTCGTCAATCATGCATCCGCGAGTATCACCTCGTGGTGCACATGAGAGCGTCGGTTCGTAGGATTCACAAAAGCATCTGCTTTCATGCCTTTCATGCATCTTCATCAGTTTATGGGTTTTTCTTAGAAAATACATACAATACATACAGCGTATAGTCATCCATTCACATGCGTACAATTAATACTTTGGGGTGCGTAAAAAGGGGCTGCCAATGAGGGGCCGTACATACTTATGCTTTTGAACATTTAGCATTTTCTTTCTTAAAACGTCTTTAGTCTTTTCGTGAGCATTTTAAAGGAAAAGCGTTTCTTGTATCTTTGATAACTCTAGAAGAGTATGAACGTAACACTTACCTGGACTCCATGCTACTTGCATGTCATTCAGTCCATTCACGTGCTTGTCAGATGGCAACCTACATGCATACACATAACCTTAGCATCATTCTCTATCTAATGCATAAGTAACTTAAACTATAAATAGAACTACGCTATACTTAGAACACTCTCCTTCTATCCCATGCACTTACGTGCCCTTCACTATGTTAGACCCTTCGGGGACCACTTATGGTCACCACAACTTCCAACTCAAAGTCTTGCCTCGAGTGCTCATCCACTAAAGTGAACCCCTTATTCACCTTAGGATTAAGACACTAGGACATTCGTCTTACTCTTCTTACAACCACATTCGACGCATGATTCCGACCGATAGAATCACACATCTCAATCCTAACGATGCATCCGTCACTATCTTCATGCATCTTGGCCCACTCTAAATCCTCATTCCCATCCAGCAAGACACATGGCTCTAAGCCAACTCTGAGGCTTAGTACCGTGCAACTATGCTCATGACAGATTACCCATTACATATGGTGAATCCGTCCGGCACGTGTCTCTCACCATGTTACACAGGTACCTTACCCCTTTATCTGCTAAGATCAACGTATATAATACGTTGATCACCTGTTCGTAGGGACAAGGGCTATATTCCGATACCAATCTTCTCTTGACCCGGCTAGCATGACACTTCACGCTACCCGTCCCTTTTGACAGTTCATCCCAACACTTAACACGACAAGACTCCATCTATAACTACGTTTCATGTCATGTTATATAGCCCAAGATTGCTCCAGTGCTACACTGTGACCTTGTCGTGTTACCTAGCATTCTACTTCATCACTCCTGACTCATTACGAGTACGGTTCCTCACGTACTCCCGTCACATCGTGACATCTCGTCACGTTCCCATTACGCCATTTCTACACTTTAACACTTCACCCATCATAAGTATGACTTCCAATAACCACGTCACTTCGTTACGTTGCCCAGTCATGCTTCCGCTGCGTACTCTTACACTTATTCCACTACTTCACCCATCACAAGCACGACTGTCAATAGTCATGTCACTTCGTGACATTTCCCAGTCATGCTTCCGCTGCGCACTCTTATACTTGTTCTACTACTTTGCGCATACTCCTGGCCATAAGTCCATCACAGTGACACCTGTCACTTCAGACTACAGGCTACGCCATAACTACTTCGGGACACTGTTCCACAGTTCCCGACACTATCCATCACGTTCCACGCCCATCAATCACATAACCATCCTTATCTCTACAACACGCCACATGGAGTGTCGCTGCCATGTGGAGTACACTCCACGTATACTCCCTTCATACACAACACATTACCATTATGGCATACCTATCATATGGTACATTACTCCATCACAGGGAGTACGTTCCACTCGTACTCCCTTTACATAAGCTCCATCACCACTATAGCCTACACGCCATATGGTGCATCCCCAATCATATGGAGTACATTCCACATGCACTCCATCCATACTCACCATATCACCACTATGGCATACCCGCCATATAGTACATTATTACATCACATGGAGTACACTCCCCGTGTACTCCCTTCGTACACTACGACACATCACCATTATGGCATCCTTGCCATATGGTGTATCACCCATCATATGGAGTACATTTCACATGCACTCCATTCATACGCACCATATCACCACCATGGCATACCTGCCATATGGTGCATCACCATATCCCATGGAGTACACTCCTCGTATACTCCCTTCATACACACTACGGCACATCACCACTATGGCATACACGCCATATGGTGTATCTCACCATCTCATGGAGTACATCCCACATGTACTTTCCACATACATACCACATCACCAATATAGCATACACGCCATATGGTGCATCGTCCACCACATAGAGTACATTCTACATGTACTCCTCTTACATGCATTACGCCACTGAGTACACTCCACTTGTACTCATTCCGTTCCACGACACGCCAAGAGGGTATATTTTACATATACTCTCCTTGTCTCACATTACGCCACACATAAAGTACACACAGCGTGTACTATCCCCATCCCACATGCCATATCACCATTATGGCATATCCGCCACATGGTGCATTACTCTACCACATAGAGTACACTCCACGTGTACTCCCTTCATACATATCACGGCATGTCACCACTATGGCGTACCCGTCATATGGTGCATCTCACCATCACATGGAGTATATTCCACATGTACTCCCTACATACACAACACGCCACATGCACACAGAGTACACTCAGTGTGCACCGTATCCATTCCACATATACTGTGCCACCATTACAGCACATATTCCCAATCACACTACACATCACACTTCCCAATTGCGCCCAACACATTACAATACACTACACGGCACAATGCACCTCCATCCAATACAGTTAGGCCCAACACTTCACTACACAAAATGCCCAACACTTCATCACAATGCCTCAACTCCACAAATACTAACAGCACAGTCCACAACCTAGTCAACTAATCAATATCCAACATAATTAATAAGGGATAGAGGGTTATACCATCGACGGGATAACCCGTGCGTTGCTTGCAGATTGTCATAGCCGATGATGTCGGAAGAGTCGTACGTGGCGGCTAACTCACGTACGGTGACTGTTTAGGCGTTTGGATAGCTAGGTGTGGTCTTGGAAAGGCTCGTGATAGCCTTGTGATGATGGTAAAGAGCATAACATGGCGGATCTAGCCATGTACAGTGGCGGTCAATCACACGCAGTGACTGTCCATCACGTGCAGTGATTACCCATCACATAAAGTGATGGTTTAGACCTAGGGCTTGGCTAAAGGAGGTGTGGTGAATCTCGTGGTGGCGTCGAGGTGGCGCCACGGTGGCTCACGGTGGCAGATCTGGCCATTCCATGGAGGAGAAGCCGTGGGAGAGTGAGAGAGAGTGTGCTCTCGTGGGTGGCAGATCGGGGCCGTGGGAGGTCGGGTTGGCTTGGTGGCGGCCTGAGGAGGCTGGACATGGCGGTCATCAGCCATGGGTGGCGGTGCACGGTGGTGCACGGCGTGCAACCCGTGCGTGCGTGAGTGAGGAGCCGTGAGGTGGAGGGAGAGCTTCTGGCCATGGGTCACATGGAGGAGCTCGGGGAAAGGGAGAGGAGGTCCATGGTGGCCATGGGTGGTCGTGGGTGGCCGCGTACGGCGGCGCACGGTGGGAAATGGGCTAGAGACCCATTTCGGGTACTTGTCGTGGAAGGAGGGGGAGGACTGCTTCATAGGGGTTGGCTTCGGTGGAGGATGATGGCCGGTGGGAGAGGAGCTCGCCGTGGGAGCGGTGGAGCCATTGGGCGGCGCACGGCGGCGCTACGCGCACAAGCCCGTTCGGGCTGTGTACTTCCGAAATGGAGAAAGGGAGAGCGTGAGGGGGAGAAGTCGGCATGGATGGACTCGCCGGCGTGAGGAGCAGCCGATGGTGTCGGCGGTGTGGCCTGGCGACGCACGGCGGCGCCGGGCTGAGGCCTTAAGCCGTTCGGCGTGAGGTGATCTGCGTACAGCGTACGCCGAAGGAGAGAGGGAGGAGAGAGAGGGTTACGGGGAAATGAGAGGGAAAAGAGAGGGGTCTGGGTATTTAACCCAGTCCTTTCGTCTGGGGGTCTACACGATGATCTAACGACGAGGAATTGAAATACTGATTTGAAGATGCGTAAAACATTAACTTAATTAAAAGCACTTAGAGGAATTAGGGTAGATATTATTTTAAACTAACTTTAGTTTATAAAATGGTATTCTTCATCATTAATAAATGATGAAGTCTCACTTAACATATTTAAAAGGGTTAAACCTTTTATTTAATAAAAGTTCTCAACATAATTTAAATCCCATAATATCTTAAATAATTGAAATCATTTTAATAATAATATTAAAATGATTTCCGGCAATTATAATATTTTTGGAGATCTTCAATAATATTATGATTGTCGTATTTAAGATAAAATATTAATTCAATAATGATGGAAATACTTCTTATAAATATTTCCAGCATATTTAAAACACTGGGCGTGCCCTAGAAGTCACACGATATCTTTCGAGACACGCTATCATGGTTCGACACGCATAACGTGACTCACAGTCAGTAGTGAGAAAGGCAGATGATCACATAATCTCTGCCATTAGGGTTTGCTTACGTCATCAAGACGGAACATGCGTCAGAAAGAGAGAAGCGTACGTAAGAAGAAGGAACTGGGTGTTACAGATAGGGTTGTCAAAGGTTATATTTGAAGGGAATGTTATGCAAGTTGTATCCATGGCAAACAAGGCTGAAACATGTTTGAGCTTAGCTGGTCTAATAATTGCATATGGCAAAAAAGTATTAACAGCTCTCAAATCATGGTCTGTTGTTTATACAAATAGAGAGACTAATATGGCAGCGCATATTTTGGCAAGGGTTGGGTTAAATTTTGTAGAAGACAAGTATACATTGGAAGAAATTCCATCATGTATTCAATCCACTGTATTAAGTGATTTGCTGTGATGGTCTTCTGCTATCAATGAAATTCAGTTTCATTTAAAAAAAATGCTAGTAATTCCTTGAATGGCATTTCTGCGATATATGTGAATAGCATGTGCAAAAGGGAAAACAAAAGGAAGTTAAATCCCATAACAACTTTACAGCTGGCAAGTCACTTCAATTTGAAAATCAACTTTGACTTGAGAAAGAAAAGCTACATGACAAGATGTGCATTATTTTTAAGTCAATTCCAATACGGTTAAACATCTTGACCCTGAGTTTTTTTTTCCTCTCCAGGTTTCTCCTGAGTAAAGGCATTAACCCTCTCATTGTACAGGAAACACATACACAGTCCTATCTGCAGAGTTGAGTTGTGGTGGATCAAGTAGGATGGAGGAAGATCTGGATATTCTATACAAGAGATTATCTTTGACGGAACAAGAGCAAGAGGAGCTACATGTGTAAACCTAGAAGTTGGACGGTGCAGTACTCAGAGGAGGCAAATGCTTGATAGTGATGGTGTTCACCAATCGACATTATAATAGGGATGCTTTTAAGGTGACTACAAAAACAATTTGGAGGCCAGTCAAAAATATCAGGTTCAAGCAGCTAAACTATGACCAACTGCTCATTTTTCTTTCGATTGGTCACGAGTATCGCCTTTAGGTTTTAAATCTTAAAATTTGTGTTTTAAATTTAGCAGATGATTTTTAAATGGAGCTTAGTGTTTTAAAGTTTTTGAAATATTTTAAATGTCCAAAATTATTTTAAAGAGGGTATTTTTAGTATTATTGAACCAAATCCAATTTTAAAGTAAGCCTTTTTATATGTTTGGAACCTCAAAAATAATATAGTTTTAGCAAATCATTTTATTTAAATGATTTTAGTTCTTTAAGAGTATTATGTAATATTCATTATTTTATTTTATGTTAAAAACTCTATATATTTAGATGCTTTTATTTTTCTTAGAAATATTTAGCATACTTCATCATTTTATATTATGATGAAAGATTATATTTTTACAATTTAAGTTGGGTTTTAAATTAGTCCCATTGTAATAATATTTTATTTTCCTATTTTTAGTTAGTTTATTATTTATGTTTAATCTCCCCGATGCCACCCCTACGCAGCTAGCCAGCCACCGCAGCGCACGCCACAAACCCATCTCACTGGCGACCTCCCTCCACCTCAGATCCACTCCCCCGACACAAATTTCTCTCTCCCTGAATCACCCCCCAATCTCATCTCCCTATCGGGTTCCTTAACGCCGCTGCCCAGGGAAGCTGCTGCCGCCGCCGCCACACCTCGCTGAGGCTGTCAACCCCTTTGCCGGAGCCCCTTGCTCCTCCATGCATAGCCCAGCAGCTCCTTCGTCTCTCTCTCTCTCTCTCTCTCTCTCTCTCTCTCTCTCTCTCTCTCTCTCTATTTCCTCACCCATGGCCTCAACTCCTTTCTCCTCCTAGTGCCACTGCGAAGCCACCAGCACCACCTTGGGCCACCCCTCCACACCAACCAACCACTGTGTACCCATCCCCTTTCTCCTCCACAGATCCACGCCTTTCTCCCTCTCCTCTATTTCTCACTACGAGCGTCAAGACATGCAACACACGGTTACAGACCCCCTACCTAATAGCTAATATACAATGCAAGTAGGAGTATGCAATAATTGGAGCAAAAAATAAAGGTGAAAGTGGAATGATGCCAGAATAACTAAATCAACCCAATAATATAGATTGAACCATAAGTTTCAAAACATCAGGTAGCTTAATCTTAGTACCAAATATTCAGTTCTCCAAAATGATCTACACCATAAGGCAATCTACACCAGTTCCTTCTCAATCCTCTTGATCCACTAGTCCATTGGGTCCATTTGCATCTACAACTTTTATCATTTCGAGTGAAATGATAGTGGGTCCATAAGGGGTGAGATTGCCTTGAAATCTCAATAAGTTAAACAACCAGCTTGCACAAAGATTGACTATGCATGAAGAATGATAAATATGAAATGCAAAAAAAATTGTATTTGTCTCCCATTCAGATTTTTCAAGGAAATATATTTTTTATGCACAATTTCTTACAGAGAACATAATTTCATTTTTGTCATAAAAACTTAGTCTTTCATTACAAAATCATAGAATTAACGTAACGTGTGGTATCGTCACAATTCCCCATATGCACTGTGAGTACCTGCCAATGACCGTAGTACAACTGATGTTGAAACTATATTGTCTATAGACTCGTTCTCAATGCATTGGTAATATAACATAACTTAATATCGTAAAAATCATAACATGTACACCCACCAGCATTAGGTGTTGTAATGTATGACTTCGCTCTGTTGTTTTTTAAAAAGAACCCTTTCGAAATATGTTGACTGTTATTCATCAACATGGGGGTTACCACTCCATATTTAATCACTCCAAGTGGACAGAGAAGTTCCACTAGGATACTTCCCCATCCTAGCCTTTGGGGTTGTGATAAAATAATTTTCATGCAAAGGCTTTTGAAAAAGAATGATTTTTCATGAAATGCATATGAGTGGCACAAAAATAATGTTTGGATGTAAAAAATGATATGAAAGTTCATGCAAAAAATGACAGTTATAAAAACGACAGTTATAAAGATGACATTTATCAATCATTCATAAATAATCGATCAAGGCGTAAGTTAGAGGCCAACTTATAGACTTCTTGAGCTATAAGCGAAGTACTACTATGAAATAAATTATGCTAAGTTAGAATCTAACTAACTTAAGGGAAAATAAACAGCGACATGAAAAGGAGAATTATGTAATTGCCCTTAAACATCTAAATGATGCATGCTATATGAACCTTTGAAACTTTGATAACCAATCTCATGAAATGCATGGCGTGCACTCTAGTCAATGCCTAAATATACTCACTAATGATCCATATGAACGCATGCGAAACAAAAATTTTCAAAGAAACATGCTCACTAAAATCCTCATTGACATGCTTAAGACCTAACTTTGAGCAAGTTCATCCCAACACTTAGTCATGCCTAAACGAAATCCTCAAATGCTAACTAAACGTCAATGATGCATGATGTGAGACTGTCTCCAATGACATGCTAAATCATGCATTCCTCTTATCCCAATCAGAAGGCTTTCTAAATACTCACATTTCAAGCCTAAGTAAAATAAGCTAATTCCCTCTAATGAAGCATTTTAAAAGTTGAACTATTCATGCTTTGATGATTAAAACAAGATAGAACTTGAAACTAGTTATGGCATATTTTTCATCTTAATCTAAACCTCCATAAAAAAATCCCGTGATCAAACTATACCATAATTAATCATGCCATAGCTAATTTCCTCAAAAAATGCATTTAATCTTAACCCTATCCTAAATATGCAACTCGGCTACTAAGGATCCTCCTGCTCAAAATAACTACTAACACCTTAAACATAAAAGTAATAAGGAAACTAAGATCAAAAGAGGGAATACTCTCAAAGATTGGAGCCCTTGAAGCTTTCCCACGCAAACTCTAAAAACTCTCAAGAACATCAAGAACACTTAAGAGAGAAGAGAGGAAAAGAAGTGAAGTGAGTAAGAAGTGAGGTGAAGAGGGGTTTATATAGCCCAATAAGTGAAGGTGGCATTGGGCATGGGTGCTTCCTCATTGGGCGGTTTGGGTGGTGGCTCATGTTGCCTCTCAAGCTTAGCTCCTCCATGTAGGTTAGCATGATGGTGTCTAGGTTGTAAGAGAATCAACCAAAGGGGAAGAGAGAGAGGGAGAGAGAGAGTTGTCGTGTGGGTGGTGGAGAGAGAAAATGTGGTGTAATTTATACTAGGGTTTAAGCCTTTTAATGACCGGCGGTTAGGGTTTGGGTAAGGGTTAGCAAATTTTGTCCTATTCTCTTGTCTTACTCCCTTGGTTTCTAGTGGCTAGGCAAAATGTAATGAAGTGCCAAATCTATGATGGCTCAAACGGTGGTGATTGGGTGGCTGAGAGGTGGCCTGAATTAGAAGAAAAGAAAAGAAATAAATGGAAAAATAAAATAAGTAAGGGTTGGCTGAAATTCCCAAGGGTAAAATCGACATTTTGAAAATATTTAGGATTTCGGCTAGGGTTTTCCACAATCAACCATAAGGATCTTTCATAGAAAATTCATGGAACTAAAGACAGAATTATCCTTGAAAATAATATGGGCAAAGGGTATTTTGGTCCGTTGCACACAAAGTACACATGTTTGCCAAATGAAGTGGTTTTAGGTTTTGTCATGTCACCATACAAAATGACATGTACTAAGACTCAATAAATATTCAAGTATGGCTAATGAATACTAGAAATGAATGATCAAAGAAGGAAAAACTTGAATTAAAGCTCGAAGACAGAATTTGAACTACGCTTGCCTAATAAAGGTCAACATTCTTCTAAGTGAGTGAGCTATCCTTCTAAAATCTAGGGTTAACCTAAGAGTGAACCTAATAGGATAAGGAAGTGGGGTGTTACAACTGCCATGACCTTCCATGCCGCCTCCAGCCGCGACCATAGCCACCCACGACACCCCCATCACTAGCCACCCCATGCCATTGTCGTTTACCCTAGCTCAGCCCAACTCCTCTATCCCCCTCTATCTCACAATCTGGTCAACCACGACCTTGTCATACCACCCACGACCACCACTACTCATCCACCTTGTGGCCCTTGCCACCACCAGCACATCTCACGATCACCTTGCCGAACAACAAGTGACGTGATGTTTCTGCCCCGACGTATGGTATAATTCCCTCTCTTTTCCCTCGATAGTTTATTATGATTGTGAAGTTTCGGTGTGTTGTGTTGTGAGCTGTGGATGGAGTAGTTGGTGGTAGTTGTGTAATTGAAGTGATGGGATTATACGTAAAGTGTGCAGTTGTTGTGAAGTGTGTAGTAATGGGGCTGTTATGCAGTGTGGATTGTGAGGTGAAGTGTTGGGATTACTATGAACGGTGTTTTGGGGTAGTTTGTGATGTGACTGAGTAGGTTGAAGTGACGGAGTTGTGTAGTAGTGACATAGTAGTGGTATGGCGTGATGTTGTGAAGTGTTGGGATTAAATGTAGAGTTGTGCTGTGAGAAGAATGAGGTGATTGAGTAGTTGTGCAGTGGCTGGATGCCATGTGAAGTGATGGGATCATGGTATAGTTTGGAAGTGGTTGGGATTGTGAAGGTTGGGGAAGACTGTGAAGCGTGATGATTGTATGGGTTTGGGTTGGTGATCAGTGTCGAGTGCATGTTGCTTGTTTATACAAGCAGACATTTTAGTGGATTGTATGTTGATCTTAAGTAATAAAAGGGGTAGGGTACATGTGTAATTTGGTTGGCCGCATATGCCGGACAAATTTACCATATGTAATGGATAGTTGTTCCTAAGCATGAGTACACAATATTTAAGCCTCAAGGTTGGTTTAAGGGTTTGTATTATAATTGGTTTGGATTACGGTGAAGTGTTGGTTAGGTTATGCATGAATGAAACAAGGGATGTATATATTGACTAGGATTGGGATGTATAACTTGGTTGTTCTGAGTTATGCATCGGGATGGATGATTTGGAAAGAAGAGTGTGATGAAGGTGATAGTGTGTCTTAAGTTTGAAGTGAATCATGGAGGTTCACTTAAAGGATAAGAGCTTCAAGTAGAATGCTATGTGTTGAAAAGGTGACCTCAAGTGGGTCCCAAGCTATGGGTTTGAGAATTTAGAAAAGTGATATTGGAAAGCAAAAATGATGGAATTGGATAGTAGAGTGTGTCTAAGTGAAGGAAGTCCTAGTGAAGAGAAGTTTATGTATTTTCTAAATTTAGTTACTTATGCACTTGAATAGGGAATGATGTTAAGGTTATGTATACATGTAGGTTGCCATCTGACATGCACATGAATAGACTGCATGCAATGAATATAGCATGGAGTCTAGATAAGTATTATGTTCATACACTTTTAGATTTTTCTAAATGATATGAAATGAAAAAGAAATGTTTCTCTTTATGATGCTTTATGAAATGAAATGAAATGATGTTTTATGAAAGTATGCTAAGTATTAAGGTTTAAAAGGTATATGTATGTAAATGCCTTTTTTGGCAGCCCCTATTTATGCACCCAAAGTAATAGTTGTATGCATGTGAATGCATGCTATATGTAGTAGTTATTATCTTTATTTTCCATTAAATGAAATATTGAGATTTATGCTTGATACTTTTAAATGATGTTTAAGTGATGCGATGAAAGTGTATTTAAATGATGCTATAAAAGTATATTTTAAATGAGGCTATGAAATGGATTTTAAATGATGCTATGAAAGGATGTTTAAAGAATGCTATGAAATGATGTCTATGAAATGAAATGGACTGATGAATGAAAGGAATGAAAAGGAAAGGATTGAAAGGAACGGATGAACGGAAAGGAAATGAATGATTTAATGTATGAAAATATGTAATGACCATGACTGAATGAATGAATGATGGTACCAATGGCCTGGGTAGATTGTACTGCTGGATAAGTAGTACTGGCAATGCAACCAGTGCTACCCCCTGACAGAAAGAGATTCCCAACCTATGGCCACGGGCGGAATCTGGGTCCAAAAGACCACTAACCCCAACACACAGGGTGCAACAGTGTGTACCGACCAAAGGAAAAGTAAAAAGATTATATGAATGTATGAATGGTTTTTAGTTTTCTTATGAATGAATGTACAAGGTGTTGAAATGTTTTATGAAATGAAAACACCTTTTAAAGAAAAACCCCACCTTGTATTGTTTTCAAATGAAATGAATATTAATGTAAAGTATGTAGAGAAATGATGAATGCATGATAGAAAACCTATATTAGCATATTTTTACTGTATGATGTAATACTTACTGAGTGTTCGACACACTTTAATTTTTATGTATGTCCCTCTTCTTTAGAGGGACAAAATGAGGAAGAACCGTCAGGATAGACATGAGCCAAAGGAAAGGTGACAAAAGCCTAGGCAAGTTTTATGTAACGTATGAAAGAGTATTTTTGTAAAAGGATTTTTAATTTTAATTTAATGATTTTTGCAGCAAAACTCTCTCTTAGATTTATAGAGTATATTTTGGCTGGTTTGGTTACACAATATCTAACTATCTTATCTCATCTCATATAATCATTATAACTTTTTCAAATTTCAATACAAAATATAATAAACAATTCAACTTTTCAAATCTCAAAACAAAAATAATATTATAACAATATTTTATTCAACTTTCAACAAAACATCTCATCTCATCTCATCTCATTTAAATTGTGTAACCAAACGAGGCCTAATTTAAAACATAGAATCTTTTATATCTTGGGAAGGAAAGGAAAAGGTTTTAAAAGGGTCAGTAATGCACATCTCATTTTCAAAAACTATTTTTCTAATGTCCCACCACAAGGAAAAGCGTTACATAACTCTATTCTAATACTCATCGAATTCAAAGATCTCCATGACAAGGATAGAGTTATTCGTGAAGGGCCTTGGTCATTTGACAAACATCTGGTGTTGTTAAAATTGGCTGAAAGAAGTCAACAAATTCATCAAATACAACTTATAGAAGCTATGTTTTGGGTTTAGTTCCATGACCTACCTCTCATTGCCAGGAATGCATATGTTGATTGGGAACGCCCTGGGCAAAGTGGAGGAAGTGGACATTGAAAAAGGTGAAATGGCAGGGGGAATTCATGTGTGTGCAAGTAAACATTGATATAACAAAACCCTTATTGGGAGGAAAAAAATGATAAATTTAGGCTTGGGAGAATCTATCTGTTCGTTTCTCCTATGAACGTCTTCCAAACTTCTACTACTGTTATGGAAGACTTGGACATGGCCATATGGAGTGTGATCTCTAGAAGCATGCACCAAATGACTATGAAAATGGCTTTTCCTATGGTCAATGGTTGAGAGCAGTCAACTTTGGAGGTCGGGGAGGGAATTGGCGAGAATAGAAATGAAAAGTTGAAATCTCCGATCCGGTGGTCGTTCTGGCAAATGGAAAAAGGAAGCCTTCAGTATCGAAGGAAATTGGAGTAGATTCCACTACACTATCTCAAATAGTGGATAAATCGGGGGCGAAGATAACAGAGAATTTCAATAATGGTAGGAAATTCACCTAATACAGAGGAGATCTTGGAAGAGAATAATCAACAGAATGAGAAGGATTGCTATTTTTTAGAAGGAAAGATGTTACGAAATTAAAATATGGATAAAACAAAATTGAGGCTAGAAATGAGGGAAGACGACTGAAGCAAGATGGGCCTTGGACTCAATCACATGAGCTAAAGAAAGACATCTGAAAGACTTCAGTTATGCAGAAGCCTAATGTGTTGATGGGTCAAAAATGGAAGAGGGTTTCTCAGATTAGTAATATTTCTCCAACACAAGTGTTTACAAATTAACCAAAGACCCTTTCTAAGAAGAGAAAGGAGCCGAGAGGATGGTGAGATGAACAAGGCAGCTCACCTAAGAGGACTTCGACAGGGCAGAAACAACATAAAAGTGCAAGAGTGAGACCCTATTTGTGAGGCCAGAGAAGATCATAAAACTGCTAGAGCAAAGGTTCATAAATGGTTAGAGAAGGAGGAGATTATGTGGAGACAGGGCTCAAAGGCATTGTGGCTAAAGGAAGGTGCTCAGAATTCAAAATCTTTTCACACAAAAGCCTCCCATAGAAGAAGAAATAATATAATTTTAAAACCCCAAGATGAATCTGGAGATTGGCAGGAGGGGGAAGCTTGTGATAAATTCATGATTATTTTTAGCAACTATTATCAGCCTCTAGTGAATGTGGTACTATGGAGTTTTTGGAAACTCTTAAAGGAGGGGTGACTACCTCAATGAATGAAGGGCTAGCAAGGACTTACACTGAGAAAGAGGTAACTAAAGCACTAAAGCAAATGCATCCCTCAAAGGCACTTGGACCTGATGGCATGGCTCCAATCTTCTTCCAAACATTCTAGCATATAGTGGGCAGATCAATAACAACAATTGTATTGACAGCCTTAAAACCAAAGTGTAAAGCCCCAGTGCCCTCTATTAGTTCAAAATCCAAAAAAGCCCTTGCTTTTTTTTCCTTTTTTTTTTTTTTTCATTCGGCGTACATCGTTTCTTTCTTTTTCCTTTCCCGTGTGTGTTGCCCAGTGTGCATTTTGAGAGAGAACCAAAAGAACTTTGCCTTGCTTTTGTCCAAACACCAAGAGAAAGTTGGTGCCTTTTTTACTTTTCTCATGCTTTTGCATTTCTTGGCTTGGAAAGAAAAATAAATAAATAAAAATAGAAATCAGAAAAAATAAAATAAAATGAAAAGAAAGAATAGAATATCAAAAATGTGTTGTGCATGTGAAGAAATATTGCCCAAATAAATCACAAGTTATAAAATTAAGCATTAACTATGTTATAAATCAATTTAAATCACAACTTAGATTTATGCATCTTAACCATTTTTCCATCTAAAATCAATAATAATGTAATGAAATAATTTAAAAATATGGGTTCTAGATGTCTAAAATATGTAATAATTTAGCTCAATCAAGCAGATCAATCACAACAACTGTATTGACAGCCTTAAACACAGGTGAATTTCCCACATCTCTCAATCATACATTTATTACTCAGATCCTCAAGAAGAAAGATCTTGTTAAAGTGGCTGATTTTGGGCCTATAAGTCTATGCAATGTTGTTTATAAGTTGATTTCTAAAGTCATTGCTAATAGATTGAAGCATGTGCCCCCTGCCATAACATCAGATACTCAAAGTGCTTTTGTTCATGGCCATTTGATAACTAATATTGTTCTTGTAGCCTACGACTTTATTCACTATTTAAAACAGAAGAAAGAGGGAAAAAAAGATACATGTCTTTTAAATTGGATATGAGCAAGCCAAACGATCGCATTAAGTGTAAGTTTTTAAGGTCTGTGATGAACGCTTTGGGGTTTGAACAGAAGTTGATAAATATGATCATGTTATGTGTATCTACTATTTCTTTATCTATGTTGGTCAATGGAGATCCAATAGGGCCTATTATTCCTAGTAGAGGACTACGACAAGAGGATCCTTTATCTCCTTATCTATTCCTTTTATGCACTGGGGGGTTGATATCTTTATTGAAAACAGTTGGAAGAGATCAAACAGTGTCAGGTATTAAGATATGTAGAGGGTCTCCTATTGTAAATCATCTACTCTTTGCAGATGGCAGTGTTGTATTTTACAAAGCAGACCTTCAGACCAACAGAAATCTTCAAGTGTTGCTCAATAAGTATGAGAAGCCCTCTGGCCAGAAGATCAACATGGACAAAACCTCTATGGTCTTTAGTAAGAATGTGAAACCTGATGTGCAAGAGGACGTTCTTCAAATGTGGGGGGTTAGAAGTGTTCAACACTAAGAGAAGTATTAAACATAAGGTTTGGCATAAACTTCAAATCTGGAAGGAAGAACTGCTTTCTCAAGGTGGAAAGGAAGTGCTAATAAAAGCTGTAGCACTTTCTATTCCCACCTATGCTATGAGTTGCTTTCTACTACCTAGTAGTTTGTGTTTAGAGATGGAATCTATGATTGCACGATTTTGGCGGGGTTAGAAAAAGAGTGAAAAGATAATTCACTGGATCAGTTGGGAAAAAATGTGTGAACCGAAGTTAAAAGGTGGCCTAGGTTTCAAGGATTTGAGGACATTCAATCTAACTTTGTTAGATAAACAAGGATGGAGAATCTTGCTAGAGGAGAACCCCATGTTGCATAGAATCTATAAAGCCATATATTTTTCCAAAAGGCCAATTTCTTGCTACTGGGCTCAGGCATAATCCATCAAATGATTGGAGAGGACTTTGGGAAGCTAAGAAGTGGCTGATTCAATGGAGTAGATGGAGGATTGAGGATGGAAAGAGGGTAAAAATATGGAGAGATAGCTGGATCCCAACGCATCAAGCTTTATATATGGAAGATACAATTATTAGGGAAGAGCAGAGGGATGAGATTGTTGATAGTATCATTGATGAGAACACAAAATGGTGGTAGGTGGATAAAATAAGAGCTCTATTCAATCCAAATGTAGCAAAAGATATTTTGAAGATTATTATCTGTCCTGGTGAGCAGGCTAATAAGTGGACATGGTCATAAGAGAAAAATGGTAAATTTAGTGTGCGATGTGCATATAGATTGATTAGATAAAAGTCCAACACTAGGAGAAAGTTCTAATGCTAACATACAGCAAGCTCTATGGAAGAGCATATGGAAGATGAAGGTACCCAACAAAGTAAAAGTGTTTGCATAGAGAGCTTGCAAAGAGGGTCTCCCCACCCAACACAACTTAAGCAAGAAGAAAACACCTACTGAAGAGGTATGTTGTTTTTGTAAAGTAGGGATAGAAGATCTGCCACATGCCCTATTGTATTGTTCTACAATAAAGGAGTATTGGAGTAGATATTTGCCTATGATGGGAAATATGGAGCCAAATCTATCTATAATGGATGTTGCAATGAAAGTGAAAGAAGGTGGTATGGTTGAAGGTTTAACAGTCTTTTTCTTAATTGCTTGGGGTTTTTGGTCTAGAAGAAATAAAAGAGTGTATGGAGCCAATGAATGTTATTGAGAATACCTTATCTTTACAAAGAATGTTTGCTGATATTAAGGCCTTGCCAAACTTGAAGACTAAGGAATACTTCAACTGTAAGCCTCCCCCTCTTGGATGTCTGAAGTTAAATGTGGATGGTGCTATGTTTAGAGACCTTCATAAAGCATGAGTTGGTGTTATACTCAGAGATGAGAGAGGTGATATAATTATGGCAGCAAGTAAGATTGAAACTGAAGTGGCTGACCCTGAATCTATTGAACTGCTTGCTATTTTTTAAGGCCTTCTACTTTGTGCTAATATGAGCATAAGCATGTTAATAGTTGAAAGTGATTGCATATTGATGGTGAAGGAAATGCAAGAAGAAACTGAATTTGATGCATTGTTAGGGAACTTGCTTATGGAAACCAGAAATGGGTTATTGCTCTTTGAAGAATGTTCCATTCAACATGTCTATCGACTAGGCAATGAGGCAGGACATGGGCTCGCCCAATATGCTTGTAATGTTGAGAGTTTAATGATGTGGTGGGATTGTATTCCAAACTTTATTTCTCAAGCTGTATGGCTTGATAAATGTCTATAATATTTCTTATGAATGAATTTTGTTTTGATATATATATAAAAAATAAAAATAAAAACTACACGGCAAGATGGCAATTTTAGTAATTATACATTGAATGGCATGTACCAAAAAGGAAAGCAAAAAGGCACAAATATTGCATTGAAAACAATGGAGGCTGCAACAGAGAGATATCACCAGGCTCACCGTGAGAGAAAAGACTCACAACAATGGATCTGGGTGAAGATCCATGGCAATGTGACTGGAGGAGGCCCGGAGAATGGCTAAGGTACCCAGAGAGAGAGAGATAGAGAGAGAGAGAGAGAGAGGAGTTAGTCTCGGTGGTGGTTACAGAGAACACAAGGAGTAGAGAGAGAGTAAGTCGTTATGGGCTTACCGCAAAAGAAAAAGGGGTGCCTTGCAATGGCGGATCCAAGTGGCCAGGCTGACTTCAAAGACTGCGGCAGCTTCTGATGGAACAAAGATCAAGTTTTTATCATCGTTTGGTTGAGGAAAAAAATGGTGGAGACAGTAAAAGGGAGGGCGTGCATGGTTTACAGGAAGAGTGGGATGCCGAGCAATGATGGTTCTGAGTGGCCTGAATAATGGTGGTAGCAACTTAGAGAAGGATGGGGCACAAAGGCAACAGATGGATGTTGTTTATGGAGGACGTAGTGGTTAAAGGAAGCCTTCAATGCTGAAAATCGGGAGGAATGACAGAAAGGAAATGGCGGAGATGAATGGCGTGATGGCTTGACTGGAAAATAGGGTTTGTGTGTATAGTTCTATTGTATTGCCTCTGTTTGTTGTGTGGGTGTTTGACAACGGAATTTGTGGTTTGGTGCGTTGGTTTGCTGCCAAAGATGTGAGGAAAGGTCGCATTGTGGGAGTAAGTTTGTTGCAAGAATTTTTAGTGTTTGAGATCACAGACGAAGAAGAGATAAATAGATGGGATGAACCGCACTCCGACTTCATCCCAATTGAGGGGTGACCTACACTTGCATCTGTAGAGAACTTCATACATTGCTGCTTGAATACTTTCTTGGTAATTGTTGTTATATGTGAACCCAATAAGGGATAAATACTTAATCCAACTACCTTTAAACTCCATTACGCATGGTCTAAGCATATATTCTAGGATCTGAATTCTCCTCTCCGATTGACCATCTGTCCGAGAGTGGAATGCTATGTTGTAAGTTAGTTGAGTTCCCAACTTTTGTACCTTCCTCCAAAAGGCTAAAGTGAACCAGGTATCTTTGTCAAAGATGATCTTAGATGGTATCCAGTGTAATCTAACCATCTCTCTAACATACAACTCTGCCAATCTATCCACAGAGTACATAATCTGAATAGGAATAAAATGAGTTGATTTTGAGAGTCGATCAACAATCACCCATGTCGCATCCTGACCTTCTAGTGCTTTCGAAAACCCAGAAACATAGTCCATCCTGATCTCATCCAAAGTCCACACTGGTATAAGAAGTGACTAAAGTATACCTGAGGTCTCTGATGCTCTACTTTGACTTGTTGATAAGTCAGACACTGCGTGTAACACCCCGGTCCCGAAGGTTCGGAGAGTTAACTCTTAATACTTAAAATCAACTTAAATAATACAACTATAAAGTCCAAAAAAATTCCATAAAACATTAATCCAATTAATTATACCAAATATCTAAGTTCCTCCATGGGAACAATAAACAAAACCTCAATAACATAAATTAAAAACTCTCCAAAACTCGAAATTATCCTTAACTCATCAGATAAAAAATAACTGAAAAAATAAAATCAGTTTACTAACAACGACTCTCAAATAAGCACTTGTACTCTCAGGTACTTATTCCACTTCGATCATCACGCATTGCTAAAACTTCCTACTCTTGCTCTCCAACTGAACCATCAAAATTATATGAAAAATACAGGGAGATAAGGGGTGAGTTATCAACAACTCAGTAAGCAGAGAACATATACCAATGTATAAACATGAGCATTTATAGAAATCCGAATGCAGAATAAAACATTTTCATTTTCAGAGTGCGGAAGCAGAACATGTTATCAAAATATCAAAGCGAAGATTTAGAAATAATTTCATTCAAAAAATTCTTTGGCATAGCATAAAAGATCATCATCATCATCAGAACATCATATCAGAATAGAGGCCATGTATAATCCCTGTGGTAGGGTTGTGCATCTACGGATAGCCAAGCAGAACATGAAACACTCTATCACCAAGGTGTGCACTCCAAACAGAGACCACTACTATAACCCGTGGCAGGGCCGTATCCACTATTATTACCCGTGGTTAGGCCGTATCCACTATTATAACCCGTGGTTGGGCCATATCCACTATTGCAACCCGTGGTTGGGCCGTATCCACTATTATAACCCGTGGTTGGGCTATGCCGTATGCCACTATTATCACCCGTGGCAGGGCCATAACTGAATAGAACGGAAACAGAATCAAATTCAGAATCAGAGAGTCATGCCAAAGGTTTTCAGAAATCACGTCTTATCCAAACAGAGTACTGAACAAAAATTTTCGGAACAGAACAAAATCATATCACAACATAATTTATGCACAAATTTCATATTCGCTCTCATTTTCAAAGTTTAGAAACAGAATGTCAAAAATAAGCTCATGTCTACACCAGTCATGACAGAAAATATTTTCTTCTTAAACAGAATCTCATGGGTAATGCAGAACAAATAACTGAGGTAGTTCAAATTTCTTTTCATAACAAAACATGCAGATTTTCCAAAAAGGACCTCAGTTCATTTTATTTAATGCAAAGTCTAGCATAGGAACCCCGCTTACCTGGACTTCTTAGCTTTTCAGAATTTTCCTCAAAATGTCGAACAATTAACAATTGTCACCTATCAAATAATCAAGTAATTCCCCTAAATTTCCAATCAACCACTTATTTCGATAATTAATCCTAAACTTCTAAAATAACGTACTTAATTTCTCAAAACCTAAAATTTCATAACCTTAAAATTTATCATCTTTTTCTAAAATCGCCACTGTCCAATTGATAACTTTGACTAAAAACATTTAAAAATCTAACTTATTTATTAATGAAAACAACTTATAAAGTTCAATACTAGATAATATAATTATCCCAAAATATTTTAAAGTAAACCATAACTATTATTAAATAGACTAAAACATATCTAAAATGTAAAAACAACATTACTCCAATATTATTTACTTTTAAAAAAAAACTTTACTTAATAACACGTTAAAATAATTTTCTATAATCATAATTAAATAACAGTATACTAATACATAATAAAAATAAAAGCCCATTAATAAAATATGTAGTAAAGGGCATTACGGTAATTTCAATTGATTCCTTGAAAAGTAACCAAAATAGAACCTACGTAAAATGAATAACATGCACGGCGGAAGCTACCCAAGGGAAACCGAGGCACACATCGAGGGTGAGGCGCGACGGGGCTGACTGGAGGGATTGCGGTGGCGTGGCAGAAGAGCAGGAGCGCGGCGAAGCTTCCGTTGAGCAGCGCTGGGCGCTAGAGAAGGAGAGGAAAAAGTGAGCGAGAGAGGGCGGAGAGAAAGGAGGGAGTAACCGAGGGAGGTACTCACCGCGAGGGACAAGGCGGAACTGAGGCGGCTCGAGGCTGACGGAAAAGTGACAACCGGCAGATTCTGTGGCTGGTCCGATAGTTTTCTTGATGTACGGTGGTGACTAACTGTATTAGTGGTGATGCTCTGTTTTTGAGAGGAGAAACAAAGGATTTTAATTTGGTAAAAGCATGGGTTGCTGTTTCCCGTGGCTGTCAAAAGTGTTTTCCGAGGGTTGTTCTGGGCGTCGGTTTTACATGGAGATGGAGGTTAGGGGAGGACGAACCGAGTAGCAATGGTGACGAACACGTTTGGGCTTCCGTGAGGGTGTTGGATGGCAACGGGGATGGCTGAAAGGTGCAAAGATGACTGTGGGAAACCGAGAGGAGAGGGAGAGAAAAATCACAAGAAGTGGCTATTCTAGGTTTTCGTCATGCACACTAGTGGTTGGCTACGGATGCAAGGTTGACGAGTGCTGAGTCGAGGGCTACGGGTTGCTGTTTGCGTGGGGAGGAGTTTCTAGCGGCGACAGTGTTGGGTAAAATCTCATTGCTTGGGAAAAACATAAGCACCTATATATATGTGAGGTGAAACCCTAGAGAGATGAGAGAGACGTGTGTGTGCATGCATGCCGTGAACGAATGCGTGCGTGTATGCATGCTGTGCGATGGAAAAATAAGCCGTGCGAAAAAAAAATAAAAAAAAGACTGAAAGAGAAGGAAACGAAAAAAAAATAAAATAAAATAAAACATGCAGGGAGAATAAAAATAAAATAAATAAATAAACGGCATAGATCTCCAAATAAAGAAATAAATAAATAAATAAAACCACAGTCTAACTATACCAATCCTGGGTCCGGGTGTTACATTGCGCTATATAAGCCACTATCTCTCGCTTCATCCCATTCCACCAAAAGTGTTGTTTTAAATCCTGGTACATCTTGGTACTCCCCAGATGAACTATATACAGCGAATGATGAGCTTCTCTCAAAAGCAAATATTTGATTTCTCTATCATTTGGTACACTTAATCTTCCAACAAATCTCAGGGTGCCATCTTTTGATACTAAATAATCCAAGTCTCTTACCTTATGATATTTTCCCTTTAATCCTCAACAACTCTGTATCACTAGCTTTGGCGACCTTAATTTGATCTATGAATGTTGAATCTAAGGTCAAACTATTTATTTTGGATCAAGCGTCCTAGGTTCCTCAATACCTACTCGCTCCATGTCCAATAGTATATGCTTTTGGGGTGTGTATGTCCTAGACGGGGTACTAGAGGATGATTTTCAACTAAGTGCATCTGCTACAACATTTTCCATGCCTAGATGGTAGTTAACACCACAATCATAGTCCTTGATGAGTTCTAACCATCTATGTTGTCTCATATTCAGCTCTTTCTATGTGAATAAATATTTCAGGCTTCTATGGTCGGTATAAATCTCGCACCTCTCACCATAAAGATAATGTCTCCATATTTTCAAAGCAAACACCACTGCTGCGAGTTCCAAATCGTGGGTCGGGTAATTCTGCTCATAATTTTTCAACTGTCGGTAGCCGCATGCAATAACTTTCCTATTCTGCATTAAAACACAATTTAAACCCTTAAGTAAAGCATCCCTGTATATAACAAATCCTCCATCTCTAGAGGAGATTGTAAGAACCCGTGCAATCACTAGTCTTTTCTTCAATTCTTGAAAGCACTTCTCACACTCATTTGTCTATAAAAACTTCTCATGCTTTCTTGCCAACTTTGTCATCGGAGCTGCAATATTTGAAAACCCTTCTATGAATCTCCTATACAAACCAACAAGGTCTAAGAAACTTTGTATTTTATTAGCATTACCAGGCTTGGCCCATTTCACCATTGCCTGGTCCACTGAAATTCCTTTCACTGACACCACATGTCCTAAAAAGGCGATCTCTTGTAACCAAAACTATCACTTCTTAAATTTCACATACAACTTCTTCTCTCTTATTGTCTTAAGGGCAATCCTCAAGTGATCCTCATGTTCTCTATTGAGAGTAAATGAGAATATCGTCAATAAAAACTATAGCAAACTAGTCAAAATAATTCTTAAATACCCAATTCATAAGGTCCATGAAAGCTGCGGGGGCATTAGTTAAATCAAAGGGCATAATAATTAATTTGTAATACCCATACCGTATCCGAAAAGATGTATTCTACACATCTGTCTCCTTAACCTTCAATTGATTATATACAGATCACAAATCTATCTTGGAAAAGACTTGTGCTCCGTATAACTGATCAAATAAGTCGTCTATCGGTGGTAGAGGGTATCTGTTATTTATAGTCACCTTATTTAATTCCCTGTAGTCAATACATAATAGCATAAACCCATCATTCTTCTTCAAGAAAAGCACTAGAGCTCCCCATGGGGATACACCAAGGCATATGAAACCTTTTTCCAATAACTGATCCTTGAGCTCCTTTAGCTAAATCAGAGCCATGCGATAAGGTGCCTTGGATATAGGTGTTGTTTTGGGTGTGAGATCAATTGCAAACTCCATTTCATTATCTAGAGGTAACCTTGAAAGATCCTCAAGAAACATGTCTCTAAGTTCTCTAACTACCTTTATGTCCTCAACTTTGAGTTCATCTGCAAGTGGTGAAACCAAACTTGCTAGAAATCACGTGCACCCTTGTCTCAATAATAGAGTGGCTTGCATTACTGAGTTTATACGAGGAGGATAACTTTCTCTTGATGACTGAAAACTAAACTCCTCTCCATCTGTGGATTTAAAGACTACTCTCTTATTAAAACTGTGACACCCCCAGATTCCGCTTGGGATCGGACGGACATTTAAAGCGTTGAGACATGCAACACAAGGTTACCTGCCTCCGTTCATGACATATAAGATGCAATATTTCTAACATGCATCTAGCATTATGCAATATTCACAGCGGATAATTTTTTTTTTTAGCAATACAATGCACCAAACTAAAATATCTCATATACTTAAAACATACTCCATACTTAACGACATACTAAACAACTAAGATCACAATAATAGTCCATAAGGTTGTGATCAAAAGAGTGCTGGAGATTGAACTCCACAAATACAAGTAGTAATCTGAGGTAACTATTGTAATACCATCTACGTCACACCGTCGCTTAGTCGACCATTTCCAGTTGGTCGATTCCCGGTTCTCCTTCAGATCCTATAACAAAATCTACCATTCGGGGGGAATGGTGTGTGCTCCACAATTGTTGTGGCCCCATGACTTATTTGTTTGCGCCACACTTGCTGTGGACACACGTAACATAATGTGTGGCACCATCAGCGTTAGTGCCTGGCGCGCTCCGGTGACTAGCTAATTAGGCCTCATTCGCTACCTGTTGACTGTACTTCGTCAACCCAGGAAATTTCACACCTATTTAGACACTCCAGCGTGAACAAAGGAGTTCCACTAAGATATTACCCCATCTTAGCGCTTAGGATCGTTATTGACATGAATAACTTAACTGGCATACATGACATTTCGTAACGTGACGTAACATGAACGTGACATGAACGTAAGATGACAGACATGACATACTTCAAGACATAAATGTAACAAAGTACATTTCATAACATGGCATACATGTAACATGCAACATTTCGTAACATGACATACCATATAATAGACAACATTTCTTAACATGGTGTAACATATGAGAATGAATATTACGTGACATGAAATACATGTAACAGATGGCATACTTAACTCAACATGACATACTTGCAATGTATAGCAATACGTGACAGAATATCTTGTGCAACAGATGAATAATTCATGACAAAATAAATTCTGTGTAACAGATAAATATGTAATGACTTGGCATAACACATATGATAACATGCATACATACAATTTAGTTCTCTTACTTTTCACACATACACATTAAACTGATAGTAAGTTAAAAGCTAACTTACCTCGATCGTCTCGTTCTACTAGAATAAAATGCGAAACACGAGGAACTGTAAGAGGGTATTCTAAAAGTTAGAAATTAATTACTAACAATTATAAATGTGAAAAGAGACAACTTAGAGTAAAATTATCATTTTACCTTCCACATGTGGGCAAATGACCATTTTACCCTTAACTTAAGGATTTCACATCCTAATTCCAAAAATTACCAAAATTTACATTCCTCATGTAAATTTTGTCCCAAACTCAAATAACAAATCAGAAAAATTTAAAACCAATCACAACTATAGAAAACTCACTATGGCCGAAACCTACATAGGCCATTTGTCTTGATTTTGGTTGCAATTCTTTCAAGTTTCAAAACTCATGATTAAACCAAAATCTTGTAATAAAGATATTCCTATCCTAAGTTTAAAAGCACATTCAAAAACTTATCCATTAAGAAAAAGCTAATTATCAACACCAAACTTTTTGTAAAAAGTCCCAAACTTTTTAACAAAAAGTAAACCTTAAATCACAAGTTTTGACCTTAATAAAAACATCTCCAAGAATTCCAAAAAAATCAAATCTTACCTCTAACATATTCATAACATCATCCTAAGATAAAAAAATGCTTTAAATCATCAAACAAAACTCACCAAAAATCACAAAACAACACTTGGAGTTTTTGGTTTTAAACTTAGTCCAAAACAGAAACTGTTTTTCCCAACTAACTTTGATCAATCTCTTGATCCATGGCTTAATGACTTGTGATCTTCAAACTAACACATCACATGATTTAAAAATGTTTCCTAAAGAAGATCCAACCATCAAACTTAAAATCACATGGCCTAAACTCAATAAAACATGGATCTAACCCAAAAACATCAAATCTTAGGCCTAACCGAAATCCTCTTGCGTAGAAAAATCATACCTTTAAAAATAATACTAAATATCTTCAAAATATCATCCTAACTTGTATATAAGAGGCTTAGGATCATCATATAAAAATATCAAAACCTTTGGAATAAGATCAAACCCCGAAATATTACAACTTTCACAAAACAAAAACTGTTTTTCAACTTCCAGTTTTCAAGTTTCTAACTCCAAGGAAATCTATCATCAAAAGCTTTATCCATGCTACAAAACCTCAATGAACGTTCATAAAAACATGCTAACAACACTCCATAAAATTTTCGGACCAAGATAAGTCCATTAGCTTGGTCAAAAATTCCAAAACATATCATACTCTCCAGTTTCACGCCTAGAATGACCTTTCCATGGTTAAAAAATACTTTTGACCAATCAAATGAGCATGGAATGAGACTAATAAGATATCTACGAAAACTACACTCAAAGAAGAACAACTTATGTGAAGGAACCATCGTGTGAAAATACTTACAAAGGGTCATAAATGGCCACGCAAAAAGACCCAGAAATCTGCCCGAGAGAGTTCTTTAGGGTTTCTCTCTAAGAACGGGGGAAAGAAGTGATAAAAAAGGGTCTAAAGTGTATCTTGCACGACTTTAGACTTCTGGAGAGGGAAGTAATGGGCTTGAATGACCCTTGATTGGAGGTGGCTATGTGACATAAAGTGGAGAATAGTGAGGGGCAAAGACTGCCTGCAGCAGCTGTGAAAGATGGAGGTTGATGGAGTGGATTTCTCCTTCACATCAAGGCACTATTGGGTGCAGCCAATGGCAGTGGATGGTCTGCCATGTGGGGGAGGAAACTTCTCCAAGAAGCTTTGCCAAGGTGGCCAATTTCGTGGGCCTTGGTGGGCCCCACCAAGTGGGCTTCAATTTGGGGTTTAAAGGGGGTTTGGTTAGGGTTTGAGATGCTATCAAGCCCAAAATCAATTTTTCTTGGCCCAATCAAATTTCGAAGGTTTAAAAGGTTGGATAATGATGTCATAACAAGGATTTGATTAATTAATAGCATGTGGAAGTGATTTAATCAAGTGATTAAACACAATGCTAGAAATCGGGTTAAAAAGGGTTTGGAGACCAACTTTAGGGTTTGGGGAAACCGTTTAGGATTTCGGTTTTAACCAAGCTTTTGGGCTTTCAATTGGATTCCAACCATTGAGGATTTTGCTAGGGTTGAAATCCTCTTTGGTCTAGCACAATTTAGTTGATCTCACACCTTGACTTCCTTCACAAATCCATCTAATGGTTCCTCTTTGTACCAAGTCTCTAATATTATTCACTATGTGTGGCTAAGATATTGCCAAGTGTCCAAATAAAACTCCTCCAACCTAATTTGGACATTTCGCACTGTGATTTTGAAAACACTGCACTGGGTGCGCTTATCGAGGTTACTATTCACTCCAAAAAAATGCATAATAAACTTAGTATTGAAAAATTCTAAATATCCATATTAACCTATAGTGAAAATCGTTTACCGAAATTCAATCCCGAAGTGCCCCTAAAAATAATTTCACAATTTCCAACAGACGTTTCGTCCGGAATTATGAAAAATGGTTATTGAGCCATAAAATCCTAAATAATCCACTGAGTCTAATGGCGCAGACCATAACGCATTCTGACACTTCTAACTTTCTCAAATAATTAAACTCACAAATCTAGCACCATAGTGAGTGATAACACTAATTATGACGACAGACTAAAATCTGAGCGATTGGTCAACTCGTAAAAACTTATGGGTTTTTCAAAAGATTCCTAAAGTCAATAGAAATTCCACCAATGAATTTTTAGCAGGCTGTTACAAAAACAATCTACATAGGCACCATTCTAGGGCAACCAGTCCATTCCCAGAATTACATCAAATCCAGATATATTAAATATGAACAAGTCTACATATAGAATCCCCCTTGAATTTCTATTGGACATCCTACCATAACAGAATTGCAAATGATATGCTTTCCCAAGGGCATAGCAACAGACATATGAGGTTCTAGTGGCTTAGGTATCTTTTCAGTCCAAGGTGCATAATGATTAAAAATGAAAGAATGAGTTGCACCAGAATCGAATAAAATGTAGGCCTGACGTGAAATAACGATATGTACCTATGAATGTCATAATGACTTAGAACTATAAAGATCATATAATATATGCATCATACTACATTCATATCTAAACTTAGGATAAGGAAAGGTACCTGTGACTACATCGTTATAGCGTCATCAGGGGTGAGAGAATATACTCGTGCCGTAGTTGTCACCTTATGTCCTATGCTCCTTCCTAGTTCCCATGGTTTCTTTATAGGGCAGTCACGAGCTAGATGGTTCGCCTTCCAGCACTTGAAGCACACGTTTTGGCCATATAGACATTTTCCCAAATGTATTTTTCCACATGTTTGGAACGTAGGGGAAGTTTGTCTTGTTGATGGTGGCCTTTGACGGTTCTCACTGTGAGGCCTCTTGTCTTTATGTGACATCCATTGGAGTTGCTAGCACTTCTTTTGATTGTTGTAGTTGATATTCTCTTGAATGTCTTCTTCAACAATGGTAGCTCAGGTGACTAGCTCTATGAAACTTGGAATCCTATGAGCACGTACACACTTCCTAATCCTGCAATCTAGACTGCTCTCAAACTTTTCAGCTTTTTTCTCCTCACCCAGAATTAAGTAACTGGCAAAGCGGGACAACTCCATAAATCTCGTAGTATACTGTGCTACCGTCATTACTCCCTGAGTGAAGTCTATAAACTAACGAGCTCTAGATTCCTGAAGGGTTTGTGGGAAGAAGTGATCGAGAAATCAACTCTTAAAATGCTCCCAGGAAATGGGTGTTGCTTCCCTAACTCTAATTGCAGTAATGCCCGAGTCGACTTCCACCATTGGTTTGCCATGTCTGTCAAGTTGTAAGAGGCATATTTCAACTCCTGATCATCCTTGTAGTAGAGCGCTTCAAAAATCTGTTTCATACTTTCAATCTTACTGACGATGTCCATGGAATTTAACTTACTGTCAAAAGTAAGGCGTGCTGGCGAGAAAACTGTTCCAAGGTGCAACCAACTTGAGGGGCTCTAGGTGCCGCAAACTGGCCACTAACCATTGATTGAAAAATTGGGTCATTGCCGCGACAAGAGGATCTAGGTAATCATTCTCATTCTGGGTAGATCTAGAAGATCCCTCTCGGTTTGGGAGATTTCTAATGCCAGAGGCCAATATCTAAGGCAAGATGTCATAGTAACAATTGACTAGTATTTCATCAAATGTAATAATAATAATAACAACAACAACAAAAATATTGTTAACTAGTAAGAGTTATGAAGTACTCAACCCTAAACAGAAGCCTCAATTACTCTCGAACAAGCCAGGAGGCATCCTAGGTAACCTAATTCTAGAATTATTTCTACAAAGTTTTTGTTTTTGAAAAAGTCTACAGAATCTCTCGACCGACTCTGATACCAAATTGTAATACCCCTTTCCATAGGCTATGGGTGTCACATGTTTTCATAAAAATAGTCCGGCAAGAGATTTCATATTTAATAAAATAAATAATTATTTCATAAAAAAATGTTTTAATAAAAAAATGTCTCCAAATAAAACTAAATGAAACAACTAAATAAAATTTATGTCATAAAAAAATAATTTATTTTAAGAAGTCTAGAATTTAATTAATTGACCATCTAATCCTGTTTCGCCTTCTCGTGTTCATCATCCTCACCTAGGTGGTTAAAGAAATATAAAATAAAACTAAAATGAGTCAAAAACTCGATAAGAAACCCATCAGAACATAAACATAATAAACGTAAGGTTTTCATAAAAGTTTTTATTCTGAGAATTAAAAATCATGATTGTTCATATTCATGCTTATGCTATGCATGAATTGTCTTGATTTATCTTAATTAACTGACTAATCTGATTGTTCTTACTACGATGGACCACGTTTGAGTTTGTGGCTTGCACATCCACCCTGAAACTACATGAATACCATGCATCTGAATGGTCTCTGATTGAACTAATATGATATTATATTGCACTTGAACTTAAAAAGTTTACATGTCTTATGCGACATGAGATGCATAACATACATATATAACTGTAAAATGCTAATCTAAACATGATGCAGAAAAGTTGACATGTTCGTATGGTATGTTGAATGACATGCTTGTATATAATGAGGCACACGTGATACATAAAAAGTGGCTATCCAATAACAAATTTTAACAATAATCTAACTAACTAATGTGATATCCTAATTTATGATCAAGCTCCTTATCTCATATCGATATTTTCAAAATCTCACTACGTAGATTGTTTACCTATACGAAATACCATATTTCATTAATTTCCTAGAAAATGTGTCGTAGCATTCTACTTAATTAAATTGATATCATAGAGAATAATTTAATAGAAATAATTTAATAAGTATTATATATATACTAAAATTAATAAATAGTAATATTATTTAAAAAGTCATCACATATTCCTTTCCTTTCAAATTAACAACATAACATAATAATTTTTTTATCAAAATTTGACAAAATAACTAATGAAAATTCTTTCTGCTAATCAAACTTGATTATACTTAAAATTCAAACTCTTGTAATATATTATCATAATCAAGTCATAAATGAATACTTAATATAATTTAAACTCTATAAAAACATAAGTGGCAACCATGTAAAACAAAGACCAAATTAAAACCAAGCCAACATATTACAAGCTATACCGAAGAAAAAAACAAATGGCCCACGTAAGAGCATTGGCAATGCCATTGCCAAGTCCAAATTATAGCTAGAATTTCAAGTTTTGGCCATAGCCTTAATCTTTGGCTAGATGAATCCACATTGGACTAGCCATTAGATTAGTCAAAATATTAATATAATATTATTATTTTAATAATAATATTTTTTTTTTCACATTTTGCAATTACACTAACCATATGTTAATTAATAATTAAATTTGATACTTAAATTTTTGTTTCCCAACTAATTTTTTTCATCAACGTATTATTTTTCATCTACAAAAAATATAGAAGTTCCAAATGTGAAGTAAAAATATAGAAGTTACAAAAAATGTAGAATCAAAAACGAGAAAGAAATAGAAGAACCTGAAACTAGCAAGCCATATACATAACCATATACCAACCATACACATTATATACACAAAACCATACACAAACCAGAAACACAGTCCCATACAAAAGAGTCCCACAAATAAATACCAACACAATCTCATTCAAGTCCAGCAACACAGTCCCATTCAAGTCCAGCAACACAGTCCCAAACTTAGTGCAAATACAAAAGAGTCTGCTACAAGAGTCCCACAAATATTAGGCATGCTCACAAATCAATATTATCTACTCATCTCTTTTTGATCAGTAGCAAATCATGTTATACATGCAAAAAATATTAGGATTTAGCTTCTGCACATAAAGAAATGCGTACATACCCACATACATATACTTGTTTTTTTTTATAAGTGTCTTAACAATTGTAACAAATAACATATGTGGAGTTTCCGGGATCAAATGGTATTGAAAGCAACCATCGATCAAGATAGCCACAAACGTTAATGTAGCGTCCAAGCCATTACCCATATACATATACTACAACATACACACATAGATACACCCTAAAGCATGCTTACATGAAAGGAGAGCTTAAATTAGGGAAAATCTGTTGATGAGATGCATTGAATCAGCCCAAAATCCTTACAATAGCTTCATTATGGAATGCATCAATACCAAGATCAAAGGCACAAATACATGAACCATGTGGATCGGTGGGTAGTTTTAAAACAACTACAATGAGAAGAATTCAAACTTCAGAAAACAGCAACAACAATACAGAACCAAGCAACCAACTTTAAAAAACAGCAACAACAATACAAAACAGCAACCAGCTTCAGAGAATAGCAACAACAGCAACAACAATACAGAACCAAGCAACCAACTTCAGAAAACAACAACACCAACTCTAATAACTACAACGGATTGTAGTTACCAAAAACACAAAAAAAAAAAAAATATGGGCTCTCAGCTCTAAGAATCTGAGAGGAGGTTTGGCTGGACACGAATTCATACTCAAAATACTCAATACGAATCAGCAATACCAACTGTAGAAAAATCAGCAACGATAATAACCATCTACCCAAACAAATTCACACCCATTTCACAAATTCACAAATTCATACTCAAAATCAACAATGAAAAGCTTACCCAAATAAAGTTTCGGTAGTCTTACCAACCCAAATCAAGAGAGACTGTCGCGTTCTTGAACCAAGCCGACGGAGAGAGAGAGGGGGGGGGGAAATTGCACAACCGTCGAAGATCGACCCAAGAACGGAGAGAAAATCAATTGAGGAAGACAGAAGAGGGAGAGGAGTTTCAGAAAAAGAAAATGGCAAACGAAGAGAAGAGGGAGACGAGTTTCAGAGGTTGAAAAATGGCAAACGGAGCGAAGAGGGAGAGACGAGAGAGGGAGAGAAGAGGAAGAGGAGTTTCAGAAAACAAAAATGGCAAACAGAGAGAATAGGGAGAGACGAGAGACAGAGAGAGAGAAGCTGCGATTGAGCTGCAGAAAAAAAAATGGCGAGGGAAAGGGGAAAGATGAGAGACGAGAAACGAGGGCAAATACGAGGGAAATGGAAAACACGAGGGAAGGAGAGAGCAGAAACAATAAAATATATGTTTGCTCTTTCTATAGGTACTCGGCAAGTATGACTAGTGAGAGAAATTTACTGTAGCTAAAATTAGAAAACTATGGCTTTGCCGATTCCAATGCCAGGGATTTTATCTCAAAATCAGATGCAAATTAGACTTGGACTTGGCAATGGCTTGTTCATTGCCAGTGCTCTAAGGAGACCAGTTTTTAAACACAATTTGTCATGTACAATTAAGGCAAAAAATGTAACTACTCAAAAAGGATTTTCTAGTGACTTTTACGGAAGCTAACAAGTGAGATCAAAAGGTTGGAGGGTATTTTTGAAGTAAAAAAAAGCATCTGAAAAGCTGAAACCAACCTTGACTACATGGTAAGGGCTTTTAGTGGCACATTTTTATAATTCCACGAATGAAATTTCTGTGATATAAGTGGATAGCATCTACAAACTGGGTTAAAAAAAAAAGGAAGTTAAATCTCATAGCAGCTTTACAGAAGAAGGCAAGTCACTCCAATTTGAAAAGCAACTTTTCCTTGAGAAAGAAAAGCTACACGATAAGGTGGCAATTTTTGTAATTATACATTGATTGTCAGGTGCCAAAAAGGAAAGCAAAAAGGGGTTAAATTTTCAAGAATTAGGATAATCCTTATTGCAGTCCCCGAATTCAAGCCTAAATGAAATGCAATCACTGCATTTCAACCAAAACGAGAAAATCCTTTCCTCAGAGTAACTGGCTCTCATAAAGCAGAAAGAATACCCAGATGAAATCACCCTCCCCTCACCCCATCGCCATCGCAGTCACCGCTCCACATCACATGCTATGTCGTCGTCCCTTTCCCCAAAGAAGAGTAAATCTCTTCCTTCCTAAGATTAAATCACACTCTTCCTCCCCCTCGCACTCGCCCTCGCCCCAATTGCCCCATCTCCGTCACCATCCCTTCCCTGAAGATCAGACCCCCTTCCTCGAGTACCCAGTCTGCCCTAGAGTCTATCCCTTCGTGTTTGGTATAGCTATAAGGTATAGCCCTAGACATTTTTCATATTTTTTGTGTTCCCTTCGTGTTTGGTTTTGGAAACTTTGTGATTGGTTCTGGTAATTCATGTTTGGTTCTGGAAAATCGTAGATTATGCAGATGAAATTTATGAATAGTCACTTTGTAAATTTGTGTTAAGATCTTTATGTACTTCTGGTTCGAGTTTTCTAGTTTTTATTGTGTGCACTTTACTTGTTTGTAAAAAATTGTGAATGGGTTCCATATGGTAATTCCAGTGTATGTGTTTCAACACATTTGTGAGTGAGTTATCAACATCACATAGGTATTGCAAGTGGTGTCCATAATCTAATTATTGCTTGTATTGCAATGGTTTGTGAAAGCAAACTTTGCTCCTCATTCCTAATAGATTATTAGATATTTGTCATTAATGTACGTCCATATCAGATATATGCCTTGCAAAAATGAAGAAATGAAAAATCTGTGAACAAACAAACTATTTTATATAGTTACAATGGATGTATGAAGTATACAAGTAACCCAGCTTTTCTCCTCAATAATCAACAAACCTCATATGAAGTACGCCTGCAAAGTTGACTTCTTGATGTCGTCTTCAACTTCCGCCTAGTCATTAACTTGATACGTGGTAATCGTCCCTTCTGTTTTTATGATAACACAGTGAGAATAGATAATCTTCATTACTTCTAACTGCACTTCCTTAAATTTAGAATTCGTATACACTTATGGAAATGTTTTCTCCACATGTAAATAAGATATACAAGAGATTGTGCAATTGAATAAGTGGAAATCAACTACCATCTCATTCTCTACTTTCTTCTTCAGTGCATTGTCGAATTGATCAACGATTTCTTTCAACGTAGTTCTTGAATGTACATATCCATCAAAAAAGGTATTTATGCTCTCACTCCTCTGAGTTGTGTTCATCCCAACCCAAAATGTATCTTTCAGGTACACAGGAACCCAATACATTCGCTGACTATAGAGACTCTAATGCCATGCATGCAAATTGTACGTATCGTTAAACACCTCCCAAGACTTCTCAAACTCGTAAGAAGTCTGAGAAATCATAAACACATCTCTGCAATACACTTTTCAAATCACACTTAAATTCAGCATGCGAGTCCAACTTCTCTTGCAGTTTTCTCAATATGTGCCACAAATAGTACTATGCCAAGTGTTTGGAAAGACTATTGCAATAACATTTTTCATGGCTCTATCTTGATCAGTGATGATAGCTTTTGGTGCACTCCCAACCATACATTTCAACCAAGTGTTAAATAACTAAACAAATATTTCAGTATTTTCACTTGATATCAAGCCTTTTGTGAACTTAACTCATGGTTGTGTGCATTATAGACAGTAGTTATGCATAAGACACCATCAACCAAAATTGCATTAATCTTCGCCTTACAATCAGTCTTCATTGTCGGGTGAGACTTGATATATTTAAGCACAACATGGAAGTAAAAAAAAAAAAATTAAATAAGTACTCAAGTTAGGCAAGGAAAATATAGAAAAAGAATATATTTAAGCAGTTTGATATGCAAACCAGTTTACAAATTAAAGATAAATAAATTGTCCCAAGTGCCTTTTTTTTCCTCATGACATAGTTTTGTTTTCTCACTAACCAAATAGGAGATAATCTCACTAATCAAAATATTTGAGCACAGAGCACAACATTTGAAAATATTTTTAAGCAGAAAGCAGCATCTTTGCAATTAATCTGGATTTTTTATGTTTCAAAACCAAAGAGTCTAGAGTTTTCAATGACTGTTAATCATTTACTCCTTCTCACTAGATTTGGGTTTGAGTTCAAGCAACCGAGCAACGCATTAGAATTTTTTCTACGACATGAAACATCACCAAGGCATGCCAGCCATTTAGACCTTCCCTACCACACTAGAACTTTGCCAAGTGATCCAGGGGAACTTACCAAACTCGAGCAAGTGATTTGCAAAAGGATGGCCACTATCCTTGCAATCGATCTCCCTACTCGTTTCCTAGAAAACAAGAATTGCTAACGACCAAAATAGAAGAAAAGAGAAACGAGGGTGGTAGAGCTGGAGAGCAAAAACCTTGAGGAAAAGGGAAAGAAAACAAACAACATGTAGTTATTCCATCGATGGTGGAGGAGATTGGGTTGTGGCAGTTGACGATGGTGGAGATTTGGTCGGGGGGTGTGGCAGAGGCGACTAGCAGTATTGTAGAATTTCAAATGTTTTTGTTTGGCTTTAGGTTGTAGAAGAAAGAGGGGTAATGTAGTCATTTCTAGCCTAAAAATGGGGAAAATCTAGTTATTTTATACACTGAGACTGCAACACAGTCCTCTTAGAGGACTGTATATAGCACTTCTCATCTTTTGGCTGCACAAACATTACTTTGAAAACATTGGAGGCTGCAACAGAGAGAGATCATCAGGCTCACCATGAGAGAAGAAACTCACGACAACAGATTTGTATGAAGATTCATGGCAATGCAGCTGCTTGAGGAGGCCTTGAGAGTGGCTGGGGTATAGAGAGAAAAAGGAGTTAGTCTCGGTGGTGTTTACCGAGAAGCAAGGAAGAAAAGGCCCACCTTGCAATGACAGATTTAAGTGGCTGAATTGACTTCAACGACGGGCATCTTCGAATGGAACAAAGATCAAGTTTTTATCATCGTTTGGTTGAGGAAACAAATGGTGGAGAAAAGAGAAAGGGAGGGCTTGTGTGCCTGACCGGAAGAGTGGGATGCTAAGCAATAATGGTTCTGAGTGGCTTGACCAATGGCAGTAGCAACTTCAAGAAGGATGGGGCACGGAGGCAACAAATGGATGTTGTTTCTAAGTAAGATGGGGGGCGCAGTGGTTAGAGGAGACCTTTGGTGCTACCAATTGTGAGGAATAACGTAAAAGAAATGGCAGTGAGGAGCGGCATGATGGGTTGATTGGAAAATTGTGTGTATAAATTGTTAGAATTATTAATATTAATGGACCTACTTACATTAGGAATTTTACATTGTGTAATTTCCGAATATAAAATTTGGATAATGTTTGTAAGGCCCAAATAATTGTGATCAATAAAGTGACATAACTGGACCAACACATCTCTTGAAACCCATGATTTTGGTCAGGTCATCAGCATGAAGTGGTATGGGCCCAATTCATGTGTAGAGACCCATTAAGGACCTATGTAATTTATGGTTTTATGATGGACAAAACTTGAATTCTGGGTGTTATATAAGGTCATAGTCCCCATTCCAGATTCCCTTTTTACTTTACACATCCCATCATTGTGAGTTTTTACTAGAGAGTAAATATTAAATGTGGAAGATCATACCATTGCGCTCTTCTATCCAATGGCTACAGGTATGCACTCTTTATTATATTTCTACATGGGTTTGACAAGAGATCTTGGTGTTTTCAGATTTTATTTAAAAAATCCAACAAGTGGTATCAAAACCCAACTTGTCAGATCTGTGCGGAAATAAGGTTGTATTTGTGAAATAAGTTTTTTGTATTTTGCACTTCTTTTTTCACCACTACATTTCGTATACTTTCGGTTTTGGAGTTCTTGGGTGACAATAATTTTTTTTTCTGGTTTGAGTTTTTGTGGCCATCTCTGGTGTGTAGCCCATCGGAAATGTAAAAAATCGTCATTTTTGGCGGCCAAATATGTTTATTTTATTTTTGTATTCTCAGGTTTTTGATTAAAAAGGACTGCTAGAGACATGGGAGCATGCTGAAAATTTCCTCATCTGCGTCCCCTCATCCAGATCTGCCAGAAAAATGGTTTGGTTTGACCGGATCGGTGGCCAGAATGGTCGCTGGAATAATAGAGGCCCCGGAGTCTTTTTCTGCTACAGGGACTCGGGTCATAAGGTTAAGGAATTCGAGTAGGGTTTTGGTGTGAATTGGATCTAGTTTGTAAAACAAGTCTTGGGCTTGGTTTGTTTGGTCCAATTCGCGGGTCCAATCTTTTGGTGAAAATAAAGTGAATTGGGTTTTATGTATTGAACTGGCCTAAGTATTCGACCCATGTCTAAGGCAATTGTTATTAAGAAGAATTTGTGGGCTGAATGAACAAAGCCCATGCGTATAAGATCAGAAGTGCCATTAGACTAGTTGACCAACCGGTTTGACCCGATAACCACCCGATTTGACCCACTCCATTTGACCCGGATCCAAATCCTAACTCGGATCCGACAGATTATAATAATAATATTTTTTTAATAAAATAATTGAGATATCTAATGGCAATTCATACATGTGTCTTGGAAAAATTAAAGTGATATGTCACCTAAGTGATCATTGTCATAGAATTTTTCTCCTCAGTCATATAAAGTTTAATGAGTTGCATCAAGTCACATCTATATCCATGCGAATGACAATCGGCCCAAAGGAAGGTTGTTATTTGGCCGGATCATAGATTGTATAAGGTGATTATTTGTGAATTGCATATTTTTCTTTTTAAGATAAGCCTAAGCATTCAATAGTCGACACAAAGTGTAACAGCCCGTTAGAAATTCACTGGTGGAATTTCTATTGACTTTAGGAACCTCGTGAAAACCCCATAAGTTTTTACGAATCGACTAATCGCACAGCTTTTAATTTGCCAACATAGTCAGTGTTATCACTTATTATGATTCTAGAAATATGAGTTTAATTTTTTGAGGTAGTTAGAAGTATCAGAATGTGTTATGGTCTATGCCATAAGACTTAGTTGATTATTTAGGATTTTATGATGCAATAGCCAATTTTCATAATTTCGGACGAAATGCTTGTTCAAAATTGTGAAATTATTTTTAGGGGCACTTCGGGGTTGAATTTTAGTATTTTCATTTTAGGTTAATATGAATATTTAGGATTTTTCAGTACTAAGTTTATTATGCATTTCTTCGGAGTGAATAGTAACCTCGATAAGCGCACCTAGTGCAGTGTTTTCAAAATCACAGTGTGGAATGTCCAAATTAGGTTAGAGAAGTTTTATTTGGACACTTGGCAAGATCTTAGCCATGCATAGTGAATAGTATTATACACTTGGCACCAAAAGGAACCATTAGATGGGTTTGTGAAGGAAATCAAGGTGTGAGAGATCATGTCATCCAAGCAAACCTTTTTCCATCTGATCAACCAAATTGTGCCAGACCAAAAAAAGTTTCAATACTAGTGAAACCCTAAATGGTTGGAATCTAATTGAAACCCCAAAAGCTTTATGATAGATTTCCTTAGATTTAGAAACTTGAAAACTAGAAGTGGAAACACAATTTTTGTTTTGAGAAAGTATAAATCTTTTATGGTCTAATCTTATTCCAATGGCTTTGATATTTTTAGTAGAGGATCCTAAGCCTCTTATATACATGTTAGAATGTTATTTTGAAGATATTTTATGTTAGTTTCGAAGATATGAAATTTTATGCAAGGAGATTTTCGGTTAGGCCAAAGTGATGATGTTCTTGGCTAAATTTATGTTTTGGTTGATGTTTAACCATGTGATCTTGAGTATGAAGCTTGGACTTTTTTTAGAACACATTTTTAAACCATGTAATGTTTTAGTTTGAAGATCACATGTCTTTAAGTCATGGATCAAAAGACTGATCAAAATTAGTTGAGAGAAAAGTTTTTGTTTTTGGACTAAGTGTAAAACCGAAAATTCCAAGTGTTGTTTTGTGAATATGGTGACTTTTGTTTGATGATTTAAATCATGGTTGATTGAAGGATGATGTTATGAATATGTTAGAAGTAAGATTTGATTTTTTGGAATTCTTGGAGATGTTTTCATTATGGTCAAAACTTGTGATTTAAGGGTTTACTTTTTGTTAAAAAGTTTGGTCCTTTTACAAAAAGTTTGGTGTTGATGATTAGCTTTTCTTAATGGATATTTTAAGTGTATTTTTTAAACTTAGGATAGCAAGATCATTGTTACAAAATTTTGGTTTAATCATGGGTTTTGAAGATGGAATAAATTGCAACCAAAATCAAGAGAAATGACCTATGAATGTTTCGGCCATTGTGAGTTTTCCATAGTTGTGAATGGTTTTAAATTTTTCTGAGTTGATATTTGAGTCTAAGATAAAATTTACAAGAGGAATGTAAATTTTGGTAAATTTTGGAGTTAGGATGTGAAATCCTTAAGTTAGAGATAAAATGATCATTTTTCCACATGTAGAGGGTAAAATGGTAATTTTATTCTAAGTTGTCTCTTTTCACATTTCTAATTGTCAGTAATTAAATTTCTAAATTTTAGAATACACTCTTACATTTCTCGTGTTTCACACTTTATTCTCGTAGAGCGCGATGATCGAAATTAATTAACTCTTAACTCACTATCAATTTACTGTGTATGTGTGATGGGTAAGGGAACTACAATTTATGTTCGTATGTTGTTATATATGCCATGTCATCACATGTTTATTTATACACGAATTATTCTGTCATGAAATACTTATCTGTAACACAATATATTATGTCTCATGTTACTATCTGTTGCAAGTATGTCACATTTCGTATGCTATCTATTACTTGTATGTCATGTCACTTAATATTCACTGTCACATGTTATGCAATGTTATGAAATATTGTCTGTTACATGTTATGCCATGTTACGAAATATTGACTGTTACATGTATGCCATGTTAGAAAATGTTATCTGTTATATTTATATCTCAAAGTATGTCATGTATGTCATCTTACGTTCATGTCACATCACATTACAAAATGTCATGTATGCCAGTTAAGTTATTTATATCAATCACGACCCTAAGCGTTAGGATTGGGTAATATCCTAGTCGAACTCCTTTTTTCATACTGGAGTGTTTAAATAGGTGTGAAATTTTCTAGGTTGATGAAATACAGTCAACAGGTTGCGAATAAGGCCTAACTAGCTGGTCACCGAAACACGTTAGGCACTAACGCCGATAGAGCTACACAATATGTTACGTGTGTATACAGCAAGTGTGGCACAAAAAATCCATGGGGCCACAACAACTGTATAGCATGAAGTATGCGGCCACAACAACTGTGGAGCATACACTACGTGAGACACATCAATTGTGACAAATAGAATACAATGGGCCACATCAACTGTGGAGTACGTATTAATGCACTCACAGCTGGTATAGACACTTATGTTGTGATGCTATAATCGGTAGAGACACATGGCTCAAGGGGACCCATGTAGCACCTGTGGTCACTTTATTAATTAAGTCTATTGAATAAGATTTCAAGTTCATGTATTTCACATTTAAGTCATGCTTCACGTTATGTTATGTTCAAGTTTACGTTAATGTCAAGTTTCAAGTTCATGTCAATCATGGTAACCCCATGAGATAAGAATATGCAATCATGGTAACCCCATGAGATAAGATTATGCAATCATGGTAACCCCATAAGATAAGACTACTCAATCATGGTGACCCCATGAGACAAGAATATGTTTCAGGTTCATGATTATGTCATGTTATGTTCAAGTTCACGTTCATGTTATGTATGTCCACGTCCATGCTATATTTCAAGTCAAAATTATGTTTCAAGTTCACGTTCATGTCAGGTTATGTTCACATTCATGTTATTTTCAAGTTCACGTTCATGTTATGTCATGTTCACGTTCACGTTATGTTTCAAGTTCACGTTTATGTTATGTTATGCTCAGGATCTTGTTATGTTCAAGTTCATGTTCAAATTATGTATGTTCACGTTCATGCTATGTTTCAAGTCCATGTTATGTTTCAAGTTCACATTCATGCTATGTTGCTAGTCCATGTTATGTTTTTAAATTTACGTACATGCCATGTCACGTCAAGCTAAGTTTTAGTTTCAGTTCAAGTTATGTCATTTATGTCATGCTATATGTTAAGTTATGTATGTTTACTTATAACTTTGATTATGCATTCATACTTTTACTACCATGCATGCATCATTAACCTGTGTGGAAGTTTTCCGTTAACTTGCTGAGATTTGTAATCAAATCTCACCGTGGTAGTCTCAACTACAATTCCTCCCGAATGGTAGGCGATGTGTCAGGATCAGAGCAGGAAGCAGGCACTAGCAAACTAGAGGAGGTTGATTAGATGTCGTAGATGCAACACGAAGCTTGTAGCCTCCATAGTTAGGTCTTTGGATAGTATTCGGCATCGTTAGTCAAGTTACATGAGTTACTCAACGAACTAGCCCAATAGTATATTTTGGCAATGTAATTATGAAGCCAAGTCTCCGTTGTTTTGAGATTACAGTCTTTTGAGACTGTGCTGTAATCATGGATGTTTATTTCATTAAGTATGCATGAGTTATGTTTTAGCTATTTGGGATATTATAAGTTTGGTGCATAGTATTGCTCAAGAAAAAAAATTATCCGCTGCGAATATTGCATAATGCTATATGCATGTTAGGAACAATGCATCTTATATGTCGTGAACGGGGGCAGGTAACCTTGTGTTGCATGTCCCGACGCTTTGGATGTTCGTCTAATCCCAATCTGAATCTGGGGACGTCACACAAAGGAGGACTATTGTTTGGATAGGTAGTATAAATATTTTTAGATTAGCCTATGTATTCAATAGTTGGCCCAAAGGAAGGCTATTGTTTGGCCAGGCCAATTTTGCATTATTCATGATAACCAGCCTTATTGGGAGAGGACCACTTGCATGTTGTAGTTATTTTCCAAAAACCTGATTACAATGATGCACTAGGTCTCTCATATGGGCCCACTTTTATAAAAACATATGTTTTGGATTTTCTTTTGTCATATTATCTAATTGATTTTGTTGTTCAATTGGATTAAAGTTTGCATGACAAAAATTATGGTCTATTTATTTATATTTCAAAATTAATGGGATGTTTATTTATTGTGAGTTTCTTTTGTTTTCTTATAGTGAATGCATTCTCACTATCTGCCAATTTGAATAACATTCTAGTCCTTACTAGATCCAATTTTACAAAATGGAAAGTGTATGTTACTATTGTTCTTGGGTGTATGGATTTAGACTATGCGTTTCAGGTTGATGAGCCTCCCAAACCTACTAATAAGAGTTCTGATGATCAAAGGACAACTTATGAAAAATAGGAGCGCTCTAATCGCATGAGTCTTATGATAATGAAGCATTCTATTCCTGATTCTATTCGAGGTGTAATGGCTGAAGAGGAAAATGCCAAAAGGTACCTGAGCCAAATAACAGACCGATTTGCTGCATCATGAAAGGTAAAGACAAGAACGCTTCTTAACAAACTTGTCTGAATGTGGTATAATGGCAAAGGGAACATATGAGAGTATATTATGGAAATGTCCAATCTTGTTACTAAATTGAGAACACTAAAGTTAGAATTTTTTGATGAAATTCTTGTGCATCTCATTCTGATTTCTCTTCCTGCACAATTTGGTCCTTTCAAAATTAATTATAATACTCAAATGGAGAAATGGACTCTTAATGATCTCATTGCTTAGTGTGTGCAAGAGGAATGAAGATTGAAACAAGAAAGGATAGAAAGTGCTCACACGGTAGTTTTCCCTCATGGAAATCAAGGCACCAAGGAAAGAAAGAGGAATGATAAAGTTAAGGTAACTGCGGCTGCTAGAACTTCACAGCCAATTGCGCAACAAGAACTAGATAAGGTTTCTGCCTGTTACGTTTGCAGAAAGGATTTTCATTTGAAGAAGAATTATTTCGAGTATAAGAAGTGGCTTGCAATGAAAGGTGATTTTACTATCTTTGTTTGCACATAAATAAATTTGGCTGTTGTACCACCTAACACTTGGTGGATAGATTCAGGAGGTACTGTTCACATAAGTGTTACTATGCAGGGTTACCTAAAGTGCCGAAAATCAAGTGATGCAGAAAACTTTATTTAGTTGGGGGATGGCAATAAAGTTAGTGTTGAGGCAATTGGAGTCTACAGATTAAAATTGGAGTTTGGTTTTTATTCGAATTTGGATGAGACTTTCTATGGCCCGTCATTTAGACAGAATTTAATTTATGTTTCTTGGAAAAATCTGGTTTTTCTTGTTCGTTTAGAAACGAGAAATTTAGTCATTTCAGAGATTCAAATGTTGTTCGTATTGGCTCTTTGATTGATAATCTTTATTTACTGGACTTGGATGCCTCACACTTAAGACAAACGAAACTTTGCATGTAAATAGTTGTGGTATAAATAGGAGATTGATCAATGAGAATTCCTCTGTGGCACAAGCGGTTGAGACATGAAAGAGAGAATTGAAAGGCTTGTGTCAACTGGAATTCTTGATCCTCTTGATTTTTCAGATTTTAAAATATGTGTTTAATGTATAAAAGAAAAGCAAACAAATATAAGGAAAATAGGTGCCAATAGAAGTTCAGGCGTCTTAGAAGTGATACATACTGACATTTGTGGTCCATTCCCTGCGGCATCTTGGAATGGTCAATAGTATTTTATCACCTTTATAGATGATTATTCTCGTTATGGGTATCTATTTTTAATACATGAAAAATCACAAGCGCTCAATGTTTTTAAAGCTTATAAAGCTGAAGTTGAAAATCAGCTAGATAAGAAAATTAAGGCCGTTAGATCTGATAGTGGTGGTGAATACTATGTAGATATAACAGATTAGGTGAACAACATCGTGAGCCCTTTGCAAGGTACTTACAAGAATGCATCATTGTTCCTCAATACACCATGCCAGGGACTCTACGTCAAAATGGTGTAGCTAAGAGATGAAATCGGACCCTAAAATACATGGTTAGAAGTATGATATCCCATTCTTCTTTACCAGAACTATTTAGGGGAGAGGCCTTAAAGACCACATTTTACATTCTCAATCGAGTACCTAGTAAAGTAGTAGCTAAAACTCCTTATGAGTTATGGACTGGAAAGAGACCTAGTTTTAGGCATTTACATGGTTGGGGTTGTCCAGTTGAGGCTAGGCCTTATAAGCCAAATGAAAAGAAACTAGACTCTAGAACAGTTAGCTGCTTCTTTATTGGATATTCTGAGAGATTGAGGCATTTCAAGTTTTATTGCCCTTCAAGTAATACCATTATTGAGACAAGTAATGCCAAATTCATTGAGGATATTCAAGATAGTAGGAGTTCACAACCCATAAATAATGTATTTGAAGATGAACATATTGAAATACCTCTGACAAATACTGAGGATGATGAGATGGTCACACTTGTCTTAGTACAGGATGTGGATGCGGATCATCAAATCATTTCTGAGTTGCCTCTAACTAATACAGAAGCACCAGAGCAGCCTCAACAAGAAGTGCCATTAAGAATATCAAATAGGGAGAAGAGATCAACAATTGTAGATGGCTACATTATTTATCTCCAAGAGTATGAGTTTGATATAGGATTGGAAGATGATCCAATCTCTTACAATCAAGCCAAACAAAGTGCTAACTCCCAAAAGTGGATAGGTGCAATGCTAGATGAGCTAAAGTCTATGAAGGACAATGACGTTTGGGACCTTATCGAATTACCTAATGGTATTAAACCAATTAGTTGTAAATGGGTCTTCAAAACCAAGCGAGACTCTAAAGGCAATGTTGAAAGTTATACAGCATGTCTAGTTGCAAAAAGCTTTACTCAAAAGGAAGACATTGACTATAAAGAGACTTTCTTACCAGTTTCATCGAAAGACTCTTTTAGAATCATTATGGCATTTGTAGCTCATTATGATTTAGAGTTTTATCAGATGGATGTAAAGACTGCTTTTTCTCAATGGTGACATTGAGGAAATAGAGTTTCATCAGATGGATGTAAAGACTCCTTTTCTCAATGGTGACATTGAGGAAAAAATATATATGATGCAACCAGAGGGCTTTGAGACCAAAGACTCGAGTCATTTGGTTTGCAAATTAAAGAAATACATCTATGGTTTAAAGCAAGCATCTCACCAATGGTATCGAAAGTTTGATCGAGTATTTGCCTCTTTTGGTTTTAAGGAAAATACTATGGATCAATATATTTATCATAAGATCAATGGGAACAAATTTATAATTTTGGTGCTATATGTCGATGACATTCTACTAGCAAGTACTGGCATAGGCCTGTTATAGGAAACCATGAAATTTCTTTCAAAACACTTCGAAATGAAAGATATTGGTGAGGCATCTTTTGTGTTAGACATTCAGATTCATCTTGATAGATCACATGGTACAGTTGGCCTATCACAGAGGGCGTATGTCGAGAAAATATTCAATAGGTTTGGCATGCAAAATTGTGCATTTGGTGATGCGCCCATTGCAAAAGGTGAAAGGTTAAGTTTGCTCCATTTCCCAAAGAACAATATTCAAAAGAAACAAATGGAGGATATCCCATATGCATCAACTATAAGGAGCCTCTTGTATGCTCAAGTTTGCACACGCCCATATATTGCCTATGCAATTGGAATGCTTGGCAAATATTTGAGTAATCCAGGAATGGATCATTGGAAAGCTACTAAAAGGGAAATGCAGTACTTGCAAAGAACAAAAGATTATATGCTCACATATGGGAGGTCAGAACATCTTGAGATTGTTGGGTTCTCAGACTCCGATTTTTTTGTTTGCCTTGATAGTAGGAGTTCTACTTTAGGATATGTTTTCATGTTGGTTGGAGGAGTTGTGTCATGGAAAGGTGTCAAACAGACGCTTATAGCTTCTACTACCCTGGAAGCAAAATTTATTGTTTGCGATGAGGCATTCAGTCAAGCAATATGGTTGTGGAATTTTATCACTAGTCTTCAAGTCGTAGATTGTATTGAGAATCCACTAAAGATTTATTATGATAATAAGGCCACTGAGTTATATTCTAAGAACGACTGGAGTTCGTCAAAATCTAAACATATTGACATAAAATTTATTGTCGTGAAAGAAAGGGTTCAGAATCATCATGTGTTAATTGAGTACATTAGTACAAATCTCATGATTGTGGATCCGCTCACTAAGGGCTTACCACCTAAAGTGTTTAAGGAGCATGTATCTCGTATGGGAGTGGTTAGTTCTAGTGACATATTTTATTAAGTGAGAGTTTGTTTGTTATGTAGTTGATTTATTTGATACTTATTACGATCGTGTTTTGGTTTAATGATGATTATAATATTACATTTCTTTCAAATTGTGGTAATACGTAACGCTTGAAATAATGATGTAGTGACTAGTTAGAAATAAGCATGATAAAGGATCACATAACATGAAATTTTCGTGCTACACATCCGTACTTGATCTATGTTATTGATGATGTTGGTGTTTGAGACCATGGACGGGTCCTGTCACGATAAATGTGACAATGACTGCCATGATCCTATACTAATATTATTCAATGAACCAGATTGCTTGAGATGATATCCATAAAGACTGGCAATTATAGTTTGAGCTCATAAAGTTTACAATGTTTGATTTTTCAAAAATCTATGTGGTCCAAGTGGGAGATTGTTAACATTATTTATATTAATGAACCTACATAGATTAGAAATTTCACATTGTATAATTGTCTAATATAAAGTTTGGATAATGTTTGTGAGGCCCAATAAATGTGATCAATAAAATGACATAATTAGCCCAACACATCTCTTGAAGCCCGTGATTTTGGTCAGGTCACGTGCATGAAGTGGTATGGGCCCAATTCATGTGTGGAGACCCATTAAGGACCTATGTAATTCTATTGTTTTATGATGGGCAAAACTGGAATTTTGGGTGTTATATAAGGTCATGGTTCCCACTCCAGATTCACTTTTTACTTTACAAATCCCATCATTGTGAGCTTTTACTAGAGAGTAAATATTGAACGTCGAAGATCATACCGATACACTCTTCTATCTAATGGCTACAGCTATGCACTCTTTATTATATTTCTACTTGGGTTTGACCAGAGATCTTGGTGTTTTCAAATTTTATTTAAAAAATCCAACATAGTTCTGGTTTATTGCCTTTGTTTGTTGCGTGGGTGTTTGATGATGGAATTTGTGGTTTGTTACGGTGGTTTGCAACCAAAGATGTGAGGAAAGGCAGATTGTGGGAGTAGGTTTGTTGCAAGAGTTTTATGCATTTGACTTCATAGATGGAGAAGGGAGAAATAGATGGGTGGAACCATTTCAACATGTTACATCCAAACTCTCACCGGCTTTAGAAGGAGGAAGCGGTATACTTACCAAGAAGAGACGGATAAGGAGGAAGTAGTCATATTAATATGACCCTTCGTAGTTAATAATCATATTAATATGATTTAAAAATGTTTATGGTGAAAGTTTTCAAAAAAATTAAATTAAATTTATAATAATAATAATAATAATAACAATAACTATTAAAATTTACTTTATCCTCCAAATTTTGAATCTATATATTACATGCCCTTTCTTTGAGAGCTCCTTTATGTGTCAATCTGTTGTAGGAATGGCATGGGGACTCCTCAACCCATTCATGATGATTGGCACACGATAAGACTCACACACCCAAAAATCTACAATATCATCAACCCAAACCATTGAAACTCTTTATCTCAAAATCATAGTGTAAAGATAATCCATGAACATAATGAATAAGATGTATATTATTTTTATGTAAAGAAAGGGGAAAGTAAATGAATATGCAAGGCTAAATCTTACAATAAACCCGCAACATTTACCCTACCTTTTTAGTATAGTATTAGAAGCTAACATACCTCAACAGTATTAAGAATACTACGACGGTCCTAACAATTGCTTCGTCCGTTGCTCTCTTTGAAGGAACTTGCTTTCTTTGAAGACTCAGAATCCAAAGAAACTCCAATGTTTAGGATCTCAAAAGTTAGATTTTGTCCCTTGTCCAATCCCTTTTATAGGGAAAGACCATTAGGTGTCCTTCTAACGTACTTGTGACTCCAAGCATACTTGAACAGGATTCCCTAAGTTTCATACGTCCCTCTGCAAGATAAGAGAGACAGATTGACGAGATAAGGAACTCACGTTCCTGTGGCTTGTCTTTAGTCGAGTCTGCAGTCCTTCCCTTTTCGAGTCAATCGACCAAGCTAGGGCTGAAGCCAAGTACCCAAACCTGGCCAACCTACCTAAGCCCCACCTGGGACGGGTGAGGCAGCACTCCCGCATTAGGCCGGCGGACGGGCAAACAACACGTCCATCCTCCCATTTCTCTCTTTCTCTCACTCATTTTGTTCTTCTTAGGGGTGTAAAAAGAGATCAGAAGACCGGTTGAACCGAACCAGACTGTCCATTTTTAAGCGGTCCGATGCGGTACCAATTCTAAAGAACCAAAATCGATACAGTACTAATTTTCATATTTTGAAAATCAGTTTAAACCAAACCGGACCGGTATATATATTTATAATTTTTTGTACTATATTATATGCTAAAGTTCTAGTTAATATAACATGAAATTTTAATTTTAATCTTAAACATAAACATTAATATAAATTTACTTTTGATATACACACACTAAGGCTTTAATCATATATATCAATGATAAAAACCCCTCTAAAGGAAACACATGGAAAAGAAAAGCCAGAGTGAAAGCCACTGTTCTATCAGATATAACAAATTTCCTAGAGGCTCCTAGAGAAACAAGAAACTCCAAAAGAACTTCCTTTGCAATGTCATGCCCTGCCAACTTCTCTGCCCAAAAGAAACTGAAAACAATTCTCAAACTTGCAAGGAGCTTACCTTAGGCCCTAGTGGTGGTAGTTGATCAGCAGCCCCACCTCCCCAAATGAATTGATTAAGCTGGAATTGCCGGGGGCTTGGGAATCCCTAGAGAATTCATGAACTTCACTTACTGGTGAAATCCAAGTCCCCCCACTTGGTATTCCTCATTGAGACAAAGTGTAATAGTGATAAAATGGAAATAATTCATAGTAAATTGAGATTCAAGCACTGTTTTAGTGTTAACGGTATAGGAAGGAGTGCAGGTTTGGCCCTTATCTGGCATCCCTCAGTGGATATTCAAGTTATTTCATACACCAGTTGGCATATCTCTGTGATCAGTAACCAACCTAATGATAGAACCCCATGGGTGCTTACTGGCTTCTATGGCCATCCCAACACAGCAAAAAGGAATGAAACTTGACAGCTTTTAAGAGAACTAAGTTCCTTGGCAGTGTTTTGGAGATTATAACAAGATCACATGCATCACCAAGAAGTTTGGAGCAGCATTTAGACCCCACAGGAAAATAGTGGACTTTAGAGAAACCTTAGCACAATGTGACTTAAACGACCTTGGCTGTAACAGCCCACTAGAAATTCACTGGTGGAACCTCGTGAAAACCCCATAAGTTTATACGATTCGACTAATTGCATAGGTTTTAGTCTGTCAACATAGTTAGTGTTATCACTCACTATGATGCTAGAAATATAAGTTTAATTATTTGAGGTAGTTAGAAGTGTCAAAATGTGTTATGCTCTATGCCTTTTGACTCAGTTGATTATTTAGGATTTTATGGTGCAATAGCCCATTTAATTTGGGACGAAACACTTGTTCAAAATTGTAAAATTATTTTTAGGGGCACTTCGGGGTTGAATTTAAGTAAACGATTTTCACTATAGGTTAATATGAATATTTACAATTTTTCAGTACTAAGTTTATTATGTTTTTTTTGGGAGTGAATAGTAACCACGATAAGCGTACCCAGTGTAGTGTTTTCAAAATCACAGTGTGGAATGTCCAAATTAGGTTAGAGAAGTTTTATTTGGACACTTGGCAAGATCTTAGCAACACATAGTGAATAATATTACAGACTTGGAAGAAAGAGGAACCATTAGATAAGATTTGTCAAGGAAATCAAGGTGTCAGATCATGCCACCTAAGCAAAACTTTGTTTCATCTATTCAACCAAATTGTGTCAGACCAAAGAAAGTTTCAATCCTAGCAAAACCCTAAATGGTTGGAATCCAATTGAAACCCCAAAAGCTTGGTTGAAACCAAAATTCTAAACGGTTTTCCCAAACCCTAAAGTTGGCCTCCAAACCCTTTTTAACCCGATTTCTAGCATTGTGTTTAATCACTTGATTAAATCACTTTCACATGCTATTAATTAATCAAATCCTTGTTATGACATCATTATCCAACCTTTTGAACCTTGAAAATTTGATTGGGCGAAGACAAATTAGTTTTGGACTTGATAGCATCTCAAACCCTAACCAAACCCCCTTTAAACCCCAAATTGAAGCTCACTTGGTTGGGGCCCACCTAGGCCCACGAAATTGGCTACCTTGAAGAAGTTTCCTCCCCTACATGGCAGACCATCCACTGCCATTGGCTGCACGCAATAGTGCCCTAATGTGAAGAATAAATCCACTCCATCAACCTCCATCTCTCACAGTTGCTGCAGGCAGTACTTACTCCTCTCTATTCTCCACTTTATGTCACATAGCCAACTCCAATCAAGGTTCATTCAAGCCCACAACTTCCCCCTCCAGGAGTCTAAAGTGGTGCATGACACATTTCTCTCCATTTTATCACTTCTTTCCCCCGTTCTTAGAGAGAAACCCAAAAGAGCTCTCTCGGGCAGATTTCTAGGTCTTTTTACGTGGCCATTTTAGACCCTTGTTATGTATTTTGTCGCGATGACTCCTTCATAAAATTTGTTCATATTTGAGTCTAGTTTTTATAGATATCTTATAAGTCTCATTACATGCTCATTTCATTGGAAAAAAGTATTTTTAACCATAGAAAGGTCATTATGGGCATGAAACTGGAGAGTACGATACGTTTTGGAATTTTTGACCAAACTAATGGACATATCTTGGTCCAACAATTTTATGGAGTATTTTTAGCATGTGTTTATGAATTTTCATTGAGGATTTGTTGCATGAATAAAGCTTTTGATGATAGATTTCCTTAGATTTAGAAACTTGAAAACTAGAAGTGGAAAAACAGTTTTTGTTTTGTGAAAGTTTGAATATTTCGTGGTTTAATCTTATCCCAAAAGCTTTGATATTTTTCTTTGATGATCCCAAGCCACTTATATACATGTTAGGATGTTATTTCAAAGATATTTAGTATTAGTTTTGAAGATATTATTTTCTATGCAATAGGATTTCGGTTTTACCTAAGATTAGATGTTTTTGGGTTAGATCCATGTTTTATTGAGTTTTAGCCATGTGATTTTAAGTTTGATGGCTGGAGCTTCTTTAGGACACATTCTTAAACCATGAGATGTTTTAGTTTGAAGGTCACATGTGTATAAGCCATGGATCACGAGATTGATAAAAGTTAGTGGAGAGAAAAGTTTCTATTTTGGAATAAGTTTAAAACCAAAAACTCCAAGTGTTGTTTTGTGATTTTTGGTAGCTTTTGTTTGATGATTTAAAGCATTGTTGATCTTAGGATGATGTTATAAATATGTTAGAAGTAATATTTGATTTTTTTTGAATTCTTGGAGATGTATTTATTAAGGTCAAAACTTGTGATTTATGGGTTTACTTTTTGTTAAAAAGTTTGGTCATTTTACAAAAAGTTTGGTATTGATGATTAGATTTTTCTTAATGGATATTTTAAGTGTATTTTTTAACTTAGGATAGGAAGATACTTGTTACAAAATTTTGGTTTAATCATGGGTTTTGAAGATGGAAGAAATTGCAACCAAAATCAAGAGAAATGACCTATGAATGTTTCGGCCATTATGAGTTTTTCATAGTTGTGAATGGTTTTAAAGAAGAATTCTACTCAGTAGCCCTAACCATCGGGGGAGATTTGAGGAGGGGGGGGGGGGAAGGGCAAATGACTCGGGTAGGTGCAGGGGAAAGGACAAATTCAAACAAAAGCAAAAATGAATTTTTGTTCTTTTAGTAGCTTCAAAAGTGTCAAAATGCACAATTTAGGGAAAAAAAATCCAACCTGGTAAGTGTGTGGTATAGAACTGCTGAGTAGATTTACACATTTTATACACATCACATTTTGATGTGAAAGTTAAGATCACAGACTATTATTGGAATAATCAGATGTTGGGAAGCAAAGTGAACTCTTTAAGTAGGTAATATGGGGCTAATTCCAAAATTGACGTGTTGTTACGTTTTATTGGAATAGGTAATCTTTGAGGTTCAATAATTATCTATTAAAGCCCCGAGGAAAATAATTAAGACCATGCTTTTACACCATGTTTTATGATAAAAATGTTCTCTCCTTACAAATTATATATATCCAAGAGTCGTTTAAGATATATATGGTATTCCTATTTTTGTTAGCCCTTGTTGAATGTACCATGTTAGTTATGAAAATATGTATGTGATGCATGTCGTGAATACATTGGACTATAATGTTAATGTTTGTGTGCTATTCATTTACATAAATGTTTTATTAAATATTTAATTACCTAAAGAGAATGAATGATTGAAAGAAAAAGAAAGTATTGAGGCAAAGAAGATGATGAAAGATATGAGGAAAGAAAAAGAAATGGTTGAATGAATGCATGAATGCTTAAATGAGGGGCCACATGAGGTTATTGAGGTTGAGGTACCAAATCAAAGGGGCGGATTGCAGCCTGGGATTGGCTCACTAAGGTCTTGTTTAGATTTTTAGAATATCTCATAATATTTGTGAATAGAGTGAAATAGTCTATGAATATTAGTAAAATAGTACTTAATAATAATGAAGTAGTATGAGAATATATGAGAAAAGTTGTGTTCCCAAACAGAGCATAAGTGCACATGTGATGACCATCTCGAAAGACTTGGTTTCACCTATAAGTTTCAGGTGAAGCCGTGGTCACGAGTTCCATAAATTAACACATGAGGCGTAACAATGTATATTGACCAATAAAGAAAAGTGAAAATTGTTATGGTATAACTTGATGAACGTGATAGAATGAAGTGATCTTTTATGAAACAAAGACTTGCATGATCTATTTATTGTTTACTATAAGCATTAATGTGCCTAAACGTAATGAATGTGATGATGAATGTTAGTGAATGACTAAAAACCTAATTTCTTATATGTTTACAGTATGCATTAGTTCTTATTTAGTATTCTACTTATTTTTTGCTTTAAATATGTGAATATCCTAGGCGATGCTTAAAGTGAGATCTGAGGCTATAAAACAAGATTTGGCTCAAGGAGAAGAGGCAGATACAGAGACAGAGGCCTAGATCATGTACAAAAGCTTTAACTTATGATTTTTATAGTAAAAGGAGTTGGGAAGTTTTAAAAAATATTTATGCAAACTCTCTTTTAATTTTATAAAGCACGCATTATTTAATGAAAGTGAATTTTTTATAATTGGTGATTTGTTTAGAACAAAATATTTTTAAAGACGAGTGGTATACCGATCTCTCTATTTTCTGAATTAACATTATTCATAAACCTAAAGGGATTGGGGGCTACGTCGACACCTTTTTAAAATGTAAAACTTATGATTTTGAAATTATATTTTAATAAATACCACTCCAAAATTTTTAAGTTTAAATTGCGTGTTTATTTTATATATGGAGTTTTTTTTTATAGCTAGGGCAAAAGAAAAGAAAAGAAATTAAACAAATTCAATAATTCCATTTCCACTCCTCTAAGGTTCTGTTTAGAATCTTGGATACTAATAGCTTAAAATATCTGTGAATAGTAGTGAAATAATTTGTAAATAGTAGTGAAATAATTTGTAAATAGTAGTGAAATAGTTTGAATTAAGATGTTTTATAGAATTTTAGGAAATGAGAGAAAAAAAATTGAATAAAAATATTATAAAGTTAAAAATTGTTTGAATACAATTTCTTAATATTATTTTTGTTTTAAATTTTGAAAAAGTTGTATTGTTTTTTGTATTTTGTTTGAAAGTTTAGAAAAGTTGTAATGATTAGGTAATGATTAGATGAAAAAGTTAAAGATTTGAAATTGAAAAGTTTTTTGTATTTTAGTGATTTTTAAAAATGAAATATTTGAAAATTGAAAATATCTAAAAATACTTAAAATAGTTGTATTTCCAAATGGACCCTAAAACTTCTTTAAAAAAATCTCACCACAAGGACGAGCCTTACAACGTGAACCTGGCTAGCATTTAGTAAGGGGAGGGCAATGGGCCCCACACCCCGCTACCCCACCCCCGTCTGCCCTACCCCAACCTGGGCGGGGCAGTTACCCCATCAGCCATATGCCGGCGGCGAGGCCACCTGCCTGCATCTAGTCCCCTAGAGGGTGAGGGGGAGGGTTGGGCCCAACCTTAGCCCCCATTTCCCATGCCACAAAATTTCTCTCTCTCTCTCATCTCTATCTCACAAAATCACTCTCTCTTAGATTTATCTCCATCCGTCCGTCCATCGCACGCCAGTGCCGTCATTGTCGTTCCTAGAAGCTCTCTTCGTCATCGTTGACACAAGTATTCCAAGTCTATTCTTTCTTTCTTTTCTTTTTTTTAGTTTTATTTTAGTTATGGAGGATGAGATTGAATTGAGGATTTGGAGGATGAGATTGTGAATTGTGTGGTATGGAGATTGGGTTGTTTGTTGTGTGAATTTTTTATTATAAATTGTGTAATGTGTTGTATGTAAATTTAGTGCAGGGTTTCTTTAATTACCCGGTCTAGTATTATTAGAGATGCAATATGGTTAATTTTATTGTGCCCAAATTAGGTTAATGGGTGAGATTGGATTTAAGTTCATTTAATATTTTATGTACCAATTGGGCCCTACAAATGTCAGAATGGGATATAGTTTGTGCCATTAGTTTCGTTTGAATATTTAGGATTTTATAGCGCAATATGCTCATTTTTAGCTTTTAGACAAAACGCATTTTGATTATTTTGAGGCACTTCGGAGTTGAAATTTGATAAACGATTTGCACTCTAAGGTTAGTATGATTATTTATGATTTTATAGTGTAAAGTTATTTTTCACTTTTTTGGAGTGAATAGTAACCTCGATAGTAGCACCAATTGTAGTGTTTTCCAAATTATAATGTAGAATGTCCAAATTAGGTTAGAGAAGTTTTATTTTGACACTTGGCAAGATCTTAGCCACACTTGGTCAATAGTATTCGACACTTGGCACCAAGAGGATCCATGAGACGGAAATTTGAAGGAAATCAAGCATTAAGATCATGTCACCGAAGCAAAACACTTTTCTATCCAACTTGTGCCAAACCAAAGAGGGTTTCAACCCTAGAGAAACCCTAAACACTTGCAATCCAATTGAAACCCTAAGAACTTGGTTGAAATTGAAACTCTAAATGGTTTTCCCAAACTCCAAATTTGCTTCCAAACCCTAAATGGATCCGGTTTCTAACTTATTATTTAATCACTTGATTAAATCACTTTCACATGCTATTAACCACTCAAATTCATGTTATGACATTATTATTCAATCCTTTAAACCTTGAAAATTTTATTGGGTCAGGCAAAACTGGATTTGGGCTTGATAGCAACTGAAACCCTCTTTAAATCCCAAGTTGAGACCCATTTGGTTAATGCCCACGAAATTGAGCCACCTTTGCAAGGCTTGTGGAGGAAGTTTCCCCTACCATGGCTGACCAAACACTACCTAAAGTAGCCTCAAGTTGTACTTGATGTGAAGCCCAAGGCCACCTCATCACCACCCCCTCACTCGGCAGTCCAAGGGCAGAAAATCATTGGCTGGTTTTGCCCCTTTTCTTGGCTGACACAAGCATAACTCCAAGTGTCAATCATAGCCCTCTCATCACCCCTCAAGTGTGTAAGAAGGCGTACAAGTTGATTCCCTTTCATTCCATCCCTTTCCAACACTTTTCTTGAAGAGAAACCTATAGGTTCTCTCAGACATATTTCTTGAGTCACTTTGCACGCACTTTTTGAAACTTTTATAAGTATTTTCTCACAAAGCTTCCTTTCCAAAACGTGTTCCTCCTGGAGTCTAGTTTCTTTAGATACTTTTGTTTTGATTTTAATGTTCATTTGATCAGTCAAAAGTTCTTTGAAGCTTGTAAAGGTCATTCTGAGCAATAAACTAGATAGTGCTTGTTATTTTGGTCTTTTTGACCAAGCAACTGGAAAGATATTGGTCTGATTGTTTTTATGTAGTGTAGTTAACATGTTTATACAAAATTTTGATGATTGGTAGTTTTATGTTATAAGCTTTTGTTGAAAGTTTTTCTTAGATCTAGAAAGTTGGAAACTATAAGAAGTAAAACAGTTTCTGTTTTATGAAAGCTTGGATCCTTTATGGTAAAATCATGCTCCAATGGCTTTAATATTTTTATATGATGATCCTAAGTCTGTGATATACATGTTAGGATGTTAGTTTGAAGATTTTTTGTATTGGTTTTGAAGATATGATTTTTTATGCATGAAGAGACTCGATTAGGTCACCCATTTGAGGTTTCCGAGTATATGGATGTTTTGATGCCAATATGGCCATGTGATCTTGAGTTTAATGCTAGGATCTAGTCTAAGACGTGATTTTTAACCATGTGATTTTGTTGGTTTGTGATTTTCTTCATAGTATGTTTCAGATCAAAGGATTTGATCAAAAACCAAACCTTAAGGCAATCGATTTTGAGTATAAGTGTTGAAGCCGAACGTTTGGTGTTTGATCTTGTGATTTTGTGATGTTTGCTTGATGATTCAAAGCATGATAATTCTTTGAAGTGCATTATGAATATATTGGAAGTGTATTTTTTAACATTCTTGGAAAAGTTTCAAAAAGAGACAAAACCTTGAGAATCCGAACCCACTAGGTAGAACTCACCCTTGAAAACCGACTTACAAGAGAAGGGTGCCTAGAGGCTTATAAACCACCAACAAATCCCATACTTAGTCGATGTGGGATTGTAACAACCACCACGCTCCATGTTGGTCTTGGCGCTCACACGGGCTGGCTGTGCGCTAAGTCTTTCCTAGCCCTGGACGAACACTGTCATGCCGACATCACCCCCCGTGCCGCACGATTGCAACCGTGCCAACATGGACTAGATACATGTGGTGGCTCTGATACCATTTGTTACGAACTCACAAGGTAGAACTCACTCTTGAAAATCGGCTTATAAGGGAAGGGTGCCTAGGGGCTTATAAACCACCAACCAATCTCATACTTAATCGATGTGGGATCGTAACAACTCTTGTTATGAGTTCCACAAATTGGGCTTGGGTTAAGGTGCAGAAGGGCCTCGGTGGTTAACCTAAAAGTGAGTCCAGGGCAAATTAAGGGAGCGGTGCATTTTGGAGGAAAGAATTGGGAAGAGTCATGTGCTCGTGTCTACAGTTTGTTATTTTTAGTATTTTGCTATATTGTCCTTTTCATGTTATTAGTCCACTTCTAAGCCACTGATTGGCATGGGTAGTTATTGGTAGATGGGGAGTCTAGAAAAGGGGAATTATGATTTTCATTGATTTCATCTGGAAGAATATTGATCAAGTTATTTTCTGTCTTTCATGGAGGTTGAGTATTCCTCGAAAATACTCGATTTCTCTTAATACAGTTTCCATACATTTCTCTACAATTCATCTGAGTTTATCACTACATTGACACTTTCCCTGTTTAGTTCATTACAATTGGCATAAGAGACACCAGTCCTTCATGGCTAAAAACACCAGATCCAAACATGCACAAGCAGAGAGGATTCAAGCCCACGAGAAGAGACTTCACACCCTGGAGGAAAGAATGCATGCAATGCGTGAGAATATCACTCAGTTGACTGAAATGGTCCGCACCATTGTCACCCAAACAGTTGTCCTTACTATTTGGGTGAGCTGCCCAAGATGCTGTGGAAAATGGGTAGTTTAACAGTTGGGAAACCTTTACTAGGGCCTTGCTATTACACTTTGGACCATCAGCCTATGATGATCCAATGGAGGCACTTACTCACCTCAAACAAGTCACTATTGTTGTCCAGTACAAAGCCCAGTTTGAAGCTCTTTCAAACAGGCTTAAAGGCCTGCCAGAAGCAAACAAACTCAGCTGCTCCTTAAGTGGGCTAAATGATGAAATCCGTCTACCAGTACGGATGTTCAACCCACTGAATCCTACTACTGCATTTGGGTTAGCAAAAATTCAGGAGGAATACTTAAATAGCTCCAAGAAATCTATGAGAGGGTGGATGGAGAAATCTATGGGGTCCTCCAGCTCGAGTCCTACTATTGGACCTCACCTAGGTCCATCACATGGACAGGGATAGCAGGGACAAAAATTCTTTAAAAATCCCAAGCATATATCCCTCAACTTAGATGGATGAGAAGAGGAAAAATGGAGTCCCTCACGTACATGCAAGTCACCAAGGGTTTATGTTCTTTAAGGATGGGATGATGACTCTAAGGACAAGGGGGAGGAAGTGTTCTTTGATTCTCAAGAAGTGGAGGACAGCTCACATGGGGAAAAGACAAGAAAATGGAGATTTCCTTGAATGCTATAACAAGGGCCCCAAACCCCAAAACCATGAGGTTATGTGGCTCCATTAGAGGGGAAAGAGTGATGATCTATAAAGCCTTAAGGGGTTTTCTTGGATTGATGAGGTATTACAGAAAATTCAAAAGAAACTATGGGCTTATAGCTGCACCACTAACAGCCCTTCTAAAGAAAAATGCCTTTACTTGAACCCATGAATCCACAATGGCCTTCCAACAGCTTAAACAGGCAGTTTCTCAGCCCCAAGTTCTAAGACTCCTAGATTTTACAAAAACATTCACTATCAAATGTGATGCTAATGGATGTGGCATAGGGGCAGTTCTCATGCAGGGGAGGCAGCCCATTTTTTTTTCAGCAAAGCCTTGAAGGGTAAGGTAATAGCGTTGTCCACTTATGAACGAGAGTTACTTGAACTAGTGACAGCAGTGTAAAAGTGGCGGCCTTATTTATTAGGCCAGGCTTTTGTGGTCAAAACTGACCAACAACCCCTAAGATCTCTGCTTGAACAAGAAGTGGGTACCCCAGCAAAGCAGAAGTGGGTCACCAAGCTAATGGGCTATGATTTTACAATTGAATTCAAGAAAGGAAGAGAGAATAGAGTGGCAGATGCCCTCTTAAGAAGGGATGATGATTCTGAGGAAGAAAGTGCACTACTGGCCATTATTTCTTTTCCCACTGCTGAGTGGGTCACTGAACTCAAGCAAAGTTACAGCACTAAGCCTAAGCAACTGAATCTATTACAAAGGTTTCAGTTTAAGCATGATTTGCTTAAAGGGTACTCAGTGCAGCAGGGGCTACTGCTTAAGAGGGGGAGATTTGTTATTTACCCTGACTTTGGGTTCAAGGAGAGGGTCTTACAATTTATACACAGCAACCTAACAGTGGATCACTCTGGGTTTCTAAAGACCTATCAACGTACCAAGAAAGTTTTTTTTTTGGCATGGGATGATGTGACGCCCTCAGATTCGGCTTGGGATCGGACGGACATCCGAAGCATCGGGACATGCAACACAAGGTTACATGTTCTCGTTCATGACATATAAAATGCAATGTTCCTAACATGCATCTAACATTATGTAATATTCGCAGCGGATAATTTTTTTTTTTTAGCAATACAATGCTCCAAACTTATAATATCCCAAATAGTTAAAACATGAACCATGCATACTTAAAACATCCACGATTACAACATGGGTTTCAGAAGACTGTAATCTCAAAACAATAGAGACCTGACTCCATAATTACATTGCCAAAATACACTATTGGGCTAGTTCATTGAGTAACTTGCGTAACTTGACTAATGATGCCGGAATACTATCCAAAGACCTAACTATGGAGGCTACAAGCTCCGTGTTGCGTCTACGGCGTCTAGACAACCTCCTCCAGTCTGCCAATGTTTGCTCCCTGCTCTGATCCTGAGACATCGCCTACTATTCGGGAGGAATGGTAGTTGAGACTACCACGGTGAGATTTGATCACAAATCTCAGCAAGTTAACAGGAAACCTCCACATAGGTTAATGATGCATGCGTGGTAGTAAAAACATGAATGCATAATCAAAGTCATTAGTAAGCATAGTATAACTTGACATATAGCATGGCATAAATGACATTACTTGAACTTAAACTTAGCTTCATGTGACATGGCATATACGTGAACTTAAAACATAACATGGACTAGCAACATAGTATGAACGTGAACTTGAAACATGACATGGACTTGAAACATAGCATGAACGTGAACATACATAATTTGAACATGAACTTGAACATAACATGGACCTGAACACAACATAACATAAACGTGAACTTGAAACATAACGTGAGTGTGACATAACATGAACGTGAACTTGAACATAACATGAACATGAACATAACATGACATAAACATGAACTTGAAACATATTCTTATCTTATGGGATCACCATGATTGAGTAGTCTTATCTCATGGGGTTACCATGATTGTGTGCTCTTATCTCATGGGGTTAACATGATTGACATGAATGTAAACTTGAACATAACATAACGTGAAACATAACTTGAACGTGAAATACATGAACTTGGAATCTTATTCAATGGACTTAATTAGTAAAGTGACCATACGGGTGCTACACGGGTCCGCTTGAGCCTTATGTCCCTGCCGATTACTGCATCACAACACAGGTGTCTATACTAGCTATGAGTGCATTAATACGTACTCCACAGTTGATGTGGCCCCACGTATTCTACTTGTCACAATTGCTGTGTCTCACGTAGTGTATGCTCCACAGTTATTGTGGCCCTATACTTCATGCTCCACAGTTGTTGTGGCCCTACGAATTATTTGTGCCACAATTGTTGTGGACACACGTAACATAATGTGTGGCTCCATCAGCGTTGGTGCCTGGCGCGCTTCAGTGACTAGCTAGTTAGGCTCCATTCGCAACCTGTTAACTGTACTTCATCAACTCTGAAAATTTCACACCTATTTAGACACTCCAGCGTGAACAAAGGAGTTCCACTAGGATATTACCACATCCTAGCGCTTAGGATTGTGATTGATTTGAATAACTTAACTGACATACATGACTTTTTGTAACGTGACGTGACATAAACGTAAGACGACAGACATGACATACTTTGAGACATAAATGTAACAGACAACAATTCATAACATGTCATACATGTAACAGACAACATTTTATAACATGGCATAACATGTAACAGATAATATTTCATAACATGGCATAACATGTGACAGTGAGTATTATGTGACATGACATACGTGTAACAGATAGCATACGTAATGTGACATACTTGAAACAGATAGTAACATGAAACAGAATATATTGTGTACAGATAAGTATTTCATGACAGAATAATTCTTGTAATAGATAAACATGTGATGACATGGCATATATAACAACATACAAACATAAACTGTAGTCTCCTTACCCATCACACATACATAGTAAACTAATAGTAAGTTAAGAGTCGATCGTCGCGTTCTACAAGAATAAAGCACGAAACACAAGGAATTGTAAGAGGATATTCTAAAAGTTGGAAATTTAATTACTAACAATTAGAAAAGTGAAAAGGGCCAACTGAGAGTAAAATTACCATTTTACCCTCTATATGTGGGAAAATGATCATTTTACCCCGAACTTAAGAATTTCACATCCTAACTCCAAAATTTACATTCCTCATGTAAATTTTGTCCTAGACTCAATTATCAACTTTGAAAAATTTAAAACCATTCACAACTATGGAAAATTCACAATGGCCAAAACATTCATAGGCCATTTCCCTTAATTTTGGTTGCAATTTTTTCCATCTTCAAAACCTATGATTAAACCAAAATTTTGTATCAAGGATCTTCCTATCCTAAGTTTAAAAATAAACTTAAAATATCCATTAAGAAAAGCTAATCATCAACACCAAACTTTTTGTAAAAAGACCCTAACTTTTTAACAAAAAGTAAACCCTTAAATTACAAGTTTTGACCTTAATAAAAACATCTCAAAGAATTCCAAAAAATTAAATCTTACTTCTAACATATTCATAACATTATCCTAAGATCAACCATGATTTAAATCATCAAATAAAAGTCACCAAAATCACAAAACAACACTTGGAGTTTTTTAGTTTTAAACTTAGTCCAAAAACAGAAACTTTTCTCTCAACTAACTTTGATCAATCTCTTGATCCATGGCTCAAAGACATGTGATCTTCAAACTAAAACATCTCATGGTTTAAAAAAATGTGTCCTAAAGAAGATCCAACCATCAGACGTAAAATATCATGGCTAAAATTCAACAAAACATGGATCTATCCCAAAAACATCAAATCTTAGGCCAAACCGAAATCCTCTTGCATAGAAAATCATAATTTTAAAACTAATACTAAATATCTTTGAAATAACATCCTAACATGTATATAAGAGGCTTGAGATCATCATAGAAAAATATCAAAGCCTTTTGAATAAGATCAAACCACGAAATATTCAAACCTTCACAAAACAAAAACTGTTTTTCCACTTCTAGTTTTCAAGTTTCTAAATCTAAGAAAATCTATCATCAAAAGCTTTATTAATCCAACAAAACCTCAATGATAATTCATAAACACCTACTAACAACACTCCATAAAAGTTTCAGACCAAGATATGTGTAACACCTGGGTCGAGCAACAAACAATTTTATAAAAATTTTGTTTTTGATTTATACGTATGAAGAGCCTAGTTATTTCTTTTAGTATTTTTTTTATTTAGACTACAGGCTTAGAGTCTTTGTTTTGATCAGTTATGACTTTTTTTTTAAAAGAATTTGAGTCGTGACCCACTCAAGAAAAAGCCCAAACCCGTGTTATATTTGCATTAGACTCCACATTCCATTTCTTTTTCACTGCTTGCACGCCTCTTTATCTCATCTCTAGGGTTTTATTTTTTTGGTCTTTCAATTACCTATATATTCACATCCTTCGTGCATGAGGATAACCCAAAATAGTGTTGCCGTCTCCTCCCCCATCTTCCTCATGCGCTGAAGCCGCCACCCTCCACAACCTCCATGCAATCGCTGTCACTACCTCCCATTACCTGCTAGCACAACCACACACAGAGTCAGCTTTGCACCTCCGTTTGCCATCCAACACCCTCACAGAAGCCTTCACATGTGCGTCACCGCTGCCTCTACGTTACAACCCCCCACAGTGCCATCCTTACACCACCACCGTGATAGTTGATGCTCTGCCTTGCACCCCGTACTCAGCCGCCGATAAGCTTTGGACGTGAAGGGCTCTGTTTTTGCACGCTGAAACAGGGGAAGCATCCCCACCGTGAGCCACATCATTAGCCCCCTCCACTTCAATGCCACTACCATCAGAAGACACCGGAGGATGAGCCTCCACCTTCGGACGCTGCCCTGGTCAACTCCTAGCTCCAGACCATCGCACGCCTCGCTGCCTCACTGTGAGATTCTATTCTCTCTCACACTGAGCTCTCTCTCCATCTCTCTCTAACCTTCTCTCTCTTCATGCACGTGACCTGCAGCCGCCCTCAGTAGTGCCGCCGTAGACTTCCACCCAAGCCACCGCTGCACATAACTTTCAGTATGCATGGCTCTGTTACGTAATTTTAGCTTGTTTCAAATAACTCATGATCTCCTTGTTATTACGGAAATGCCATCAAGGCTTTGTTTATGGTTTATAGTTTTATACATGGCAAAGCTCATACTCCTTTTAAGTGTTTTTACAATTTTGCCTTTCCAATTATAAAACTATCAAGAGTTTTAATTACATTTTTATCCTTAGTATAAATTCATGGCAGAGTTATATTTTTATGGACTTTGTTTTTAAGTCACAAAATTTTATATTTTAAGCAGATGGTATTTTATTTAAATTAAACTGTGTTTAATTGGATTATATTCCAATGATACCAATTTCTATATTGAACTATATTAAAATAAAGGTTTTTGTTAAATTATATTCATTTTTGTTGGATCTAATTAATTATTATATTAATGTATAAGTCGGGGAAGTATTATTTGATATCGATGAAATTTAGAAATGTGACGATATTTTAGGATTACATGAATTTAGGTTCTTGAGGAATTAAAATAGCTTATTTTAGCATCTTAGACTTAAATATTGAAATACGTGTTCGATAGGAAATTTATGAAAATTACGTGATTGTGTTATAGGTGACGATTAATATCTGTTTGGCATTTTTTGAGGAAATTTCAAAAAAAGCTAGGAAGTTCAGGTAAGCGGGGTTCCTATGCTAGACTTTGCATAAAATAAAATGAAACGAGGTTGCTTTTGAAAATATGCATGTTTGTTTTGAAAAGAAATCATAAAACAACTACATATATGTGTTATGCATATGCATGAAAGTTGTATAAGAGAAAGTATTTTTTGTCATGACTGGTGTAGACATGAGCTAATTTGTGTATTCTGTATTCTGATTAAAGTCTGATTCCGATGGTTCTGTTCTATTCTAGTAAGGCCCAATCACGGGTGATAATAGTGAATACGGCCCAGTCACGAGTAATAATTGTAACGCCCCAAACCCAGGTGGCTTGGAGAATTACTACCTGTCACTCATAAACATGTCTCCCAACACATCCAAAGAATAATCTCCAAAGACTTCATAAGCGAAATCAATCTCATATCTTCTAAATAATCTTATTACAAACTCCACACAATCTTTAATGCAATAATAATAAATCAAAGGGTCCACAATCTCCCGGTAATAGTAACAAACCAAACTGATAAAACCATAGGTCCTACTAAACCCAAAATATAATTAAATCTTGACATAATAAACTGATACATCTTAAGTCTCAATAAATCTAAACATCAAGAAGAACCTCAAACTCTTCTTCTAACAATGATACCCTTAGGTACACGACCGTCTATCCATATCTAGCCAAGCTCTAAATTCTATTCCTGACCCCCAGTTGGGTCTTCAATAACATCTGAAAAATAATGAAGATAAGGGGGTGAGTTATCAACAACTCAGTAAGCAGAAAACCTATACTAGTGTGTAAACATGAGCCCTTTTTAGAAAGTTTAGTATGCAGATACAAAACATTTTATTTTCATGTGCATATCTCAATACGTATTATTAGTAAAATCAGAGCAACATTTCAACCCTTTCATAATCATAAACCATTTCATATTCAAGAACACTTTGGCATAACATAACTGAATATCTTCATCTTATCATATCATATCGCATCATATCAAATACCATGTTTAACCCCCGTGGTAGGGTTGTGCAATCCCCGGTGGCCAAACCAGGCAGTATCATATTGTGAAACTTTCTCTTTTTCAATCTCGGAGCCCCGAGTGTGCACATAGGAAAGAACACATAAAAGACCACTTTGTTTCCAAAGTGGGTGCACTCATATCATATCATATCATGGTGGTACCAACCATATCACGTGAACCAGCATCATCATATCAGAACCATATTCAAAATCAGAATCAAACACATAAGTATGCCAAAGGTTTTTAGATGTTATATCAAAATAATACAGAATACCAAAACAGAATCAGACAGTTTACACACACTGTCAACAAAAGCCATAACATCTTTCTAAATAAATGCACAATTTTTCATATTCTAAATATCGCTCCCTTTTTCAGATTTCAGAAACCACATGATAAAATTTAGCTCATGTCTACACAATGCATGTCAGAACATATTTTTCCTTTTTCATAAAGATTTGATGAATAATGCAGTCAAGTGACCTAGGTTGATCTTTGTTTTCACAAGTTCCCATCATATCACAAAATATACAAGTTTTCATTAAATCAACCTCAGTTTTATTAATTTGTATAAAACCTAGCATAAGAACCCCGCTTACCTGACTCCTACAGCGTATTATCTATACCTTGAATATGGTCTCTATCCGTCTCGTCACCTATTCATAAAAATATATAAACTAAGTATTAAAGTCCAACAACACAAAATTGGTTTTAGACAACTTAAGACCCAATTTCTAGACCATTATTCAGCAAGTTAATCCAACTCAAACAACCAAATAACAATCTGGACAGCCCACACTTCGACCCAAAATATTCTATACCAATCTCATTATTGTCCAATACAAGCATCAAAACCAATGTCAACTCAAATTATCACTAACTCACACTTATTTCAGCAGCTCGTAATCTCAAACAATCACCAACAATTTAACCCAAAACAACATTACACAGTGCACATTTTTTTCCATTCACAACTCCATAACAGAAAATAAAACCCAACACTTCAAAATATTAAACTGCACTCAACAAAATAAAATTCCCTTCTAAATATTTCCTCAAACACCAATCCAACAAATCCACTACAATGCAACTCCAAATAATCCAAACTTAGAACATTCCAACATATGAAGTTCGCTTATACAGAGAAATGCCCAAAGAACAGCCCACGGACTACTCTAATATGAAAACATGACCCATAAATTCCATTGAAAAAGACTAGAGGTTGAAGTGTGTGTGTGCACACAAGAAACTGAGAACAAGAATAGCTTACCTACGGAAGCTAAAATCTCTAGTAGTGGCTTCAAAGATTACACGAAGAACAAACCCAAGGACCCACAAAACGTAAACCCAAACCACACGGCAACACAAAACTACAGAGATGAGGAAAATCAATAAATAACAAGAAGAAAAACTGCACGGTTTATAGCAGAAGGAAACCGAAATTTAAAGGGATGAAAATGGAACCCTTACCAGTCGAAAATGGAGGGATGAGAAGTGATGCTCACTGACTTGCAGAGGAAGAACCGAAATGCAAATGGAGAGGAAAAGGAGACGCAGCAGATGGCAACCCACCGAAAACTAGATGCAGCGCAAGAGGGAAAACTGAAAATGAGGAGCTTTGGACCTGGGATTCGTAAATCATAGAGTAAAGCCAGCGACAAGAAATAAAAATGAAACCGGAAAGAAAATGAGAGACGTGGAAGAAAGAGTTGCGGGAGAAATCAAAACTGGGACTGAAATGCGAAAAGAGTGGGAGAAAGAGACGGAAGCAAAGGAAGAAGAGAAAAAAAAAAAGAAAAAAAAGCACTAACCTCCCAAAACGGCGTCGTTCGGAAGGCCTTCAAGACAAAAGAATGGCTGGGCCATTTCACGCATTGGTCCGGGCCTCACAACGCCTGGGCCTTACATCATGGTATACGGCCCAACCACGGGTTATAATGGTAGATGCGGTCCTTTCACAGGTTAGAATGGTGGTTTATAACCCTACCACGGGGGTTAAACATGGTATATGTGCCAACCACGGGTTATAATAGCAGATATGGCCCTTCCACGGGTTATAATGGTGGTTTATAACCCTAACACGGGGGATAAACATGGTATATATCCCGATGTGATGCTCTGATTGATGAAGATGATGTCTCAATTTTTGATATGCCAAAGGATTTTTGGAATAAGAATGTTTTTCTGAAAGTTTCACTCTGATATTTTTGTAACATGTTTTGTTATTTGCATTCTAAAAGTAAATGTTTATGTTTCTACATTCTGAAAGTAAACATCTTGTTTTGCATTCTGAATTCTAAAAATGCTCATATTCACATACTAGTATATTTTCTCTGCTTACTTAGTTATTGATAACTCACCCTTATCTTTACAATATTCTTCAGATAATTTTGATGCATCAGCTGGAAGTCAAGAGTAAAGTTTGATGATCATAGAGGAATAAGTGCCAGAGGGTACAAGTTTCTTGGAGAGTCGTATTTAATAGGTTTATGGTTTTATGTTATTTGATATTTGGAGTCCTGGATATTTCTAAATATTTATGGAGTTTTTTTTTTAATTATCTCATTGAGGTATTTTTTGGTATCCTGATAGAGGAACATGTATTTTGGATTGAATAAATGGATTTGTACTTTTTGGGAATATTGGAGTATTTAAATATGTTATGAAAGTTGGATTTAGGTTACAAGAGATAACTCTCCGGACCTCCGGGAACGGGGCGTTACAATATGTCCACTATCTTGGTCAAAAATTCCAAAACATATCATACTCTCCAGTTTCACGCCCAGATCGACCTTTCCATAGTTAAAAACATTTTTGACGATCAAATTAGCATGGAATGGAACTCATAAGATATCCACGGAAACTAGACTCGGAGGCAAACAACTTTTATGAAAGAGTCATAATGAGAAAATACTTGCAAAGGGTTGAAAATGGCCAAGCCAAAAGACCCAAAAATCTGCCAGAGAGAGCTCTTTTGGGTTTCTCTCTAAGAACGGGGGAAAGAAATGATAAAATGGAGAGAAGTGTGTCTTGAACGACTTTAGACTCCTGGAGGGGGAAGTTCTGGGCTTGAAAGACCCTTTATTGGAGTTGGCTATATAACATAAAGTGAAGAGTAATGAGAAAAGGGCTGCCTGCAGCAACTGTGAGAGATGAAGGTTGATGGAGTGGACTTCTGCTTCACATCAAGGCACTAATGGGTGCAGCCAATGGCAGTAGATGGTATGCCATGTGGGGGAGGAAACTTCTTCAAGAAGCTTTGCCAAGGTGGCCAAATTCTTGGGCCATGGTGGGCCTCAACCACGTGGGCTTCAATTTGGGGTTTAAAGGGGGTTTGGTTAGGATTTGAGATGCTATCAAGCCCAAATCCAACTTTTCTTGGCCCAATCAAATTTCCAAGGTTTAAAAGGTTGGATAATGATGTCATAACAAGTATTTGATTAATTAATAGCATGTGGAAGTGATTTAATCAAGAGATTAAATACAATGCTAGAAATCGGATTAAAAAGGGTTTGGAGGCCAACTTTAGGGTTTGCAAAACCGTTTAGGTTTCGGTTTCAACCAAGCTTTTGGGGTTTCAATTGGATTCCAACCATTTAGGGTTTCGCTAGGATTGAAACCTTCTTTGGTCTGGCACAATTTGGTTGATCAGATGAAATAAAGCTTTGCTTAAGTGGCATAATCTCACACATTGACTTCCTTCACAAATCCATCTAATGGTTACTCATTGGTGCCAAGTGTCTAATACTATTCACTATGTGTGGCTAAGATCTTGCCAAGTGTCCAAATAAAACTTCACTAACCTAATTTGGACATTCCACATTGTGATTTTGAAAATACTACACTAGGTGCGCTTATCGTGGCTACTATTCACTCCAAAAAAATGCTTAAAAAATTATTAATTCAACCTCAAAGTGCCCCTAAAAATAATTTCACAATTTCGATCAGGCGTTTCGTCCGAAATTATGAAAATTAGCTATTGCGCCATAAAATCTTAAATAATCAACTTGTTTAATGGCGTAGACCAAAACACATTCTAACACTTCTAACTACCTGAAATAATTAAACTCATATTTCTAGCACCATAGTGAGTGATATTACTGATTATGTTGACAGACTAAAACCTCTGCGATTGGTCGATTCGTAAAAACTTATGGTGTTTTCACGAGATTCCTAAAGTCAATTGAAATTCCACCAGTGAATTTCTAGCAGGCTATTTCAGATGAAGAAGGATATCAAAAACTTGGTCAAATGTTGTGACATCTGCCAGGCTAACAAGAATGAAAACATTCTTCTTGCAAGCCTTTTACAACCCCTTCCTATTCCTGAATAGGCTTGGCAGGAAATTTCCATGGATTTTGTGGAGGGTCTTCCATCATCCAAGGGGGCCAATGTGATATTAGTGGTTATTGACAGACTCACAAAGTATGGCCACTTCATGAGTCTGTCACACCCTTATATTGCCAGTGAGGTTGCTCAAGTTTATGTAAGGGAGGTGTTCAAATTGCATGGCTTTCCTAGAGCCATCGGGTCTGATAGGGACCCTACATTCCTCAGTGCCTTTTGGAGGGCCTTATTTACACTACAAGGAACATCATTAAACTATAGCTCAGCTTACCATCCACAGAGTAATGGTCAAACCAAGGCCTTGAATAAGGCAGTGGAAGGTTACTTAAGGTGCTAGGTGGGGCTAAGCCTAGACAGTAGGTGCAGTGGCTATCTCCTGCAGAGTGGTGGTATAATAACTCTTACCACGCCTCTGCAAAGATGTCCCATTTTGAGGCTTTATACAGTTATCAACCTCCCAAACTAACAACATATGCACCAGGCACTACATCCAACGACACAGGAGACAAGCTTCTAAGAACTAGAGAATAGATCAGGCAAATTTTGAAAGAAAGCTCCAGTTTGCACAACAAAGAATGAAAAAGCTTGCAGATTTAAGAAGAACTGAAAGAGAATTTGAGGTAGGGCAGTGGGTTTACCTCCGTCTGCAGCCCTACCCCAAGAAGTTAGTGGCAACAAAGCACAATCTCAAACTTTCCCCCAGGTTTTATGCCCCTTTTAGGGTGGCGCAGCGCCTAGGGGAGGTGGCTTACTGTTTGGATCTATCGCCAGAGTCAAGGATCCACCCTGTCTTCCACGTCTCCTACCTCAAACGGAAGCTCGAAGCCCAGATTTAACCTCTGCCACCACTCCCGCCAATAAATGAAGACAGAGAAGTTCTCCCCGAGCCAAAGGTGGTGTGGGACTGTCTCGTGAACCACTATGGGAACCGACCTCACACGGAGGTACTCGTGAAGTAGGTGGGGGTTTCTGTCGAGGATAATAGTCGGGAGGTTCTATCGAAGCTTCAGGAGGCATATCCCTACCTGGTGGGTCAGGTTCTTTAAGAGGGAGGGCTTGTTATGAGGCCCACGAATTGGGCTTTGGTTAAGGTGTAGAAGGGCCTCGGTGGTTAACCTACAAGTGAGTCTAGGGCAAATTAAGGGAACGGTGCATTTTGGAGGAAGGCAACACAATAGCAGCGAATCAGAGGAAAGAATTGGGAAGAGTCATATGCTCGTGTCTACAGTTTGTTATTTTTAGTATTTTAGTATTTTGTACTTTTCATTTTATTAGTCCACTTGTAAGTGATGGAAACCAAAGTGGGCCTAGACTTAAAGATCATTTGCATGTTCCAGATGGGTTAATTATAAGATCAAGAGCTAAGAAGATCAAGGAAGCAATACAATGATTGGTGCAATCCACTTAGGATGAGTCTAACAAGAGCCAAATATTTAAGATGGGCTTGAAAGAAGCAGATCCAATGATCATCCACGTGATACAAGCTATGGAAGAGTGTAACATAAATTATGTCTTATTTCTTATGAACTAGGGTTTTTGAGAAGGCCTTGTATTTTGGCCAAGGCCTTATTTGGAAAGTTACTTTTTAGGAACTAGGGTTTAATGAGGTACTGTAAGGAGTTACTGTAGACGCAGTACTATAGTCGTGGCACTATTCATCTAGGGGTAGTTTTGAAAGAAAGGGTTTTATTTTGGCTAGGATTTTAATTAGGTTGAGGTTTAAATACTCTTTGTAACCTCATTTTAAATAGTTTATGAAATTTGATGAATTTATTCATTGTGAATTGAGTTTATCTCATCTTGTTCTTAATTGAACTTTTGAACTTATCAAAGGTAAATTACAACATTTGTGGCATTCCTCCTTTATAATCTAGGTTCTTGAGACGGGTTCTTCAACGGATCTAGATTTTAATATAATCTAGGTTTTTGAAACGATTTCTCATCGGGTCTAGACTCTCCATCCATTGACTTGATTTTGGCTTTCTTGGATAGTTTTCAAATTGATTGTGGGTTCAAGGGATTCCATTCTCACGGGTTTATATCATTTTGTATTCAAAGCAAGGTTTCCAATCAGGTCTGATTCTATCTTTTAATTTAATTTTGATTCTAGGGCTTCATTTTTCTAGGGTTGCAAAAAAATAAAAATAAAAATTGTAACAAAAAGTATGCTACCGAAATTCTGAAGGTTTTTTGGTTTGACTAAAATTTGCATCTCCTAAGGTTTCAAAATTCTAGGGTTTCTTGCATCTCTAATTTTCTCAATTGCTTGGAGTGTCATTCCATTGATTATCTTTTACTTCATTGTCAATGCTTGCGTGTGTTTGGATTCAATTGCTTGATTTTCACAATTGAATATTGTTGTTTGTGATTGAATTAGAGAAAAGAAGAGAAAAGAAAAGAAAGGAAAGGAAAGAAAAAAAAAAAGAAAAGAAGGAAAAGAAAAAAAAAATCAAAAAAAATCAAAAAGAAGAGAAGAAAAGAAGAAAAGAAAAGAAAATGTAGCATATTCAAAAGTTACTACATAGTTACAGCAAAGAGAAAGAAAGACATTTGTTGATTGAGTTTTATCATCAAAGGGGTTGAATACATCTTCCTAATTGGTATCTTGTTTTATAATTACTATTTCCCTTGTATAAATTACTTGAGTCTTGTAACAGCCCGCTAGAAATTCATTGGTGGAATTTCTATTGACTTTAGGAATCTTTTGAAAAACCCATAAGTTTTTACAAATCGACCAATCGCTCAGGTTTTAGTCTGTCGTCATAATCAATGTTATCACTCACTATGGTGCTAGATTTGTGAGTTTAATTATTTGAGATAGTTAAAAATGTCAGAATGCATTATGGTCTACGCCATTAGACTTAGTGGATTATTTAGGATTTTATGGCGCAATAACCATTTTTCATAATTTCGGACGAAACGTCTGTTGGAAATTGTGTAATTATTTTTAGGGGCACTTCGGGGTTGAATTTCGGTAAACGATTTTCACTATAGGTTAATATGAATATTTAGAATTTTTCAGTACTAAGTTTATTATGCATTTTTTTGGGAGTGAATAGTAATCTCGATAAGCGCACCCAGTGCAGTGTTTTCAAAATCACTGTGTGAAATGTCCAAATTAGGTTGGAGGAGTTTTATTTGGACACTTGGCAATATCTTAGCCACACATAGTGAATAATATTAGAGACTTGGTACAAAGAGGAACCATTAGATGGATTTGTGAAGGAAGTCAAGGTGTGAGATCATATCACCTAAGCAAAGCTTTGTTTCACCTGATCAACTAAATTGTGCCAGACCAAAGAGGATTTCAACCCTAGCAAAATCTTAAATGGTTGGAATCCAATTGAAACCCCAAAAGCTTGGTTGAAACCGAAATCCTAAACGGTTTCCCCAAACCCTAAAGTTGGTCTCCAAACCCTTTAAGAAATGTTGTCTGTTATTTGGTATGCCATGTTACGAAATATTGCATGTTATATGTATGTCATGTTATGAAATGTACTCTGTTGCATTTATGTCTTGAAGTATGTCATGTCTGTCATCTTACGTTCATGTCACGTTATGCTACGTCAGGACTTTTATCTTTTATGTCACGTTCATGTTACGTCACGTTACGAAATGTCATGTATGCCAGTTAAGTTATTTATTTCAATCACGACCCTAAGCGCTAGGATGGGGTAATATCCTAGTGGAACTCCTTTGTTCATGCTGGAGTGTCTAAATAGGTGTGAAATTTCCTGGGTTGACGAAGTACAGTCAACAGGTTGCGAATGGGGCCTAATTAGCTGGTCACCGGAGAGCGCCAGGCACTAATGTTGATGGTGCCACACATTATGTTACGTGTGTCTACAGCAAGTATGGCACAAACAAATAAGTCATGGGGCCACAACAACTGTGGAGCATGAAGTATGGGGCCACAACAACTGTGGAGTAAACACTACGTGAGACAACAATTGTGACATGTAGAATACGTGGGGCCACAACAACTGTGGAGTACGTATTAATGCACTCACAGCTGGTATAGAAACCTGTGATGTGATGAGGTAATCGGCATGGACACACGGCTCAAGAGGACCTGTGTAGCACCCATATGGTCACTTTAATGATTAAGTCTATTGGATAAGATTTCAAGTTCATGTATTTCACGTTCAAGCCATGTTTCAAGTTCACGTTATGTTATGTTCAAGTTTACGTTCACGCAATCATGGTAATCCCATGAGACAAGAATATGTTTCAAGTTCATGTTATGTTATGTTCACGTTTACGTTATGTTCCAAGTTCACATTTATGTTATGTCATGCTCAAGTTCATGTTCAAATTATGCATGTTCACGTTCATGCTATGTTTCAAGTCCATGTTATGTTTCAAGTCACGTACATGCTAAGCTTCAGTTTCAGTTTAAGTTATGCCAGTTATGCTATGTTGTATGTCAAGTTATGTTACGATTACTTATGATTTGATTATACATTCATGCGTTTACTGCCATGCATGCATCATTAATCTATGTAACTTGATAAGATTTGTAATCAAATCTCACTGTGGTAGTCTCAACTACCATTCCCCCCAAATGGTAGATTTTGTTATAGGATCTGAAGGAGAATCGGGAATCGACCAGCTGGAAACGGTCGACTAAGCGACGGTGCGACGTAGATGGTAGTACAGTAGTTACCTCAAATTACTACTTGTATTTGTGGAGTTCAATCTCCAGCACTCTTTTGATCACAACCATATGGACTATTGTTGTGATCTTAGTTATTTAACATGTCATTAAGTATGAAGTATATTTTAAGTATTTGAGATATTTTAATTTGGTGCATAGTATTGCTAAAGAAAGAAAGAAATATCCGCTGCGAATATTGCATAATGCTAGATGCATCTTAGGAACATTGCATCTTATATGTCATGAACGAGGGCAAGTAACCTTGTGTTGCATGTCCCGATGCTTCAGATGTCCATCCGATCCCAAGCGGAATCTGGTGGAGTCATCAGGTGGGCTTGGTTTTGGGTTATTATATGGACCTTATGTCCGATTTGTGGGGCCTATATATGGCCACAAAGGCATACTAGGTTGAGTTCTAATCTTTGGGTCTTTCCTCAATTGGGCCAAATTCTTGAATCTTACTAAGTTAGGCCTATGCTTACTAAGTTGGGTCTAATACCCTGGGTCTAATAAGTTAGGCCCATAGTCTTGTGTCTGATAATCAAAACCTAAAATTTTTTGTCTTCCAAGTTGGCCTAAGGTCTTCACTCTTACTAAGTTAGGCCCAATGACCTTATGTCCTTTACATTGGGCCTATTTTCTAGTGTCGTCCAAGAAAGGCTTAAAACTTTATATCTCCCAAGTTGGGGGCCTAAGGCTTTTTAACATCTTATCATTAGCCCATCACATCCTTAGTGCATTAGGACCCTAAAGTCTTATGTCCATCAAATAGAGCCTAAAGTCTTACTGCCTCTCCTAAGCATTTATACCCAAAAAGTTTAGGCCCTTAGTAAACTACTCATTGGGTCTTCTCCAATTCCATCAAATATTTAACCCAATTTGCTTAGCCCATTAATGTGGCAACCATCCAATATGTCATGTGCCATTCTCTTATGGGCCTCTTAGCTTCTTATCCTCAAAATTAATAAAGCACTACAAATTCTCCAAAATAATTTTGTTAAACCAATCAAGCTCCAAAAATTTTCTTTTCCTCAAAATCAATATTGCACTAGAATCTTTTAATAATTCTACTAGACCCAAAGTATACGGTCCTCTTGCCAACTCAAATATCCAAAATTGTTCTTATTCTCAAATAACTCAACTCCTAATTAACTAGGACTGAGGCTACTAAGGTCAAGGCTTAAGGAGATTTTTAGGCGGGGTGTTACACCCCATGCCCCCACCAAGCAAGAAACTAGTTTCGATTGTTTGGTCACATTTCACCCAAATAGAGGGTAGTGACCCCAATAACCCCCAAGCTTAGTGTAACCATTGTGGTAAAGTGTATATGTCACCATAGGAGACATGGTACATCCCAATTGAAGGTCCACTTAAAAGAACAATGTAAAAGAGTCCAAGATTATAATCCTTACAAGAAAAGAGTCAATCTAGACTAGAGATTGGACTTTAAAAAAATGGTGGATAGGAGTAATGGGGGGGGCGGGGAGTTGAAGGAATTTATAAAGTATGATTAGGACGAGTGTAGGAGACACCTAGCTCGTATGGTCATAATGGACAAGCTACTGTTTCAGTTTGTTGATGGCAAAGGGTTCCAAGCATATTCTGGTACTTGGAACCTAAGTTTAACATTCCATCTCGCCACACGGTAGCCAAGGATATTAGGAAACATTACGGTGTAGAAAAAAACTTGTTGAAAAACCAATTGGTGGGTCAAAGAGTTTAAATCAACAATGATACATGGACATCTGTCCAGAATTTTAATTATATGTCTTTGACAGCACAATTTATAGATTGTGATCAGGAATTACACAAAAAAATTATAAAGTTTTATAGAATTTTCTATCACAAGTGTCAAACCATTGTGAGTGCCTTGGTTACCACAATAAAGGAGTGGGGGTTGGAGCGGGTTGTCATAGAAATGGTTGACAATACCTCTTCTAATAATGTCACTATGGGGCTTCTTAAGAACTATCTTAGAGAGTCCAATCAGTCAATCATGGGTGGTGAGTGTTTGCATGTGAGATGTGATGCACATATTTTAAATCTTATTCTGACTGTTGGTTTGAAAGATCTTGATGATTCGATTGCAAGTGTTAGAATTGCAGTGAGGTTTGTGAGATCTTCACCTACTAGATTTGAGAAATTCAAGGTTATTGTGAAGTCTACGGGTATTGAATGCAAAAAGGGTCTTTGTCTTGATGTTCCTACAAGATGGAACTCAACCATCTTGATGTTGGAAACGGCCCATAAGTATAAGGGTGTCTTTAATTTATTGGGTGACAAAAATATTTAATATGTCAACTATTTTGACATTGATAGTGGATTAGGCAAGCCTATTAATGATGATTGGGAGGTAGTTGGGATTTTTGTAGAATTTTTGGAGCATTTCTAGGAGGTCACAATCAGGCTTTCTGGTTCTTTGTATCCTAAATCCAATGATTTTTGTTAGCAAATATGTAAGGTGAAGAAGAATTGGATGACATGTGCGGGAGTGACCAAACTAGGCTACGGGAAATAGTATTGAGCATGAGGGTTAAGTATGATAAGTATTGGGAAGATTTTAGTAGGATAAACATTTTTCCCATATGTGGTTGTTTTTCTTGACCCCCATTACAAATTTGATGCCATGATGTATGGTTTGGGATTGGTGCATGGGAAGGTATGGGCGGATCATATTGTGGCAAGGGTTAGGGAAACCCTTGGTAGATTATTTGATAAGTTTGGCGTGTTCAGGGGTGATAATATTTCGGCATGTATACCTTTTGCACCACCTCCTCCCGAAATCAAGATGGGGGAAAAGGCATAGGTTGGAGTGGGGTGAGAGGTTGGAGTAGGACCCCTGGTCCGTCATCCTAGAGAGGCACAGTCAAAGTTGGATAGATACTTGGCATCAGATTCGCACCCATTTATGCGGGGGTTTGATATCTTATCTTGGTGGAAAACCAATACCGTCAAGTATCCTGTCGTTGGAGATATTGCCCGCAGTATTTTAGTCATTCCAATTGCTACCATAGTCTAAGAGTCGGCCCTTAGCACCAGAGGGCGTATATTAGATCCATTCCAGAGTTCATTGTCTCCAACCACTAAGGAGGCATTGATTTGCACTCAAAATTGGATCAAAGAGACTCCAATTCATATTTCGGATGTGGGAGACTTTGAGGAGGCCAACGAGGAGAAGGATTTTGATCAACCTAGATCCAATAAATTTTCTTAATTCATTGATTTGCTTTTGTTATTATTTTAATTTATTTATATTCATTTAACTAGTATTAATTTTAAATTTAATTGTTGTAGGGTCAACTGCGATGCATGAGGGTAGTTTTACATCGGTTTCAATATGACTTCATGTGTATTGGACCCACCATTGCCATTAGTTTGTATAATTTCTCTCTTAATTATTATTTTTTTATTTATATAATGTTTGTAATACTAATTGTTTTCTTGTATTTGTTTTTAGCTGTTATAGTCTCACTGTCATATGTACAATTCTAATCCCAAAGATCTCATCTTGATCTCAATCTCATATTGATATTGGTTAGAACTTTTAATGTTTGTAATATTTACATATTTATATAATGTTTGTATTTATGATTTTTGTTTCTTGTTTATAATTCTAATTTGTTTTCCTATTAATGTCTCGTGTTTTATAATCTCACAGTCTCACAACACAGCTCACTCACTTTCCCACCGTCGTGACCACCCCAAATTCCGATATTTGGAACAATGCGAAATGACAAGAAAAGAGTAAATTGTAATCTTGCTACAATTTTTTATTTAATTCTGTTATTATTATTCATTTTAATTATGTGAAAACTTGTAATAGTTTTAGATTAATTTGTATTATTGTAATAGTTTAGGATTATTAGTTGCAACTTAGAAGTATACAAGTTTTTAATTTGTATTATTGTAATATCCTAGAATATTTTTTTTAAAATTTAAGCATGAGGGTTAGAATTTAAATTTTTAACTTTTGTACATGGGCATTTCTAGGCCCAAAATGGCACAAAAACAGGTTCTAGGCCATTTTTTGGGCCCATAAATGTTTTCATGGCCTTTTGTTTCTTGGCCCATTCGAGTAGGTTAGGAGGCGGACGGATAAGGTGTCTGCCCCACCCACGGCACTCGGACAAGGGGCCTTGCCCCTGGTGTGCGTGGGCGAATTCCAAGGGTAAACCCCACCCCCGCCCATGCGAAGGTATGGTGCGGCAAGGGGGTCCCCCGCCTCAAAGGGTGCGAGTAGCACCCCTAGGATTTAGCTAGTTCGACAATGAACAAAGGAGTATGCATTGTGACTCGTGAGTTATAGGATAGACAGAGTCAAGGTAATAGAGATGAATGAAAGAGTGAGCATGAGCATTGAATAGGCAAAGGCAAAGTTAGAATTTGACTAAAATCACATATTTTGACTTTCGCCTATTCCATTCAAGAGAGATTTCCACATTAGATTACCCATCTGTTAGCTAAGATTAATAATAATAATATTTTTTCGAATATGGTTTTTCATATTTTCAATTCTACTTATTATATGTTAATTAATAATCAAATTATAATTAAATTAAATTATTAAATAAAAAATTATAATTAGATTAACATAAATTTTTCTTGTAAGCAAAAAATTTACCTTTGTCGAGAGAGAGTCTCAACAAGAGGAGAGATAAATTAATATAAATTATTGATTGGAAATAGTAACCATTAAAATACATAAAATTATTGTAGATTGTAAGCAAAAAAGTTTCCTTTGCCTCTTTTAATGTAGACAATTTTATAGGATTGGTTGCTAAATTTTAATTTGCATTTACGTTTTGTTACACCAATGCTAATGCTTTTAGTCGTGGTCTATGAGAGCTGGGACGTAGGGTGGCAATTTCTTCTTCAAATGAGTTTTCGGGATCGTCTCCATTGGAGGAAGAGGTGGGAGGCAACGACTTGCTAGTTCGACATGGCAGTGTGGCAGAGCTGGGTTAGAGGAGCCTTGAGTTTCAGAACTGAGGGGAGAGAGAGAGAGAGAGAGAGAGTTGAGACTGGCTCGATGATGGTGCTTTCCTGGATTCAACGTGGTGAATGCTCCCATTGGTACTTATGGGACATTTGGGAAGAGGTGACTGAGCTTATTCGAAATCTTAACTGTCGCATTTGTCATGTTTTCGGAGAACGCAATATGGTTGCAGATTGTTTTGCCAAAGAAGGAGCCTGCAATTCTTGTATGGTTCTTTGCCTTGACAAATGCTCTTTACCTTATTTGAGACTGAGAATTGCTTAGTGCAGGTGCAGCGGGCTAGTGCTCTTTCTTCCACGTTTTGTCTTCTTTTATTATTCTTTATTGGAGCTATTTGGCTAAATCAATTGGGATTATGCAGGTTTTTCTGCAAGTTCTCTTCGTTGGTGCTGTTCTATATGCAGATTTATTTAGATTTAATTGATTTGTGTATAATTGAGTCCTGTTTTGGTCTATTTAATATTGTATAGTGCTTGAATTAGTCTTTTTCTTATTTTGATGCTTGGGTTTGGTTTTTTTCTTGATTATATGTAACCCCTAGGCATCTGATTGTAACCACGGTATTCATTCGCCATAAGTAATGATTATCAATAAATTTGGGGTACCGTCCTCTTCTTTAAAAAAAAAAAAAAAAAAGGAGTTGGCGTGAGGGGCTTGGGAAAAACAGAGAACCAAGCTTGAGTAAGGGATGGTCGTGGCTGAAGTTGGTCTTCTCTTCACGGTGCAGGGACATCCACAGTAGAGTTGGTTTCATTTCATGGTGGCAGATCTAACATAGGACAATAGTAAGAGCTTGGGATAGAAATAGAGAATGAAGCAAAGGGGGTTTAGTAGAACAAAAACTCTACTCAACCTCCCATTTTCGAATCACATGACACACACCTGACGTGGCAAACCCGGTTCGAAAACCACGTCATGGTTTTGACTCTCTCATACCCAAATCGAAAACGAAGCCCTTCTCCCTCTCTGCGAAAAAGAAACCCTTCTCCCTAACCAAGACGAAGCCCGACCCCTCACTCTCCCTCTCTGTCTGCATTTCTCCCTCACCCAGACAAAGCCCCCCAAAATTACTCTCCCTCTCTATGAAGAAACATTTCTCCCTCACTTAGACGAAAGCCCACCACCCTCACTCTCCCTTCTCTGCCCAGCCCCCCACCCTCACAGTCCCTTCTCTGTGAAGCCCCCCCACACTCACCCAGTCCCTTCGTTCTCTAACCCTGAAACCCTAGAAACCTTCAATCTCCCAGACGAAGCCCCCCAACCCCCGAAACCTTCAATCTCAATCTTCCTCACCCTCTTCAGTGCTTTGAGCCCCTTCCTCACCCCCTTTGAGCCTCTCTCTCTCTCTCTCTCTCCCTCTCTCTCACCAAGCCCTTTGGCTCTCTCACCGAGTCCTATAAGGTTCCCGTGCTGTCACAGATTTGGTTAAATTGTTTTGTTGTTATACACTGATTTGGTAGAATTTTCTTGCTCTTGTACACTGATTTGGTTTAATTTTGCTGTTGTTATACACTTTGGGTAATTTTGTTGTTGTTATACACTGATTTGGTTTAGTTTGGTTTCTCTTATACACTGATTTGGCTTAATTGATATACACTGACTTGGTTTAAATTTGTTGCTATTATACACTGATTTGGATAATTTTATTGCTTTTATACATTGATTTGGTTTAATTTTTATACATTGATTTGGTTAATAACCAATGTGGTACTAAAGTGTGTTCATTACATGAGATGTGGGCTTCTAGTACTTTTGTGCTAGCTGCACTATACCATATTGAGATATAATACCTTATAAACTACATGCATTTCCCAATTACCTTAATGAGCTAAATATCTATCATTTTCCACATACTTCATATATATCTTGAACTATTGCTTTGGGCCCCAAAAATAATAGAAAATATGCGGTTAATGTTGACTCGCCTTATCTTTGTCTTCTAATTAGAGAAAAATGATGTGTTGATGTATCTCCATTTGTGACTCTTCTTGGATGCTTATTGATTAATTTTGGGTTTCCATAGGCATTTTTTGATTGAGAGAATAATTATTAATTGGCTATCATTATATTCTGAAAAAAGGAACAACAAAATCATACCAGGGTGTTTTCTAGTGGGTTTTTTTGCTCAGAAATCTTTTCACAATTATCTCATAGAGAGAGTGCTCAAAATATAATAATAGAAGTCAAAATATAATATACCAGGGTGTTTTCCCACCATTTGTTTTTCTATTGTTGAGCCTTGATCCCCAATTATCAATGAGATTAAATACATTAAGTATTGAATTGGCTGATATTTTGATTTATTAGATGTTTGACTTCTATATCAGTAAGTGCACAAACATGTACTTGGGTTTTTTCTTTATGACTTGTGATCTATTTCCTAGTAGAGAAATTCTATTTGCAGTCACCAAATGGGGACTGCATGTGCAAGCCCTCCATTAAATTGAAAAAAGTACCCTTTTTAATAAGGATATTATTGTAATTTTGAAAAAAATTAAAAACAAAATTAACTAGGCTTGCAATGCAATCCCCATTTGGGGACTGTATGTAGTATTGCTCTTCCTAGTAACATGCAAAAAAAATCTATTTGGAGGTTTGAAGCCTTAAAGTCCTAGAGGTGCATTGGTATCTTATTTGCAAGCAATGCACACATTTCTGGTTTTTGTTTATTTGGGGCTAGGATCTTTACTTGAACTGAAATATTTTTATATTTTCACTGGTTCGTTACTTTTGTTCAACTTCCTCTATTTTGGTTGTCTGCACTTCAATTTTGTCTCCAGATGCCTTGTCTGGTTAATTGGAATGGATAGAAATAAGATCATCTGTTGTTTTGTATCCCTTTCATTCTACTATAGTTGTAACGAGTGTTAAATTTGTTGTAGATTGTTCGGACTGTAACTGTATGCTATATTGTCTATGACTATAATAACGACAGCTTACCCAGGATATTAAAAAAGGTGACCCCCTTTTTTAACTTTCATTACTTATTTTAATCAATATAAATTGTTCTCTCTTCATTTAGTTTTTTAAACTACAAACAGATTTTATCTCTCAGTGTTTAATGCAATTATGGTGCATGTTTTAATTAGATGGATTATTCATCTATGTTAATAAAATGATCAATTCCTCATGTTATAAAACCCACGAGTCTAAATTCTGAATGCGTTGGCTTTTTAAAGTTTTCAATCAAAACCTCTTTGCACAAACACAATTTCAACCCTGCAAGACAACATCAATTAGTTGTTTAGTTTTACAATATCAAATATTTGTTTGGGACCATGCATGCATGTGAGTTGGCTATATAGAAACAGATCACCTTTAAGAAAATATTATATTACACTTTACATATCATATTACAGATCTGGTTTACCCCCTTTACACTTCAAGAAAATAAACATTGTGTGACAATATTTGGTTTATCCCATTTACACTTCAAGAAAATATTAACCACTTTGCATATCATATTACATTTCTTGAATGTATTACACTTGAAGAAAATATTGTACATCCATTCTCATTTATCCCCTTTACAAACCCAATGTTGAAATCACTTTAAAAAAACAAACACAAGTCACTGAAACACCAAGTCAGCTGATTTCACAAACACATATACTCATAATGCACATCCAATCTTCCTTTTTGTATGTTGAAAGCATCAATCCTCTGTACGCCCATATCTGATTGGACAAACACATACACATAATGCACGACCTTTATGTTGTTTATACCTGTACCAACAATTCAAACTTCAAGTAACTAAACATAACACTAACTAACAGCTTGAAAAAATCAAATAAAATATTGGTATCTATAACTGTACGAACAAATTAAAAATAAAATGCTAACTGAACATAAATCTAGCAAACTAAAAGCTATGTAAATGCATGTTGCTTTAAAACTTGAACCATTTAATACATAAAACTAACTAACCATTTCTTTGAGAACAACAATTAAGATCAGCAACAAACCAACTCATACGTGCAGGACCAATCAATCACTGTCATGTGCCTCTTCCTTAGAGTGTAGAAGGTGAGAATCTTTCCAAGAGTAGTCAATCCAAAAAAAAGCACTCTCAAGGGAGCCTTGTTTTGCCATATATGTTTCCAAAGAAAGGATAAACTACCAGGAGGATATAAAACTTCATAAAACGATCTTACTTCAAACTCCACTTGTTTAAGGTGACCCAACGAAGCCTATCTTACCTCCCTGTCTCAAAGGCATGGAATAGAACAAATAAAAAACAAAGAATTCCAACTTCCCAATAGGTGTCTCACAGATAAACCAACATCCCACAAGTAAGTGTCATCAAATAGAAGTAAAAAGGTCTGCCAACAACACTCTCCAATAAACTACCACTACAACACAATTTGTCTTTTGTGACAGAAGAAACTGTCACAAAAAATTGCCAAAAAGTCACTAAAGATATTTGGTGACGGTTTGAAACCGTCACCACGACCGTCACCTAATGTGCATCACAGAAAAAAAATTGGTGACGGTTTATTATTGAACTGTCACTAAAAATATTTTTAGTGACGGTTCAAGGTCTTCTGTTTGGTTGAACGTTCGAACGTTCCCTTTTTTTATGATGGTTGAGAACTATCATATAAAGTAACATTCGGACGTCCAATTGAATATTCGAACGGCAACCCGACCAATTGGCGTTCGAATGAGAGAAGATGATGTTCATTGATTATAGTTCGAACATATCATATTTACGTTCGAACGTTATTATTTCGGATGTTAACAGACCAATGTTCAAACGTAACGGGTTTAACGTTTGGACGTTATTTCGAATGTAAATGAAAGAGTGTTCAAATGCAAGTGGTACGTTCGGAGATTTGTTCGAACGTTAATCGTTTAATCATTCGAACGCTTTGTTCGTTTGAAGGTCAGTACGTTCGAACGTAGGGGCCTACATTCGAATGTTACTATACAATTTTATGTATTCACGTTCGAACGTTGGTTCGAATGTGAACCAACATTCAAACGTTTTTACTTTACATTCGAACGTACAGATCAGAAATACTAATTTCATAAAATTTAAAAACATACCAATTGTATCATATACATACCATCAATTAACAATTAACAATGTCTAATAAAATTTTAAAATTAGATATTAAAACTAGCCACCACTACTGATAAAATTTATTTCTTCTTTTTTTCTCGCCCACCGCGATTCTGTTACAACGACATAACACGCTCTATTTGCACCATCAGCTCTCGTTGCACTTGCCGACTTCATTGCATATTCTTTCCTCCCGGTCTCTCTGTTGGTCCTGCAAACACGTCTCTAAATGAGACTGTCATTCTAAGAGAGACTCTAACTCTTGTTGTATCGACCTCATATACTCATTCTCATGCCGTGCAACTTCTAAATCTTTCATAAGATTATTAATTTGTGAAGTCAATGAGGTTGAGGAGGATGAACATCTATGCTTGATAGATCATCCCAAACCTCTTGCCATACTAGACTGCGACCCGAGCATTTGCGTGAATATGTATATGTCACTAGGAGAGGATTCCCCAGTAGACGACTACATCTCCATCATTTTTTTCTGCAATCTGAAAGGTAATGATCGTTAATAAGTAACGTATTAAAAGAAATAGAAATAAAAAATAAATTATTCACATGTTACATAATTTATTTAACAAAATTAACACTGCTTACATAATTATCTGCAACGACAGGATCCATCCACTCACTATGCTCATTAGTGTGAGCAGCAGCATAGATATGAATGAGGGAAAAGTTTTCAGGATCATCACATTTCTAAGAAAGCATCATTAGCAATTTTAAAAAGATAATATTAGTACTTAAATAAAAGAATATCAGAAAAATAAATGAATTCTATAATTTTTTTTATTACCATTTTTTCATCAAGAAGGTGGAATGACCTTGAACCGGCACGATTGGTGGATAGTCAGAGCGAATCTATTATGTGCATTTGTAGAACTCAAGTGCTACAAAATATATTAAGAATGTTAATTGTAATATGTATACATATAATATATAGAACGAATATGAATGTAAATAATTAAAAGATATAAATGTAAAATACCTGATAATCTGGAGATGCGAAAAGATCACAACACTCTCTCCAATCATCAAACTTCATCTGCTAGAAAGGAGACTACGCAACCTCTTCCAACGTCTCAAACTTCTTGAAGTGGTCATGACATCGTCCCTTGTGACATCGGAATAGTGTAGCCATCAACTCATTCACAGGTCTCAAATCCTCACTACGGCCAAAGTCGAGGTAGAATTCATCCTAACAAGTGAATCAGGTCAAAAATATGATATACTAATCTATGTGAAAAAACTGTACTCTCAAAGTAAACTCACTAGCACACGACTTTGAATGTGCTCTTTAATCTCATTCAGAACATCTCGCCATGAGTGCACATAAAATGGAGCATAAGCTCGAACTACTATGCCAATATAGGAGCAAAGTGTTGCTGCACTACATCCACTCCTCCAATGGAATTATCATGAATTGTGATCTTGAGTTTTTCGTGCCTTCTATTTTTCTCAAGAGAGATGCCACGTGTATAGCCACGACCGCAACATGCAGATGCATCAAGTATATGATAATAAATAGTATAATTATAGTTATATACTTATTAAGACAAAAGTAGTAACTATATAATTAATTATCGAAGACAAGATTTCCTTACTAGTAGGTGTCGACTGGCTATTGTTCTCTTGCGTGTTAACTTGATCTTCAGAAGTGGATTCCTCGAGTGGGAATTCCTCAAGTGGGGAGTTCTCAATGGATTCGGAACTTGGACTTGGCAGAGGCACATTTCTTCGTTGTCATTTTGGCGACATTCTTGAAAATAAATAATTATATCAAAGAAAATTAATTAGAAGAAATTATGAAAATTCAAGATATTTTATAGTCACCTATATGAATAAAATATTTAGTACTTTTATTCTTCATCTTCGGATGTATTTTCCATGCTTGTTTCAGAATCTCCCTCAATAACATCTTCATCATCATCATGCACCTCTTCTTCATCCTTTTTATCCACCTCCTAGCTGGATTATGGTTCGTTTTCATCTTCTGACTCTTCTTCTTCTTCCTCCTCCTCACTTACTTAAATTGAATAATCATTTAATAGGAACGAGTCGAGATGGACGGGTGGGACATCATCTCTACACAAGGGGAGCAACTTGAGTGCTCTGAGGTCAACAAACAACTTAATACCCTCTCCATCTTCCTGGTATGCCTCTACAATTGAGTGTCATCTTCATCTCCACTATTCTCATAATCTGCACTTGTTCCTGCTTCATATATATTTCAAGGGACAAATTTTTGTACGACTCGCCAAGTTATCTCTCCACTATGTTTATCAGTACTTTTCATTGGATCAATCAAATAATAGACTTTGGTAGCTTGACAAGCCAATACGAATGGATCATCTTTGTACCATTTAGATGCAGAATTGACACTTGTAAAATGATTATCCCTATGTATCAAAACCCGACCACTGCCTAGATCCCACCAATCATATTTAAAGGCATATGTTACAGACCCACCCAAATATTTCAATCTGATAATATCACGTATGACACCATAATAGTCAATATCATCTATTTCATGACTCCCCTCGACCAACACACTAGAGTTTTGAGTCTTTCTATTACGTTTACGATCCAGAATATGGAATCTATAACCTCGAATCATGCATGCAGTGTATCGAAGTGCTCTATTTGAGGGACCATGGGCCAATGCATACAATTCAAAAGAAATTGATCCAAGATCGTAAGCACGTTATTCCAAAATCTAACAATTGAAATAATATATATTTATTATTTCATTATCTAGAGTTAAAAGTTTCAAAATATAACATATATATAATTTTAGTTCATACACGTTCTTCAAACCATCCGGAAAATTCTTCCTCGTGTCTTGCCTCTATATTTTCTACGCTTTTCGTCCTAAGTTTGTCCATGTGCTCATTGTTATAGATAAATGCAAAAGAAGTTTATTTTGAGCACAACAGTTATAGTTAAACTTGAAGAAAATTAGAATTATTCGAAGCATGGAACGACATACCTGAGATAATCATCAATCTTCCGGCAATTATTTAGCACATATCACCAAACTTTACCCAACTCTCCATCAATTAAATCATAACCCGTTTGTGCACCAAAGGGTCATACATTCTGGGAAAACATTGATATAGCTCACGAGCAGGCAGAGTAGCAAGATCAGCATTTCGCTCTTGACTATTAAATCGTGTCTCAACACCACGAAGATATAGAGAGCAAAATGTTAACCATTCATCGTGTATATAGGCCTCTGCTATTGAACCCTCAGCTTTGGCTTTATTCCTAACAGTGCACTTCAGTCTACCCAAATATCTTTCAATTGGATACATCCAACGGAACTGCATCGGTCCACCCAACAGTACCTCTCACAGTAAATGTATTGCTAAATGGACCATGACATCAAAAAATAATGGTGGAAAGATCGCTCGAATTTACATTGTATAGTAGCAATGTCTTCTTCCAATTTCTGCAATGCATCTAGATTTACTACCCGAGCGTACAAATCCTTCAAAAATATACAAAGTTCGAATATGGTGACATGTATATTAGATATCAGCTTCCCACGAATTCCCACAGGTAAAAACTTCCTCAAAAATACGAGACAGTCATGACTTTTCAATCCACTGATTTTCCAGTCATCAGGACTCACGCATCTACGAATATTTGAAGCATAACCATCTGGCAACTTCACACCTTGCAACCCCTTGCAGAAGTCCATCCTCTCCTTCCTCATCATCGTAAAACATGCATGCGTCATGACCACCCTATTGCCTTCCACCCACAAATGTAGATTATGTTTAATTTCCATTCTCTCAAAATTTGCCCTCGTCTTGATCGTGTCCTTCATCTTTTTGTTAATGCTCATAATGTACCCAGTACATTATCACAAATATTCTTCTCTATGTGCATTACATCCAAACTATATCACAACATGCAAGACGACCAATACGGTAAGCCAAAAAAAATACTACGCTTTGTCTAATTCAATTCTGATGCGCCTCGTTTTCTCTTGTTTTTTCTCCGACCTTTGCCAAAATTGTTCGATCTAACATGTACCAGTTGTTCCACTATCTCTTCCCCAAAAAGCTCTTTTGGTGCAATTATATCCTCTACTCTCCCATCAAACTTAGCACATTCTCTTCTCCATACATAATTTGCTAGTAGATAATGTCGATGATCCATGAAACACAACTTCTAAGAATATTTTAACCACTCACTAGCAGTTTCTTTATTACATGTCGGACACGCTAACATCCCTTTTATACTCCAGTCGAAAAGATTCCCATATGCCGGGATGTCATTTATGGTCCACATTACCGCAGCATGCATCTAAAAAGATGTCGACGTGGATGCATCATAAGTTCTAACATCTGTTTCTCATAACTATTTCAGCTCTTCAATCAACGGCTGCATGAATACGTTAATGTCATTCCCAGCTGATCTCAGGCCGGAGATAAGTAAAGTTAACAAAAAGTTGGGCGCCTTCATGAGCCTCCATGGTGGAAGATTGTACGGAATTAACACTACGGGCCAAGTGCTATAACTTGTACTCATATTCCCGAAAGGGTTGAATCCATCGGTTGTGAGTCCCAGGCGCACGTTCCGAGCTTCTATCCCAAACTCTGGATATTGATTATCAAAAGACTATCACGCAAGTGAGTCAGCTGGGTGCCTCATATATGCGTCATCCTTAACTTTTTTCTCCTCATGCCACCTCATATCGTGAGCTGTTTTCTTACACATATATAGTCTTTGCAACCTAGGTCTTAAGGGAAAATACCGCAACACCTTAATCAGCACGTTTTTCTTACCCTTCCACCTCGACTCTCCACATACAGGACATGCTTGTTTCTCCTCATTCTCCTTCCAAAACAAAGCACAATCATTCTTGCATGCATATATGGACTTGTACACAAATCCTAATCTCTTTCTCAATTGTTTTACTTCATAAAATTTCTTGGGCAATGCAGACCCTTCGAGAAGCACCTCGTTAAATAAGTCCAATATCATGTTTATTGCTTTCGTCAACATCCCACACAATGACTTAATGTGAAGCAACTGCACAATAAACGACATTTTGGAATGTTTTGTACAGCCCGGATGTAACGCCCCAATGGAAGGCCCAAACCACATGGCCTATACTCCAAAAGGACTAGTCAATGATACAATTGGAGCCCCATTGGAACCTTATAAAGAGCAAGAACTTCTCCTTCCCAAGCAATGTGGGATCCCATACACCACCTACCCTTATCCATATCATATGAAGCAAAATTTTCACAATCATCCCTCTGCCACTTGAGGCATTGCCATCAACCTCATCCATAAACATCCCCGCTCCAATGTCACCCAACATCTCCTCCATCTCATCTTGCTCATAATCATCATCCATGTGCTGCAAATAATTGTGATGATCAACCAATACATCTGCTGACTGTTCATACGGCTCACCATGCAGTACACATCGGGTATACCCTATATCCATACCGTTCACAAATATATGACTTTCTACTTCATCCAACCCTATCGCACACAAATTTTTACACCCTCGACATAGACACTTAATGTAAACACGACTATCAGCAGAGGCTCGTGCAAAATCAATGAAGGTTCTTACTCCAAGCGCATAGTGTACGTAATCCTTTCCAAGTCTATTACCCAGACGCATCCAATTTTTGTCCATTTCTAAAAACATATATCTATTAATAACATGTACATAGAAAATTCACATGCATGTATGCTCCAATTCTCATTGCTTTTTTGATATGATAGTTGGTCCAATCCCATTCGAGATTATATTATCCATATTGTACAAATCTCGTTACTCTACTACTTTCCACATTAGTAGAAATTGGGGCAGCACCTCCCCATAGTTCTCCAAGTATACATGTTCAAATAGAGGGATTATGACCCTCCGAACAGTATACCCGAAGAACAGTAGAAGAAAACACCGAAAGTTCACACTAAACGTGGAAAGTATGAGTAATAAAAATGTGCAATACAGATAATATAATCTCAAACTGTCTACACTGGACAATTCAGGAATTAGCGGACACATAAATATACACTATTTCCCAAACAGGTCTAATGTTATTTATGCAATGTTACACCATATCTATCAAAAAACACTACAAACAATATCTCCATGTTGTTTGAATTAACAATATCACCTTCTAGTAGTGTTATATTGTTAAACTAGACAGAGATTGAAGATAATGTGAACAAGTTTCCTATTAGTACACAACGAGAGAGAATGATCTTGAAAAAATGTCTAAATTTTAGTCGAATTACTTAACCGTCACAAGCTGTCCGACCTTGACAACTCTCAAGGTCGGAGAGACTTTGGCAGTCAAGCAATTAAACTAAAATTCTAACATTTCTTCAAGATCATACTCCATTATTGTGTACAAGACACGAAACTTGTTCACATATTCTTTCATCTCTCTCTAATTTAACTATATAACACAATACGAATGTGACACTATTAATTTATAAACAAAAAAAAAATTAATAGTTATGGAATCAAAACTTCAGATTTTTCAATAGGGAAAAAGTTTTTATAGTGATTTTGGATTGGCTGGGGCTATCCTATACAAAATACTATAATGATTGATCTCGGATGCATCACAATTATAATTTAATTGTTATTATATATCTTTGGACATTGTTAATTGATACCTATGTAATTTTAATTCTTATTATATAATTTTTATTATAATTGTTATATATAATTTCTTCAAAAGTTATTATATAATTTTAATTATTATCATTCCTAAAGTATCATTTTAATTTTTATACTTAATTGAGTGAGTTATTTATATTTAATAAGTAATTATTAATTATAGTTATTGTATGTATATATTATAATTTATATATAGTTAACTTATATACTCTTTTTTCTTTTTTTTTTAAATTAAGTTTTATACTATAGTTATAATTTGAATAATAATCATATTCTAACTAAATTAGTATGAATATATTATATATATTTATTAAATATTAAATATTAAGTCTCATATTAAATGTTTTTAATCTTTACTTTAATTAAGATCCTAAACTTATAATTTTTTTGTTAAAGAACAAATTCAAAAAACATAAAAAAATTCACATAAATACTAAAAACTAAACACAATATATTTCTAACCATATAAACATATTCAATAAAAATTCACAAATAATAATCACAATATTTCAAATCCATATCACAACAACAACAACAATATTCCCACAACAATATTTCTACACATATTAATTCATTAATGAACACCATAAACTCACAAACTATTCACAAAATTCACAAACAATAATCACAATTATTTCAAGAGTAAGCATAAAATCACAACAACATGTATTAACATATTCTTAAACTTAAGAAATATAACTAGCACTCACAAATTCTTCAAAACCAAAAAATATTATATCAAAATTTTCACATAAATCCAAAACTTAAAGACAATATATTTCTAACCATGTAAATATCTTCAAACAAAATTCACAAACAATAATTACAATATTTCAAATCCATATCACAACATATTCACAATATTTCCACATCAATATTTATACACATATTAATTCGTCAATGAATACCATAAACACAAACTATTCACAAACTATACTGTAATAACCGGGCTTTAGGCCCAACCCCTTTGAAGACAGGACGAAGCCCAGCCCACGAGCAGCAAGTGATGAGACGAACGGCGTCGTTTAGGGGTGAGTTCACTTTTCTGATGCACTGTTTTTCTTCTCAACGGGTTCTCTCTTCTGCACTGCAATTTCGCACTTCACACAACCGTGCGCACCAACCCACGACTTCAGCAGTTAATTTCTCATCTCCTTTCACGCTCAAGGCTTCACTCACTTATACAGATTTCTCAATCGGGTCCTCTCTTTATTTCTTTTTTTTCTTCTTCCCCATCTCTTCACCGTCCGCTAGACTCAAGGGTTTCGAACTTCAAACTGTTTCTCCACTGCAATTTCGTTCAGCTTTTGAACAAAACTTGGTAATTTCTTCTTCTATTATGGCTTTTCTTTTTTTTTCTTTTATGGTTTTTCTTCTTTCTTTTCCCTGTTCTGCTGGTTTTACTCGTGCGGGTCTCCTTTCCATTTTCGGTTTCTGCCATGTTTTGATCACACGCACACACACATTGCTTGGTTAGCCATGCTTCACACTTAGGCAGTTTTTCCTCTCTGCGCAGACCATTAGTATTTTCAGTAGAAGAATTTTGACATTTATTTTTTAGTTGATGTTTTAATGGTTGGAGTAGTGGAGTGTGTTGGAATTATGGATGTTGAGGAGTATAATTTTGGGTGTTTTGTGAGTCGGTTTTTGAAGTATTATTTGAGACTTTTTGGTGTAAAATGATGGGTGTTTTGGAATTAGTAGTGTTGAACTTTTGTGCAAGTTTTGAATTGTTGAATGATTAGAGTATTGATGTGTGCACTGAAATTATTTTTATTCGAAGGTTGGAAGTGAAGTTTGAGTTGGATTATGTTTTAATTATTGGAGTTGCTATGGTTGGTCTTGGAAATAATTATAGTTGGTTGGTGTTAGTAGAAAGTGGTGGTTGTTTTGGGTTTTAAATGCGAATGATTTGAAGAGAGAGTTGTTCGGGTTTAATTGTTAGATAGTTATGGAGCTGTGAATGGACTGTTTTGATTTAATTTTCAATAAATAGCAGTCTACTAGATTGGTTATTAAATGTTGGATATATGTTCTTTTTATTTAGGTGGTGTTACTATTAGAGTTCCGGCTCAAGGTGTTGATAATACGAAGAAGTCAGGTAAGCGGGGTTCATATACTAGTTTTGCATAAAAGAAATAAAATGAGGTTGACTTTGAAAATAAACGTGTTTGTTTTTTTTAAAAGAAATGATCTGAAAACAACATCAGATGTTTATTCTGCATACGCATAAATTCAATATTATAAGAGAAAGTGTTTTCTGTCATGACTGGTGTAGACATGAGCTAGTTTTGTGCACTTTGTTTCTGAACTATGTAAAAGAGCGAATAAGAAATTCTAAAAGTTTTGTTATGAACAAATGAGAATATTTTGTTTATGTTTATCTCGAACATGTGAAATGATCTTAAACTTTTCAGTGTTTTGTTTAGACATGATGTATCGTCTGAAAATCTTGGCATGAAGTTCTGATTCTATATATGTTTGTAACCGGATTTTCGATTAAATCCGTTCTGTTTCTGTTAAGGCCCAGCCACGGGTATAATGGTGGTTTATAACCCTACCACGGGGGTGAAACAAGGTATATGGCCCAGCCACGGGTATAATAGTGGTTTATAACCCTACCACGGGGGTGAAACATGGTATACGGCCCAGCCACGGGTATAATGGTGGTTTATAACCCTACCACGGGGGTGAAACATGGAAAATGGCCCAGCCACGGGTATAATGGTGGTTTATAACCCTACCACGGGGGTGAAACATGGAATATGGCCCAGCCACGGGTATAATGGTGGTTTATAACCCTACCACGGGGTTAAACATGGTATTGTCCCGATGTGTTTATTAAACGATAATATGATTATAAGGTGTCAGTTTATAAATGCCAACGGATTCCTTTTTTTGGAATAAGTTTATTTTTCTGAAAACTTCGCTCTAATGTTTTTGTACAAGTTTTGTTTCTGCATTCTGAAAGTAAATGTTTTGTTCGGCTTATCAAATGTTATAAATGCTCATGTTTACATGCTAGTATATACTCTCTGCTTGCTGAGTTGTTGATAACTCATCCCGTTAATCTTTATAATATTTCAGATGACATCGATGGCTCAGCTGAAGATCAGTATTAGAGTCTAAGGAGAAGATTAGCATTGATTTGTTGTTGGGTATCTCATGATATTAGTGTTGGTGTTGGAGGTTAATTATCTTTCTTAAGTTTGCTTCAATGGATTTAGACGGTTTATGGAGACTATGTTAATGTTTTATTATTTCTAGTTGTTATTTGAGACATGAAGAATAGTTGATTTTATTTGGGTTGTTGGATTGAATATTGGATAAATGAGTTTATTTGATTTATTTAATTGAAGTATTTACGTTCGATTTGAGGTTTGGGAAAATGGATATATTCTTGAATTTGGAAGTACTCTAGCCTTGTTAGAGTTGATTATCAGGTGTTATGAGTTAACTCTCCGGACCCTCGGGGTCGGGGCGTTACATATACAAACAATAATTACAATATTTCAAGAGTAAGCATAAAATGTATAAACATATTTTTAAAATTTAGAAATATACCTAGCACTCAGAATATCCTCTTACAAATCAAAAGCTTCCAACTTGCCAAAACAACCAATCTTTCAAAAAAATACAACACTAACTTATTAGAAATATATATAACAAAAACGCAAGACAAATATCATAAAATTCAGGAAAATACAAAAGAAAATTAATTTTTCCTTACCAAAACTCAACTCAACTCTCACTCTAACACTCTCTCTCTCTCTCTCTAACCCACGTCCCTCTCTCACTTAACTCTCTCTCTCTAACCCACGTCCCTTTCTCACTCAACTTTCTCTCACTCTAACCCTCTCTCTATCTAACCCACGAAGAGTCTCTCTCACGTCTCTCTCTATGCATGTATTCATTCAATCATAAAATTTTTAAATAAAACTTTCGAACATTTAAGTTGTACGTTCAAATGTTATATTATCTCGCCCAAATGTTTTAGATGACGTTCGAACGTCAAAAAGCTCAGATAAATTTTTTGCGAAGAACGTTGGGACGTTTTCTATACACGTTCGAACGTATCTTCCTATGACAGCGCCCAAAATCGAGTGGAAAATTTCCCGCACTTTTATTTTCATGTTCGAATGTTAAGAAATTTGGTATTCGAACGTTTATAAACTCCTAGTGATTTTCATCGACTAACGTTCGAACGTAAAATTGCAAAGTTCGAATGTTCAAATCATCACAGAGATACTTAAATCGAGTGGAAAATTTTCCGCACTTTTATTTTCATGTTCGAGCATTAAGAAAATTGGCGTTCTAACATTCATGCATGAAGTGATTTTCATCGACTAACGTTCAAACTTAAAATTTCAACGTACGAACGTTCAGATCATCACAAATATACCTAAATCGAGCGAGAAATTTCCCGCACCTTTATTTTCATGTTCGAACGTTAGAAAAATTTACGTTCGAATATTTCCTCTCACGTTCGATCTTACATTTTTAACGTTCAAACTTTTTAGATCATCACAGAGGTGCCAAAATCAATCGGAAAATTTCTCCCAATTTTCTTCTTGTGTTCGAACGTATTATAATTGTACATTCGAACATGAAAATGAACTCTCATACACCTCCATTAACATTCGAACGTTAAATTTAAACATTCGAACATGGAAAGATCATCACAGATATGAGAAAATCTAGCGGGAATACATTATTAAAATTCGAACGTTAAAAATTCATGTTCAAACATTACTTTTATTCAATAGTTAGTATTTGTTGATATAATAGTTATATATATGTATTTTTTTTAGATACTCATAATATTTCTCTTCAATATAATCTCTTTTTAAAAAAAAAAAAAAAAGTTGAGAAAAATTGTAACTTTTTGTCACTATTTTCTTCTTTCATATAACCCGCTTATTCGAGATATTCTTTTTTACTTATTAAATTCTTCTTTACTCAATGTGTGTATTTGGGTATCATCTCCAATCACTTGTGAATATGTTGGAGAAAAATGTTCATTTTTAAGATTATGAGAGGTGGATGCCAAGGTGAGTAATCTGGACTATATATAGTATATTATATACTATATATATGAATCAAGAATATATAATTAATAAAACTAACAACAAAACTTATATATATATATATATATATATACTATATAGTAATGATTTTCTAGAATCACATCATCTGAGGGTCATAATTTGTATGACTTTCAACTTCATCCAAATATATGACTTTCAACTTCATCCAACCCAGATCCATACCGTTTATAAATATATGACTTCCAACTTCATTCAACCCTATCGTACACAAATTTTTACACCCTCGACATGGACACTTAATGTAACTACAACTATCAGCAGAGGCCCGTACGGCTGAGACTCACTTAATGGACACCTATATCGATGTCTGAAGATACGTACGGCCCACTTCATAGACACAAACGCAACAAATGAAGGTATGCAATTATAACGTGATCACCAAGCTAGCTAGCTAGTCAGTCATCTATATATTTATTACCTGTAACACAATCATGGAGGATATTTGAAAATTACTTTGAAAACAAAAGGGATCGATCCTCCCACTAAAACTTTCTTACTATTTACTGATCCAATGGCCAGCCCCGTCTTTGATCTTCCTTTATATGAAAAAAGTATTATACTTTATATATAGTTAAATTATATACTTTTTTATTTTTTTAAGATTAAGTTTTATACTATACTTATAATTTGAATAATAATTATATTCTAACTAAATTAGTATGAATAGATTAATACTTACTCCATGTTAAATATTAATTCTCATATTAGCTGTATATTAAATGTTTTTAATCTTTACTTAAATTAAGATCCTAAAGTTATAATTTTCTTGTTAAACATATTCAATAAAAATTCAGAAACAATAATCACAATATTTCAAATCCATATCACAACGACAACAATATTTCTACACATATTAATTCATCAATGAACACCATAAACTCACAAACTATTCATAAAATTCACAAACAATAATTACAATTATTTCAATAGTAAGTATAAAAATCACAACAACATGTATAAATATATTGCTAAACTTTAGAAATATAACTAGCACTCACAAATTCAAAAAAACCAATTAATCTAATTGTCATTCATTAGGGAGAGTAATTTGATTCCAATTAATCTATTTAGGAATTTATATACTAGAATTTTGGGTACTAGATTGTAATAATAAAGTATATCATTTTGGGCTAGTAATAAGAGTTTGTGGTTCTAATGTTGTTTTCATTAGTTTATAATGGATCATATATATATATTATATTATAATATATAATATAATATTAGATATATATTGTACTATATATATAGAACAGTATATATATAATATACTATATAATACAATATTATATATAGTATGCTATATGTTATAGTATACATTATAATATATAACATATATTAATAATATAAAATATTATAGTCAATATTTTGAAAAATAAATCAAAAAACGTTCAAACGTACTAAGAATTACGTTCGAACGTTTCGTGTATATAAGGCCAAAACAGAAAGGCGAAACGTCATTTTCACCGTTATCTAGCTTCATTCCCGTTTGCACGCCATCACTCCTCCGTCACCGCCATCGTCTAACTCTGCCACAACCATCACTAAAAGGTAGGCATTCATCTTTTAATCAAATAACATGTATTTTATTTAAAATTTGGGTTCGGTTTTGTTTAAAACGGGCCAAGTGGTGACTGGATTTTCAACTCCAATTTTTGGCCACCACGGCTTATCATTGGCCAAATAGTCACCGTAGAAAAGTTTCTTGAAGTGTATACTTTATTTCTACGGTGGCATTTCGGCATTTAGAACCTTATAGATTGATTTTCAAGATTTCAATAATGGCTGAGTCGACTCAGTCATTCTGTTTCGTAATGTCCGAACGTTTCACTATGACATTTGAACATACGACGTTTCAATTACATAGCCGTTAAGGCTTCTACATTCGAACGTGTATTGTTTTACATTCAGACGTTATTTTTTGTAAAATTTACATCCAAACGTTTAATTATAACGTCCGAACGTACTACTTTTTAAATTTATTTATGCTTCAACGTTCGGAAGTGTATTCTTTATGTTCGCACGTAAAACTCATACGTTCGAACATATAACATAAACGTCTGAACGTACGTCATTTAAATTTATTTACTTCTTACGTTTGAACGTATATGTTATATGTTCGCACGTATGTGTTTTACGTGCGAACGTAAAGGATACACGTCCTAACGTTTTATCTTAACGTTCGAATGTTTCTTTTACTATGTTCGAATGTTAATGCAAAACAGCTTAAAATTAACACAAAAAATGCAACAATGTAAATAATTTTTTTTCCTTTTCTATTTTCAAGATATGGCTCATCATCTGCATACTAGAAAATGAGGGAGGGAAGGAGCCACTCAGGACACTGCTCATATCGGGGCTCATACTGTTACGATAAAGCAAGAGATCCTGATTAATGAATTCGACAAACTCATATGGGAGCAGACGAATCTGAGAGCTTTTTTCATCAGTAGAGGCTAGGGAAATATCTGCACAGTGAGGGGGAAGGTATACCCCTTAATGGTTCAGGAGTTCTATATGGGAATGTATGACATGCCTCAGGATGCATCCTCTCACACCGTGACTGTACATGGTGTTTCCATTGAGATTTCACCAGATGTCATCATCGAGCACCTCGGGATTCGTCGAGGAGTTGAGACATCCATACACGCTACACCCCATGAGGATGTAGGCACTTCTGCATCATCTAATGGCCCCCCATTTGAGCCAACATAAGTCAGAGATGCAAACCGGTCAGAGGCCAAGGATACTGGCCTGGAGGCTGGGGATGATGACCGAGACGATGGTTTCTACATCCTCACTAGGAGGGACCGCATGCAGATCGAGAGAAAGAACGCCTTCAACTAGAACCATCTGCTACATTTCTTCTGCATGTTGCACCTTATTGTTGCAACAAACGTGGATCCTGTAGCACGTAAAACCACATTTAGTCGGCTTCGGGCACAGTTTGTTATACGAGTGGCACGTGGAGATCCCATAGATTTGCCACTGTACATCTTTGAGAGGATCCGTTATGAGGCGAGCATCGTCTCCACGGATAATCTCCCATACGGTGTCCTGATCAGCTGGCTATTACTTGCACGGGGAGTGCCAACCCAGCTAGAGGAGCTGGTCAAAGATCAGGTGAGACCCCTCGACATGACCATGCATCGACGTAGCATTGTACAAGCGAGGGGACATCAGCCACCCTTGTAGAGGATCTAGTTCATCTGACGCAGCTTGAGCCAGGTCATGTGGGGAGTAGTAGTTAGCAGCCGCCAAGTACATCTGCGGGAGATGCGCAGCCTGCTTGGGTTGATGCGGTGATCTCACAGCTGACTGCGCATATCAATCGTAAGATCAATCGATCGCTCGCGGCTATAGAGGCGTATGTCACCGAGATCACCCATCGCGTAGATATCCTCAACGACAAGATTGATACCTTGACTGAGGAGGTACGAAATTCAAATTTCATGAGTAACACTATCATCTTAGTGTTGTTTACGAAATTCGATCATATTTTGTATTTTGCTTTTAATATATGTAAAGAAAAATATTATTTAATATTTTTAATAGTTTTTTAATTTCAATTCTCAATCTTCTTTAATGTTATATTTTTCAACTTTAATATTAAATCACTGCACTTCAAATATATATAAACATAAATATATATTTATATATTACAAATTGTGTATATATAATTTGTAATATATAAATATATACAAGTTAATTTTTTAGACTTGTTCACAAATTATGCACTATAAAAATCACATAATTTTTAAATTAGAGTCATATTTAATTTAAATTTACAATTAACGTTCGAACGTTGACGCAAAACAGTTCACGTTCGAATGTTAATTACTAACATTCGAACATTGGTACCAAAATATTTGACACTCGCACTTAAGTAGCCGCAATGTTCGACGTATATGTGACGTTCAAACGTAAATTTCCCATACGTTGGAACGTTAAAAAAGTTTCATCTGTCTTTGGTGACGGTTTCTAGAAACCGTCACAGAAAAGACTTTTTAGTGACGGTTTAGGAACTGTCACAATTTTCCAACCGTCATTAAAAAGTAATTGTGTTATAGTGTACCTTGAGAACCTTATCTCTGCACAAGTCATACCAAGTCAAATAATATAGTATTCTTGTCACTTCGATTAGTAAAAAAAAAAGATTGAACTTATAAAAAGAATATATAGTGTTCTAGTGATAGGTCCCAACACAAAAATATAAGTAGTAATATAATCTATTCTCTTCGGGTGAGAATGTACCTCAATTAGAATGCAAAATAATTCCTGCCTTTCATTGATAATCTGAGCTACTTAAATAAGTAAGCCACTTACAAGAAATTCGGAATTGAGGGCGAACTGCTAGCTAATTACTTGGAACCCAACTTGCATGTAAAACAGAATAACATAAAAACAGAACAACGTAAAATAGAACACGCCCACGTAAAACAGAGCATTACAACGGAAATAAAAACAACGGAAATAAACTACGTAAAACTCGCAGTTTGCAACAGCATGTGACCCAGCACCATGCGACCCAGTCAAGCGTCCTTCTTTTACTTTAACTTCCTTCTTCACGTCCCTTTCTTCATGTGCCCATTACGTCCCCTACGTCCACGTTCCACTACGTATGTCGCATGCCTTGTTATCCCAGATATTTCGGATTTGGCCTACGGGCCCTTGCTGACTTTCGTGGTTTATCATCTAGAGAAAAAGTAAGTTCACCTTTTAATAGAGTTAGTAGCTTCCAAAGTAGATACTAGATAGTTAAAACTCCTGAGGAAAAAAGAGAGAAAGAAAAGAAAAGACAGTCAAAACCCATACACACGCTTTGTCTATCATGCAGACGAGTTAATTAAAAAGCCATTGGTTAAACCTACCCCATGTGCAAATGTGCTGCATCATCAATAAGGGAAATTTCCCAAGAAATTCAGGAAATAGAAAACAAAAACAATACAAGTTATCAAACCAAAGATTTACCTGTCATGAACAAACACTGCAATGTCACAAGAAGCCAAAGATTCTTTCTCAGATAGTAGTTTGGAAACTCCATCTTCAGGTATCTCTCTCAACACAAGGGTCTTTGTTGTTCCCTGAGGAAAAAAAACAAATGCTCAGACAAAGGGATGGAACCATGAAATATGAACAAGATTAGCAACATACCAACTAACAGTATTTTTATTTAAACAAGATAATAAACATCATACATTTGAAAATGGTAGTATTTAGCTATTTATGATTATGGGAATTTTTTGTATCCTCCCTTTGTACTTGCATAGCGCCTCTGAAATCATCGATAAATTCTCATAAAAATACTTACTGATAAACTAAACTAGAAATTGCATCTGATATCAGTAATTGTGGTCAATAAAACCCCCTGTCAAAACGACTGGTTCTGTTTAAAGGAGCTAGTAAAAAATATAAATTTTAGTTCTTCAAGAATTTTAGACTATGCTTATGAACCTTATACCATGTTGTATATCTAGGCTATGAAACTCTTTTTGGTATGTTCCCTCTATGTTTTCCCCTTCCAACTAGTCCCAACCAATAAATCTTGCTTATTTCAGATGTTATCAACAACCAAAAAATCAGTGGCATATATACAACATCAACAACCCAAAAGCCCCACAAAACAAAGATCAAACAAGCATCAAATCGGTTCATTTCAGATGTTATCAACAACCAAAAAATATACATACAACATCAACAACCCAAAAACCTCACAAAACGCAGATCAAACAAACATCAAATCGTAGATCCATAAACGCATAAACACACAAAATGAGTAATGCTAGAAATGGAGAGATGAAATGAAAAGAGAAAAATAAAAACCCTTTTCTTTAATTTCTTACCCTTCTAAGATGACATACATTGGCTTTTGGCAGCTATAATACCAGCGGAGGACTTAAGCCGTGTGAAAATGATGAAGCTGGAGAAGCCGTACGGAAATGGTGAACCCAGAGGAGAATATTTGTTAAACGGTGCCGAAGTGATGACTCAACACAGTTCCAGAGTGATGGAGCCACACGAGGCGGGCAGAGGGTGAGGCCAGAGAAAGGACACAAGCTGGGGGAGTGGAGGAGAGAACGCAGGGGAAGGATTTCTGAAGAAGTGAAGAAGACACGCCTGCGCAGGGGGGGAGGGAATTGAAATGCCCTTATGAAGAAACGCATGTTTTCTTTTTAAAAAAAAAAAAAGTATCAGCGTCGACTAGAGTGAGGTGGTTGGGTGAACAATGGGTAGTTGTGTAGCAAAACTCTTATTAGAATTCATGACCTTATCAAGAGATTTTGTATGGTTCATAGATAATGATAGACTTACTACTTCTTACCACTTATTTATTACTTTTTTTATTTTTATTTTATTTATTTTATTTTTCTTTTCACTTAATGGTTAAAAAAATGACTATTAGTGAAGTTACATATTTTTTTAATTTTTTTTTCTTAATGATTAAGGATGTTAAAAAAATACTTAAAACAAAATAATAAAAAAATAAAAATTACAAATACACTATAAAATAGTAAAAGAGTGGTAAGAGAGTAGTAAGTCTATCATTGTCCATTTGAATCTGGATTAAAAATTCTAAAACATGATCTTCTTGCATAATCTAAAAGAAAATAAATTCAATCAACCAACATAATCGTGTAATTTAATTAGAAATAAATTTAATTTTATAAAAATTGATATTTTTTTACTCTTTGAGTCAATTTTTATAAAAACTGAATTCATTTTTAATTAAATTACATGATTACTTTAGTTGATTGAATTTATTTTCTTCTAAATTATGCAAGACGATGATGTTCTGAAATTTTTAATCTAAATTTAAATAACAAAAGGAATAAAAAAAATAATTAAATAATAAAATAATAGTAAATAAAGGGTAATGATATCATTACCCTTGTTCACAGCAATGATTCATGGGTTCTGCAAGGAAAATCCTTTAGGAAGCAGATGATGCATTTAGGGCTTGACCCAAATACGAGGGATATGATTATGGAAGCCTATTCTCCGAAGTATGTTGCCAGGAAAGTGCAAGATATAGCAGCATTTCTTGCCACGAAAGTATAAAATAGTAGCTGCCATAAAAAGAGCTATGAGTAAAAAATTAATATTTGTAGTATAAAATACGTAAGCGTCCTATATTTTTTTAAAAAATATGAATAAATATGAGATTTATATTAAAAAATTTAATAATAAACTCCACTTATTTTAAAAAAGAGTGTAATGTTTATATCGATAAAAGGGAAAAGATGAGCTGACAGTGATTTTGCGGACACAACATGGCCCCTTTGGGGTGGAATGGATATGAAACATGATTTGGATGGAAAGACTGGTACATTACAGAAGTGTGAAACGATATAAATATTTCACATGACTTTACAAAAGCGAACGTTTTTACGAGCTATTTTATAAATAAACTTCCTCCACAGGATTTACATAATAATTTCGGACTTTCTCATCATCCTCCTGCTATACTCGCTCTACCAAAAATAATGATAAAAGAGGGCTGTGGAAAGTTGCATACACTCGAGCCTAGAGAATCAAACCATATACCAACATAGCAAGCATTGTTTTCAAAATTCATCAACCATCTACCTTTAAAAATGTCTATCTAAAATACTATATTTTGTCTCCTTTCAAATCCACTCCATCACCACATCTGTCAGAGCTCCCAGGTTTGGCATCTTTCCTTTCCAAGTCTTCAAGACTTTCATTTACTTTTGGGCCTTCAATGTCCATTGCATCTTCATTTGAATCGTACTTAACCACTTGTTCCTTGGAATCCAAGGAATCATCATTACTTCGGCCAGAGGATATGGTCTCCGTAATAACCGACATCTTTTCAACTCCCGGGGAACAACTCGAGTCATCATCAGAACAGTTGGATTCCTCCGTGATTTCCCTTTCTAATTCTGCCGATGCATTGGCTCGAGATACTCTTGATCCTTTCCGGGAAAGTGCATGCTTTATGCCACGAGCAGATTTCCCAGCTTGTTTTAAAAAACTCTTAGCCATATTTTTCATATTTCCTTTGCTCGGGCTTTCAGGATCGCTATCTCTGGGACTTGCATTGTCTTCCGTGGGATTCTTATCAGATGCAGGCCCACAATTGTTGTCTTCCACAACCAACTTCACACCAGTCTCCTTCTCGTTGACTTCCCTAAGATTAACACGTGGCAACTCAACAGGTTCCATGGAGCTGCTTGTTTGATCCTCCTTTTTCGGACCCCTGTGAAATACAGAACCAATCTTCCTTAGGCCTCTCTGAACTGATTTCATTGGATTCTTATCTTCAGGGTTTTCATCAGTGCTGCTGGTGTCATTGTTAGGGGACCCAGATGCTGCTGCACTAGAGCCATTCATGGAACCATTAGGCTCCCCGTGAACTTCAGTATCAATGAGTCGACTCTTTCCTTTTCTAGGCTCCCATGTTTGCGAAACTTCGCTTCCCGGGTGATGAACCCATATCCCAGTATCTGCTTGCCCATCGATCTCAATGGGCTCAAAATTATCTCGCAATCCTGGAGACTTTTCCGATGATAAAGATGAGAGAGAAGCTTTAATGGCAGTCTCACCCTTAAAGGAATTTCTTTTATCTTCCATGTTCAATGTCTCCTCATCAAATGGATGATCATCCCCCTGTCAATATTATGCCTCAGACTCGTATTAAAATATTAACCGGACACTTTAGCTGTGCACATGGAAGCATTAAATTTTGATTTACAAAGTAATTTGAGCCCAACTTTAGCAATTACAAGGAAAAAAAGGGTACCTTTTTATTGTCTTCAAGTACAGTAATTGCAAGATGCAACCTCCCCGTTTTAACATTCTGAAGAGGCAACCACAAGTCATGTCTCTGGCCGCCCCGAAGTTCACCGATGTCCACAGAACAGTCTCTGTGAATCAGAGAAGGGTCAGTATGTCCAATAAATAATACAAGTTGGAAGAGAATACATAAAGTAAATGCTAGGAAGCAATAGAAGAATATACTGTTTCATATTTTTTTAAAAAAAAAAAAACTTAAAATAGTGCCTGGAGCGTTCTACTCATGTACATTACAATAGCTCAGTAGCATACCCAAGTGTGTCATCAACAAAATGGTCCTTGTCACGAACTTCAATACAAAGGGTATTAGGTGACTCCCAAGTAATAATGGGGATCTTAAACTCCTCAAGCCATTTTGGAGCCAGAGTTTTCTTCTGCGTCTTAGTCCTGAATCTGTAAGGGCCTAATTGGCCTTTTATGTATGGATCGGCCAATCCTGAAATAGCTCCCATTTATACTCAAAGTTATAAGACTGCCTGCATATAAATAAGAGTATATTAATGAACTAACATCCTAGAAGAAAAGTAACTAACCATTTAGATCCGATGGCTTCATGCCGGATGCTTCAACAACTTCAACTTTAGCATAAGCAATAGGCTCCTTCTCATCCATTGAGAACCAATTTTCTGGCATTCAAATCAACACATACTTGATAATTTAGAAAGATTTTAGCATACATCTGCAATGAAACCGAGAAGGATATGACACTGCAGAACTATGATCATACTAATAAATTTACCAATATTATAAAAAATAAAATAAAAAAGGAAAAATTATAGCAGACAGGTACTGTATGGTGTATACACATTATGGATTCTGATTTTTTTTCCCTTTCTTTCTGAGCGATGACAAATTAGTTTGTTGAAAGTGATTATAGATGCATGAGAAACAGAAGCCAGCAAAATGGCCTCTAAACCACATGGTGTGGATGGAATAACTTTTATCTTTCTCAAAGGGAAGATGATGTTCATCAAGAAATAAGCCAAATTTTTGTTCAACACAAAAGCAAGGAGATTTTACTGCACTCAATACCTAGAAGAACACTTGCTTCTGGTCCTAAATTAGACATCTATCTCCACTTTCCAGAATGGTCTACATTTCTCAAGTGACACAAGTATATCTAAAGCTTGTAGAAGTGCCAACGGCTGATGTAAAGTGTGTTTGTTTATTAGGATCCCTGCATTTATGAACTTTCATCTATTGTGGGGAAAAAGAGAGTTACAAATTAAGATGAAACAGGAATTAAGGGTGAGAATGTTACGAAGTTCTTCGGAAAACACTAAAACCATGGCGAATGATGCCATTCATGGAGACATATAAAGTGGACATATTTAATATAGTTATCAAAAAGTGATGAACCATGCTTACAAAAGCATGTGTTAAGCTCAACTGAAATATATATCTCAGGTAAACAACCTGGCTGCGGCGCGGCAAATTTCTCCATGTCAACAACCAGCATATTAGGCTGCAAGTATTTCCAACATTTAGATAGTAATTCCAAAACAAATGTCCTGACATAAGATTAAACTATTAACAACTGAGTTCTAACAAGTTAATGCTGTTTCACCGGTAATATGTCTCACAAGGGAAACAAAAATTTGTAACAGTGTGCAGCAATGGTAAATAAACTGGCAAAAAAAAAGAGCATCAAAGCCGAAAACTTAACCTCAACAAGTGTCTGCTCAAAAGCAATAGACAGAAGCTTGTCCTGATTACAAAAAAAAAAAAAACATTTCAAAGTAGATAGAGAATGAGAAAAAAGAAGATAAAAACAGCAAGTATGCAGTGAAAAGGAGATGAAAAAAATAGGAAATCAAGCGTTTGCTTGGTAAATTTTAAAATAAACTTACTAGCCATCCAGCAATCCCTGGAAATTCTGTGACATCAATACCATGAGTAAAAATAGGCTTGACAGTCATCTGAAAATATGGAGGCTCAACAAAGCACACCCTCAAACGGCTGATAAAAGGCCAATCACGAAGGAACTTCACCCCAATCGAGACCTACAAAAGAAACAAGAGCATGTCAGAGTTCAATCAATAGGATTAAAAGATCATATCATCTGGTTTCCAATGGGCATATATGAACCATTCCATATATTCATCAAGTCAAAGCCACAAAACGATGACTAAGAATGTCTCAATGATGTCTTCTTCCAAATTCTTACAATAATCCTATTATGCTAAACAAGTTACAGTTGTCACTTCTCAATCACTAGCGACAAAGGAACAATCACAAACACATAACACAAACAGGTTACAGTTCTCACTTCTCAATTGATTATTATGAAGGAACGACGCCCCAAACCACTCAAACACACACATAAACTGCTTCACATACAATGTCTAGTGCACATAAATGATTCGAGCATGAAGGTGTAACCAAAACATAATACTCTAGAAAATGAAATACAAAACGATCGTAAAGTACAGTTGAGTGGGGCCAGAAAGAATAATCTATTTTATATATTACAATTAATGAATATCTTTACCAAAGACACAATGGAATAGAAGACACCAGATATTTAGAAGTTAGAACAGTAATGGTTCAATGATTTTTTTTTTTTTTTTATTGGGGCAGGGGTTTTTGAACTCCAGACCTCCATTTTGGTGGCTGGGGGTTATACCAATCAGGCCACAGGCCTTTGACGTAATGGTTCAATGATTGATTTAATAGGATACACCACAAACTAATTTACAAACAAGCCACAATCCTCGGCTGGGCCAGAAAGCGATAATCTACTTCGTATAATAAAATTTAATGGACATCTTTACCAGAAACACAACGGAATAGAATACACCAGTTGAATAGAATACACCAGATAATAAAAACGCTATGATTCTATGATCAATTCAATACCATACACCACAAACAATAAATTTATCGTTCACACACAGCTTGGGTATCATTCACAGAGACACACACACACATATTTGTATGCAAGAATATTGGCAGGATGTATAATGATATACAAGTTGTATGCCTGTGTGTGTGTGAAGCTGACACACTCGCATGAAGATGCTATCTAAGTATCGGGGACTATAAGGGTATGTTTGGACACCATGAGAATTCTCAAAATTCTCTAAACTTCTCATAATTTCATTCCCAAACATCACTTAAACACAAAACACTTTTCAATTTCAAATTTCAAATTTTCAACTTTGTCATCTAATCATCACCTAGTCATTATTCAAACACAAAAATCAATACAACTTTTACAAACTTCAAAACAAAAATAATATTAAAAAATTATCTTCATACAATTTTTTTAACTTTATAATATTTTTATTCAACGTTTTCTCTCTTCTTTCTCAAAACCCAATAAAACATCTTCACTCAAACCATCTCATTACTTTTGCAAAATTTTGAGATACTCCAAGTATCCAAACATGCCCTAAATATCAAGGTGTGTGTTTGTGTGTAACACACAAACTATCTAAATGGCAAGGACTATAAATACCAAGGTGTGAGTGAAAATCTTACACACATACGCTACCTAAATCTTTTTTTTTTTTATAAATCTCAGGGACTATAAATATCAAGGTCTATGAAAGTCTGCATATTACAATTTGAACTGCTTCAATAAGACAATCTAAGTCCATACCTTCCCTTCAACATGCATTCCTGTTATATGCAACTTTGCCCACATTCCAAATCCCAATCGTTTCCTTAGCTGCACAGCAAGTATTGCACTCATATCATCAGCTGTGAGAAAATTCAACCCCAACTCCAGAACCTGCAATTAGTGCACAGTAGAATCTCAGTTTGGCCGAAACCTTTAGCTGCATCCACAAATGTTACATAAGGAGACAAGGTCCCAAATGATATACTGAGTGCGCACCAAGTGGTCACCATCTGAAGACTGACGGAGAACCCTCATTTCTGTGAACATGGGTGGGTTTCTTCCCAAGTACAGATGCTGAACAACTGCTTTCTTCTGCAAGCGTTTAAATACTGTCATCTCATCGAATAACAGAGGGAATAAACAAATTCACCAGAGAAAAAAGTTCAAATTATTTTCCTACACATACATGAAACTTCAAAGATCGATACTTTTTAAGAACTTTGGACTAACACAAAAGAATGAATGTGAAAAGCAGAATATCAGATACACAACAGCGTGAAGATGGTACATACAGCAGTCCATGGTTTGTACTTCTCCAGGAACCAAGGTATGATGGGAAGGAGAATCTTCTGTGAAGAAATCTGTTCCATACATATGGGCCAGATATTTTCAACTGCATGGTTCAACCACCGGACCGTTTCAGAATCAGAAAGCACCTGAAGTAAAAGGTAAAAAGAGTAATAAAGCATTAAAAATTATAGTTACTCAGGTACTTATGCCAAAAACTCCCATTCAACACTCTTAACACAAGAAATACAAAGGACATATCGTGTATCATATAGCTGGCAGTTGAATTTATAATTTTCTATCCAAGAAATTTAAAGAAGGTGGTCCTTACTTTTGTATCCAAATTAATTTTATATTTTGGACTATGTTGCATTATTCATTATTGTAATTTTGGAAATCAAAACAGCATATTTCTTAATACTACAGGGTTTCGTTCTCCATCATTACATTTAATCATTACCCACGTTAAAGAGCAAATGAAAACGTCCTAGGTATAAGGCAAGCAATCCAATTAGAGATGAAAAGGAAAAATGTATAGAAATAAATTACCCTTCTCTGATTAGCTTGTTTTCTTTCTTCAAACTGTAACTTCCTCCGCATTCTCATAGCATATCGTTCATGAACCTTTCGAAAAGAAAATCATAAATACATGTTTAGTAATAATTGCACGACCCTTCAAACAGTTATAAAACTAAAAGGAATCCAAATATCATAAATCAAAACATCACAGGAAAGCAACTTCACAACTTAACTCTCCACATCAAAAGACACAAGCCACAACCAACAAAGAAACATTCACACACACACAAGTATCATAATAAGCGATTCTGGGTGCGATTCTACTTTTCCTTTCCGGAAATGTTCTGACTACTTTTATTTATTTTGCGTTAAATCATAGGGAAAGAAGACATAAATACAAAGTAATTAAAGGAGTGAATGATCAACAAAACTGATAGACAGTGAAATTACCAGATAGAGATATATGAGAGAAACAAAATAGGCGACCGGATGGCACCAATTGAACCAAGAGAGCAACCAAAGTAATAGCAGCACCATTGCCACATGATGCATTATTGACATCTCCGTTATATCCATCTCCCGTCCTTCCCCAATCACAATTGAAACAGCTTCTTCTTCTTCTTTCTGTTTTTGATATATTCACAATTAAAACCTGTACACCAAGACCCTCCAGGACAATTTCTACCACCAAAAGATCATAAATCCCCAGGAAAGCAAATCATTAGAAAGTAGGGATGTAGCAATCAAACGGAATATTATCCTTTGAGTTAGTGGCCAAAATACCGATAAAACATCTAAAACCCTGAAAAGGTATTGGTATGAAACAAGCAATTATATAGGTACTAAATCTGTATTTGGCGTGGTGCGTGCAAATCTTCACAAGGAAACGGAATCGAAGAATTCAATGAATGAAGTCGAGCGCAACTCCATAGATCTGCAGAGAGCGTTTGAGAAAGAAACGGGGCCTTCATAGAGAAGCAACCGCCAACCGGCTAGAGAGAAAACAGCTGTAGCCGAAGCGGGCATTGAGACCTCGTCGTTTTTTAGGTTCGCGCGTTGGAGTGACTGTTGTGTGTACGTGTCACGAGTGTGTCCAAAGCGTGTAGGCTCCACTGAAGGCTATGCTGGCTATGATTTGGTGGGCTCGCAAGCAGGAAACGTTTGAATTCCAAAAAAAAAAAGCAAGGAACGATTGGACGCACCAGATAAAACGTTGATTTCTTTCGGCGATTGGATTATGATCATTTATTGATCAATGTATAGAAATTGATGACGGGGAATTGAAAAGTAAGCCTCCAATTTTTTTATTTTTTTTATTTTTTTAATTGAAGGAATGGAAGTTTCGGACTGCCGACCTCAATCATGCCTTTGGCATGAGCCTCCAATTAATTTTATAATATGATATTTTTTACTGATAAATTTATAATTTAATTTTATAATTTAATATTATATTATAAGATGATAAATAAATGATAAATAAAAATTTTTAATTTATAAAAAGATATGGCCAACCAAAAGTCAAAAGTGAATGAAAATTCAAAATTTTGAAGAGGAGAGGGGAGCGTTGTTCGGTTTGAGGTACAAAAGTGGTCATTAATGAGCTTATCCACAACTGCTGCAAATCAATTGGCTTTTTCGTGCCGGCCAAAGAATATGATTCCTTACCCACTCTACGTGGACCCCTGCAAGAAAGTTTCCTGATAATTACGTCCATGCATGCCCGACTTTACACACGTAAGTAAATTCTTCTTCGTTTTTTAATCTGACTTCCCCAACGTCAACAAATTAAAAATTAAAAATTACTCCCAAGTTCCATTCATTTGGTGAATGAATCTAATAAGGAAGATTTGGATCGGAGGTGGTTTTACCTTACTCAAAACATTTTCGTAGTCCAATATGATCTTACTCTCAAACATGCAAATCTTATATTCAAATTTTCTTAAACATCAAAAATTTAAATTATAATTTTTAAAAATATTATTTAAATCAAAATATTTAAAAAAATCTTCATCAACCTCCCCGTCACGAGTTGGCCAATTTGGCCACCACGAGTTGGCCAATTTGGCCACCGATGGCCCATTCTAGGTCATCTCATGGCGGCCAGAGGCCTGGCCGCTCACAAGCTGCCCGATATGGACCGTCATAGGAATCGGGCCTCCATAACTCCCCACGAGGCCCATAACTACCTCCAGATTTATTTTTTTAATAATTTTAAGCAATTTAAAATCACTTGTTTTATTAGAAAATTTTATGTTATTTTAATATACATCAAACATCTTAAAACCTAATATCAAACTCATCTTACATTTCTCACAAATTTTATGTAACGTCCCATTCCTATAGGGTTAAAAAGTTAGGGGAACTAAATATTAATAACATTAAATAATCTCAATTTAGCACTAGATATAAAAAAGATCTCATAATGACAATTCATAAAACCATACTACTTTATTTAAAAGAAAATCTCTTAGAATAAAATTGTCAGTATCACTTATTTAAAGATTAAAAAATAGTACTCATGTGCTGCGAATCACACATACTGAAAATAAACAAAGTTCACATCAAGTCTTAATATCATCCACGTGAGTAGTATGAACCACATCATGTTTTAACCATAATAGCAGCTTTTAGTCAAATATTAATAGTCTCAATCAATATTAACATCATACACATAATATTAAACTAAAAGAAAAGTATACATTTTTTAACCTCATATCCTTAGTAGCTGTTACACACATTTACATAAGTCAACCTACATCAAGGATCATGATCATAATCAGGACGGCTCAATATATTTTGTGGCCTAAGGCCCTGAGACGACTATTAAGTACATGAGGTTTTAATTTAAAAATGATAATAATATTTAAATATTAAAGAATAAAATTTTATTGAAAATTTCTTAGATGCAAAACAAATATTAATATTGTTTTGATTAATAATATCTATAAGAAATATAACAATTTGAAAGAGAATTTAATTTTTCTATAATTAGAGTAATATCCCTTATCCATATATATACTTCTTTTAATACTTTATTTTGAAAACAAATAAGGCCATCGATATCAAAATAAACATCATATTTTATAAAATATTCAAGAGTAATATATCATCATTTTGCCACTTCTATTCCAATTTCACTATTCTCTGAAAATTTTCTAGGTTTTGAGTAAAAAATTTTTAGTAATACTTCTATATTTACTATTTCTTTTTTTTTTTTTTTTTTACCAAACTTTACCATTTAAGATTGATTTTATTTTAGGCAAAAAATTTCCATCTTTTATGCTAACTAATATTTTTTCTATAATTCATTTTTTAGGGTCATAATATTTTTTTTTTTCTTTTTGGGGGCCTACTCAAGGTGGGGGGGCCTTAGGCGGTGGCCTTAGTTGCCTACCCCTTGAGCCGGCCCTGAGATTCATAATGCCACTATGTTGTGCAACCATTAAATAACCAACACTAGCAAGGCTACTCGCATACCATAATCAAACCACTCGTGTATACTTGATTTCACCTTGGTTTCATGGATACTTGCTCTATTCGGTTCACTTAATAACCCGTCTACATGATCTTATGTATTTTAATGGAGAAGAAGAATGCAAGAAGGGTGTCCTTACCAAGAGGGTGGGAGTGTGTTGCACCAAGGGTGTGTACCGAGGGGTATCTATGGTTATTGAATAAGGGTGACTAAATATAACTCATGCGAGAATGAACTAAAACATCATAATAGCATTAATAACCATCATAAGTTCAAATTTAAAGGTAGCATATCCATGCAAATCGAATAGGAGGTAACCAACGTAAGCATAAGAGGAGGTCAGGGTTTCACAATGGCTTTGAGAGAAGGTCTGAAGGAGTGTCAAAGTGTGAAAGTGAAACGGCTGAAGGATAAATGAGATGACTCGATGAGCATCGCACAACCCTAGCTTTAGGGTATGGAATCAACGGCTCACAATTTTGATATAAAAATCCAACAGCCCCGGGCCCTCAATAGCTCCACACGTAAAACATGCATGTGACTATGCTGAACTCGCAAATTAAAGTAACTACTAAATTAAATACTAAGTCTATTTCAAAAAAAATAAAAAATACTATAGTCTATAAATTATAATACATGTTAATTGTAAAAAAAAAACTAGATTAATATTTAATACATGTTATATATATATATATATATATATATACACTATAATACATGTTAAATACTATAAGACAATGTATAGTATTTAATTATAAAAAATTGTCTAACATTATATTTTATCAAACATTATAATTTAGTATTCATAAATCATAACATAATATTATAGTTATATTAATTAATATAGTACTATCATACTAATACCATATATTAACTACAAAATTAGTATATTGAATATTGATACTTAAATATTGATACAAGGTCTTATATTTGCATAAAATAATAATATTATTTATGCTTGTGGTTATAATACATATGTAAGAATTAATACTATACTATTACTACTAGTTACTACACAATAGACACTAGTCTACTAGTCTACTGGTATGAGCTTACTAGTTATTAATAATAGATATTAACACTAAATATGTATATTACTTTGTAGTTTATATAATCTTATGAATACAATATTACTATTGATTAATCTTATATAAAGTAATAAGATTAATAACTAGTAATACACTAATTTTTTTTTTATAAATAGTAATATTGTAAAGTCTTTAATAGTATTTCATAGAATGATAGAATCATAAGTAGTAACTTATAAGTTAATATGTTATGACTTTAGTCTATAGCCTATAACTTGTAAGCATAAAAGTTTATATGACAATTCAATATTTGATAAGAATAAGATAACTATATCAATATGATATATGAATATTATACACATATATATAGTATATGTTGTGGACTATAAGTGTAACAACCCGCTCATTTCTCTCTCGATTGGTCACAAGTCTCGTCTACTCGTTTTAAATATTGAAGCTATGTTTTTAAATATTGCGGATGATTTTTAAAGTTAGCCCAGTGTTTTCAAGCCCTTGGATATTTTAAATGACCTGTAAATATTTATATGGAGCATTTCCAATATTATTGAACCAAACCTGATTTTAAGTAAGACACTTATAATATTTTTGAAGAGCTCCAAAAAATTATAATTGTAGAAAAATAATTTTATCAACATGATTTTAGTTGTTTAAAATATTATGGGACTTAAATTATGTTAAAAACTCTAATTAATTAGATGGTTTAATTCTCCTAAAGATATTAAGCAAAACTTCATCATTTATTTAATGATGAAAGAATATTATTTTATAAACTAAAGTTGAGTTTAAATTAATGATATAGTATTTCTATCTTAATTCCTCTCATTTTAGTTAGTTAAATCAGTGTTTAAAACCCTTCTTGCATTGTTCCTCTTCCTCCCTTTTTCCCTCACTTTTCTCTCTTCCCTCTTTCTCCTCCCTCCCTCTCATGCCGCATGTCTCCCTCTCCCCTCACCTGATTCTCTCCTTCAGTAGCCCAGCCACTGCACACTGCCACTGGCATCAGCCCCACCTCACGCCGGCGAACAAACCCCACCATCGAACCCAGTCCACGGCAGCCCCCTTCTCCCCCCCAGTGTACCTATGCACGAAACCCATGGGTTTCTCCCCTAGTGCCACCGTACGCCGCCTCCCAGGCCACCGTGCCACCACCATCAGCCTCCTCCCCCACCAGCGACCTACCCTAGCCCCCCTCATGCCCACCCGAGCCCCCATCCTCCCACACGCTCTCTCACTCTCTCAAGGGTCCTCCATGACCCACAACCCAGATTCGTCATAGGGACACCGTACGTCTACCTCATCGCCACCATCGACTCCACCGCACCTCCCTCAGCCCCTCCATGCCTAGCCATGGTACCCAACCGTTCCTTTGCCTCTCACGCACTCTCACCCTTTCGGATGCACTGTACACGGCTAGATACTGTCGTGCTTAGCCTCTAGCCGCCACTACGAGGCCACCATGAGCCTTCCAAGACCACCCCTAGCTATCCCAAATGCCCAAAACAGCGACTGTATGTGGCTAACCACCATTGTACACAGCTTTGGCTACCACCTATGGCCTTTCCACAACCACCCACGAACTCCCCACTGTGTCAGCCACCCTCCATAGTCACGTTAAACCCGACAAAGCCTAGATCTAGTTGAGAAACCCTAGATTTGTCCACCCAAAATAGTCCCGTTCCAAGGTCACGACAGTGACTGCTACCGCCCAAGCTAGTGGCTTCTGACGCCACTGGCCATGTAGGACAGCGAGAACGCACGGGTTATCCCGATGATGATATAACTCTCTTTCCCTTTACCCTCGTTATTATGTTAGTTGGCTGGTTAAATTATAGACTGAGCGCTTGGTATTGTGGAGTTCGTTGTATTGTGGTGTTCACTGTGTAGTAGTGTTGTGAACTGGGATGTAATGGTAGTTGGGAAGTGTGTTGTGTCGTCATGTTGTGGACTGTGCTATAAAGTGTGATTGTGAAGTATGTGTTGTAGTGGTGATGTGGCATGGTGTGGAATGGAACGTAGTGTGGATGGAAAGAGTACACATTGAGTGTACTCTCGTGGCGTAGTGTGGGCTGGGAAGAGTACACGTGGAGTGTACTCTCGTGGCGTTGTGAAGGGAGTACATGTGGAGTGTACTCCATATGGTGGAGTGATGCGCTGTGTGACGTAGCATGATGTGAAGGGAGTACATGTGGCGTGTATTTTGTGTGGTGAAGTCATGATACACCGGATGGCTTGTCGTGAAGGGTTGAATGATTACATAGTAGAGAAGTGTGGAGCTTGATGTGGAATGTCAGGAACCGTGAAATAATGTCCCAAAGTAGTTGTGATGTGGTTTATAGTTCGAGGTGACAGGTGTCACCGTGTAGTTAAGTTATGGCTGGGAGTATGTGTGAAGTGACAGAGTGGCGTAACAGTGACGTAGCAGAAGCACGACGGGGGAATGTCACGAAGTGACATGGTTTAGTGAGAAGTCATGCTTGTGATGAGTGAGCAGTTAGGAGTACGTGACAAGGGTACGTGAGGAACCGTACTTGTGATGAGTTAGAAGTTGGTGTAGAAGTGACATAGTAGGATGCCAGGTGATGTGACACGGTCACGATGTAGCTTGAGATTAGTCTCAAGCTACGTGACATAACGGGAGGTATGACTATAAATAGTGTCATGTCGTGCTAAGTGTTAGGATAAACTGTCAAGAGGGACGGGTAGCATGAAAAGTCAGGCTAGCCGGATAAAGAGAAGGTTGGTATTAGAATATGGAGCTTGTTTACACAAGCAGGTGATCAACGTATTATACGTTGATCTTAGGTGATAAAAGGGAGTAGGGTACATGTGTAATCTGGTTAGACACATGCACCGGACGGATTTACCATATGTAATGGGTAATCTGTCCTAAGTATAGGTACACAATATTTGAGCCTTAGAGTTGGCTTAAAGTCTTGTGATATGCATGGATGAGGATAATGATGACGATTAGAAAGCGTAGGCTCAAATGTAGGAAGTGACGTATGTATTGTCTAGTATTGGGATGTGTGACTTAGTCGGCTTGAGTCATGCATCGAGATGAGGTTAATAAGAATAATATGATGAAGGTCTTAGTATCTTAACCCTAAGGTGAATCCTGAAGGTTCACTTTAAAGGATAAGACCCCAAAGTAGAACGCTGAGTTTAGAAAATGAGACCTCAAGAAGGTCCTAGAAAGAGGAAACATGATAAAGGAAAATATAGAAGACAGGGATAGAAGGAGAGTGTGTCTCAGTGAGGAAAATCCAAGTGAACTATAGTTTATGTCTTCTAAGTTTAGTTGCTTATGCACTAGATAGAGAATAACGCTAAGATTATGTGTATGCGTGTAGGTTGCCATCTGACATGCACATGAATGGATTGCATGATATGAGAATAGCATGGAGTGCAGGTAAGTATTATGTTCATACTCTTCTAGAGTTTTCTAAAATGATATGAAATGAAAATGAAATGCTTTTCCTCTACGATGTTTTACGAAATAACATGAAAGACGTTTTACGAAAGTATGCTAAGTATAAGTATTCAAAAGTATATGTATGTAATGGCCCTTCTTGGCAGCCCCTTTTTATGTAACCCAAGTATTAAGTGTATGCATATGAATGGATGACTATACATAGTATGTATTGTATGTATTTTCATGAAATGAGACATGAGGCTTATGCCTTATGCTTTAAGTAATTCTTTAAAATGTTCCTATGAACTGATGCTTTAAGGATGCCACAAACTGATGTTTTAAATGATGCATTGAAAGATGATGATGTTTAAGCTCATGCTTTTAAATGATATTTTTCCATGAATGGACTGATAAATGAAAATGACTAAAAAGAAAATGACTGAATAAAAGGAAAGGACTGAAAGGAAATGGATTTTTTAATGTATTAAAATATGTAACGACCACGACTGAATGAATGATGGTACCAAAGGATTGGGCAGATTACAATACCGGGTAAGTAGTACTGATAGTGCACCCAGTGCTGCTCCCTGACTGAAAGGGATTCACAACCTGTGGCCATGGGCAGAATTCAGGTTCAAAGGAAGACCGCTAACCTTAACACAAGGGGTGTAACAGTGTGTACCTGTCAAAGGAAAGTGATAAGAGAATGTATGAATTCTTTAAGAAATGAAGGCACTGGCAGGAGAAATGTTTTACGAAAAGAAAAACCATTTTTAAGAAAAACTCCGCCTAGTGATGTTTTCAAAATGAATGTATATCTTATGTACGTAAGGTACATATGGACTGACCAATGTATGAATGAAAACTATGTTAGTATATTTTTATTGTATGAAGTAATGCTTAGTAAGTATTCGACTCAGTTTAGTTTTTATGTATGCCCCTCCCCCCACATGAACTAAATGAGCAGAACACGTTAGGAAAAATACAGCCTAAGGGGAAGAGCACAGAACTCTAGGTATGAGAGTTTTAAATGTATGAGAGACCTTTTTATTTTAAATTTTATGTATTCAGTTGTAAACCTTTTTTATTCTCAAAGCAAGTTTTATACTATAACGTAAAGTCTTGCACCCTGGGTATGGAAGTAAAAACTTTTAAAAGGGTCAGTAATTCACGTCTCCTTTTCTAAAATCATTTTCTAAAAAGTCCTGTCATAAGAACGGGGTGTTACAATAAGTCATTATAAGTCTATATACATAATTAATAATACATATCACATATGCAACTTTTGGCTATTATATATATTGTATTATATACGTATAAAAATATACGAGTTGAGTCGAGTTTCATACGAGTTTGTTCACGAACATTATTCGAGTCAGTCGAGCTTTATACGAGTTTGTATCATTTAATAATTGAGCCTAATTCTGTGTTTGCGAACTGTCCATTTAATATTCAATTCGAGTCGAATTCAAGCTACCTATTGAGTAGCTTGTTCATTTTACTGCCCTAACTGTAAGTTAGTTTCTAACTTACTGTCAGATTACTGTGTATGTGTGTTGGTAAGGGAACTATTGGTTATGTACTTATGTTATCATATATGTCAAGTCATGCCATGTCACTACATGTTTATATGTTACACATATTATATTCTGTCACAAAATATTCATTTGTTATGCATATTATATTCTGTCACAAAATAGTTATCTATTATACGTTATGCCATATCATGTAATACTATCCGTTACACGTTATTCTATGTCACGTAATGCTATCTATTACACGTTATGTCATGTCGCATAATGTTATATGTTACATGTTGTGTCATGTTACGTATTGTTTATCTGTTTCATGTTACGTCAAGTCATGCATCTCACACAGATGTGTAAATTTAAATCGAAAAACTGGAAAACCGGTCCTGATTGGACCTGTTGTAACAGCCCGCTAGAAATTCATTGGCGAAATTTCTATTGACTTTAGGAATCTCGTGAAAATCCCATAAGTTTTTACGAATCGACCTATTGCATAGGTTTTAGTCTGTCAACATAGTCAGTGTTATCACTCACTATGCTGCTAAAAATATGAGTTTTATTTATTTGAGGTGGTTAGAAGTGTCAGAATGCTTTATGGTCTACGCCATTACACTCAGTGGATTATTTAGGATTTTATGGCACAATATCTTATTTTCATAATTCCGGACAAAACGTCTGTTGGAAATTGTGAAATTATTTTTAGGGATACTTCGAGGTTAAATTTCGGTAAAAGATTTTCACTATAAGTTAATATGAATATTTAGGAATTTTTAGTACTAAGTTTATGATTCACTTTTTCGAAGTGAATAGTAACCTCGGTAAGCGCACCGATTGCAGTGTTTCGAAATCACAGTGTGGAATGTCCAAATTGGATTAGAGAAGTTTTATTTGGACACTTGGCAAGATCTTAGCCACACTTAGTGAATAATTTTAGACACTTGGCACCATAAGGAACGTTTGTTGAATTTGAAGGAATGAAGGTGTGAGATCATGTCGCTTAAGCAAAACTTTGTTTCATCTGCTCAACCAAATTGTGCCAGATCAAAGAGGTTTTCAATCCTAGTGAAATTCTAAATGGTGGGAATCCAATCGAAAGCCCAAAAGCTTGGTTGAAATCGAAACCCTAAACGGTTTCCCCAAAACCCTAAAGTTGGCCTCTAAACATTTTCTAATCCGATTTCTAGCATTGTGTTTAATCACTTGATTAAATCACTTCCACATGCTATTAATCCTTCAAATTTGTGTTAGAACATCATTATCCAACCTTGTTAACCTTGAAAAATTGATTGGCCAAGTGATATTGGATTTGGGCTTGATAGCAACCCAAACCCTCTTTAAACCCCAAATTTTAGGCCCATTCGGTTTAGGCCCTTTAAGGCCCACGAATTTGGTCACCATAGGATTGCTTCATGGCTAAGTTTTGTACCCCCACTTGGCTGGCCAGATCTGTACAAGAAGAGCCTAGAAGGTTCTTGAAAGACATAGCTAAAGGGCCACCTCACTCATTCACTCTTACACTCCACCTTAAGAAAAGATCTTGGTCTGATTTTTATGAGAAGAAAAGGCCAACACTCAACCATTCCTTCAGTCCTATCACTTTACATAGCTTGTGTAAGAAGCTCTTCAGTCCACTTCCCACGAAAAGCAGCTCTCCTTTACACTTTTCCTTCATAGAACACAAAAGACACTCTCGGACAGTTTTTCATACCTCTTTTGAACGCCTATTTCGAAGATTTTGTAAGTGTTTTCTCGCCAATATTCCTTCATGAAAGTTCTTTATTTTGGAGTCTAGTTTACGTGGATAACTTATTCGTTCCATTTGGATATCATTTGATTGGTCAAAAGTTGTTTAGACCCCGGAAAGGTCATTCTGGGCGATAAACTGGAGAGTGTGTTATATTTTGGAGTTTTTGACCAAGCTAATGAATAGATCTTGGTCCGAAATTTTTATGGAGTACTGTTAACATGTGTATATGATTATTGGTTGAGGATTTGTTGCATGATTAAAAGTTTTGGTGAAATATTTTCTTAGGTCTAGAAACTTAGAAACTGGAAGAGGAAAAACAGTTTCTGTTTTGAGAAAGTTTAAATCTTTTATGGTTTAATCTTATTCCAATGGCTTTGATATTTTTATTGGAAGATCCTAAGCATCTTATATACATGTTAGAATGTTATTTTGAAGATATTTGAAGTTAGTTTCGAACATATGAAATTTTATGCAAGGAGATATTCGGTTAGGCCAAAGTGATGATGTTCTTGGCTAAATTTATGTTTTGGTTGATGTTTACCCATGTGATCTTGAGTTTGAAGCTTGGATCTGTTTTAGGACACCTTTTTGAACCATGTGATGTTTTGGTTTGAAGATCACTTCTTTATAAGTCATGGATCAAGAGGTTGATCAAAACAAGTTAGAAACAAAATTCTGTTTTGAACTTTGAAGAGAAACCAAAAAGTTTCAAGTATGGTTTTAGTGATTTTGATGACTTTTGTTCATGATTCAAAACATGATTGTTCTTAAGAATATGTTATGAGTGTGGTAGAAGAAAAATTTTGGTTTAATCATGAGTTTCGAGATTTGAAAGAATTACAACAAAAAGCAAAGGAAATAGCCTTGTAAGCTTCGGCCATATAGAGTTTTGATGATTGTGTTTAGTTTTAAATTTTTCTGAATTGATTTTTGAGCTTAGGACAAAATTTACATAAGGTATGTAAATTTTGGTGATTTATGGAGTTAGGATGCAAAATCCTTATGTTAGGGGTAAAATGGTCATTTTCCCACATGTAGAGGGTAAAATGGTAATTTTACTCTAAGTTGATATTTTTTCCATATTCCTAATTGTCAGTGATTAAGTTCTAATTTTTAGAAATCACTACTTTCAGTTTCCCGTGATCGCACTTGAGTTTTGCCTCGAAGCGCGAAGATCGAGGTAAGTTAGCTTTTAACTTACTATCAATTTAATGTGTATGTGTGATAAGTAAGGGAACTAAATTGTATGTATGCATGTTATCATATGTGCCATGCCAAGTCATTACATATTTATCTGTTACACAGAATTTATTCTGTCATGAATTATTCATCTGTTACACAAGATATTCTGTCACGTATTGCTATACATGCTATACATTGCAAGTATGTCATGTTAAGTTAAGTATGCCATCTGTTACATGTATTTCTTGTCATGTAATATTCATTGTCACATGTTACGCCACGTTAAGAAATGTTGTCTGTTATATGGTATGCCATGTTACGAAATGTTGCATGTTACATGTATGACATGTTATGAAATGTTCTCTGTTACATTTATGTCTCGAAGTATGTCATGTCTGTCGTCCTACGTTCATGTCACGTTATGTTACGTCAAGATTTCTGTCTTTTATGTCACGTTCATGTTACGTCACGTTACGAAATGTCATGTCTGCCAGTTAAGTCATTCATGTCAATCACGACCCTAAGCGCTAGGATGGGGTAATATCCTAGTGGAACTCCTTTGTTCACGCTGGAGTGTCTAAATAGGTGTGAAATTCCCTGGGTTGACGAAGTACAGTCAACAGGTTGCGAATGGGGCCTAATTAGCTGGTCACCGGAGCGCGCCAGGCACTAACGCCGATGGTGCCACACATTATGTTATGTGTGTCCACAGCAAGTGTGGCACAAACAGATAAGTCATGGGGCCACAACAACTGTGGAGCATGAAGTATGGGGCCACAACAACTGTGGAGCATACACTACGTGAGACACAGCAATTGTGACACGTAGAATACGTGGGGCCACAACAACTGTGGAGTACGTATTAACGCACTCACAGCTGGTATAGAAACCTGTGATGTGATGCGGTAATCGGCAGGGACACACGGCTCAAGGGGACCTGTGTAGCACCCATATGGTCATGTTAATGATTAAGACTATTGAATAAGATTCCAAGTTCAAGTCATGTTTCACGTTATGTTACGTTCAAGTTTACGTTCACGCAATCATGGTAATCCCATGAGACAAGAATATGTTTCAAGTTCATGTTATGTTATGTTCACGTTCACGTTATGTTCACACGTTTACGTTCCAAGTTCACATTTATGTTATGTCATGCTCAAGTTCAAGTTCAAATTATGCATGTTCACGTTCATGTTATGTTTCAAGTCCATGTTATGTTTCAAGTCACGTTATGTTTCAAGTCACGTTCATGCTAAGCTTCAGTTTCAGTTTAAGTTATGCCAGTTATGTTATGTTGTATGTCAAGTTATGCTATGATTACTTACGATTTGATTATGCATTCATGCTTTTACTGCCATGCATGCATCATTAACCTGTGTGGAAGTTTCCTGTTAACTTGCTGAGATTTGTAATCAAATCTCACTGTGGTAGTCCCAACTACCATTCCCCCCGAATGGTAGATTTTGTTACAGGATCTGAAGGAGAATCGGGAATCGACCAACTGGAAATGGTCGACTAAGCGACGATGCGATGTAGGTGTTAATACAGTAGTTACCTCAGATTACTACTTGTATTTGTAGAGTTCAATCTCCATCACTCTTTTGATCACAACCATATGGATTAATATTGTGATCTCAGTTGTTTAGTATGTCATTATGTATGAAGTATGTTTTAAGTATTTGGGATATTTCGGTTTGGTGCATAGTATTGCTAAAAAGAAAAATTATCCGCTGCGAATATTGCATAATGCTAGATGCATGTTAGGAATATTGCATCTTATATGTCATGAACGGGGGCAGGTAACCTTGTGTTACATGTCTCGACGCTTCAAATGTCCGTCCGATCCCAAGCGGAATTTGGGGGCGTCACACCTGTTGGCCAGGTTTTGAACCGGTCCTGTCTGGCCGGGACTGATTCTTGTAACCAAAAAATCGACTGGGACCGGACAGGACCGAACCAACCTAGTTGGGGAAAAATAAAATATAAAAATTAATACTTAATATATATAAGTTTTATATATAATATATAATTATATATGAAATTTTTATATATAATATATATAATTATATATCATATGTGAAATAATTTCATATTATAATTTATAAATTATAACATAAAATGTTAATCTTAAATATGAATATTTGTAATTTGTTTGATCATATGTTATTAATATAATTATATATAAAATAATGTTATTATAATTTATAAACTAAAAGTTTATTCTTAAAGATGAAAATTTAATTGATCATATGCTTAATACATAAAATATATATTTAAATTATAAATAACATTTTATTTATAGCTATACTAATATATAACTAATACTAATATATTATATATAGCTAAATAATCACTATACTAAATAATCACATATAAAATAATGATATAGTAATACTAATACTAATACTAAATTACTATACTAATACTATCACTATAATACTATCAATAATATAGTTATAATAAATTAAACTCAATATAACAATTAACAAATATTAATATAAAAATTAACAAACTCACTATAGCTATAGTTATACTTATAGTCTAATATAGACTATAGTTATACTTATATTATATAGCTATACTAATATACAACTAATACTAATGTATAGCTATACTAATAGTCTAATATGTTATATAGCTATACTAATAATAATATAGAACTAATGCTAATAGTCTAATATAGACTATAGTTATACCTATACTAATATATAGCTATACTAATAGTCTAATATTAATACTATTATATAGTCTAATATATTATATAGCTATACCAATATAAAAGTTTATAACTAATACTAATCACTATAACTAAATCACTATAGTCTATTAAATGTATTACAAATATATAAAAATTATAATTATCAATTTCCCAAACCATAAAAAAAAAAAAAAATTATCATTTAAAAAAAAGAACCACATTGAAAATTTGAAACCAATAGGAAACGGCACTGTTTCCTCTCCATCTCCAAGACTCCATTGGATTGTTTCCTCTCGATTCTCATTTCTCGAATAAGCCCTAAAGCGGTAAAGCAACCTCACTCTCTCGTCTCAAGTCTCTCTACAAATGGCGCCCGGGCCCCTGTCTCTTAGACTCTTTGCCTCACTCTCTTGTCTCTTGTCTCTTGTCTCTCTACCTCAGCCTCACTTTCTTGTCCCTCAGCCTTACTCTCCGTCGCACATAACTTAGCTGCAACCTACTAGTGCTACCATGCACAAACCTTCGGCCTTACCTCACTCTTTCTATCTTTGATTCCTCATGGTAATTTTTTTTTTTTTTTTGTGTTTTTTAAATTACTTTGAAATCTGTTAGATGGTATTTTTTTTATTAGGGTTTTTGAATCCGAAATTTAGGATTTTTGTGAATGTGTTTGTGATTGTATTTGTGTTATTAGGGTTTTGTGATTGGGTTTGTGTTATTAGGGTTTTATGATTGGGTTTATAACTTTAAGAAAATGGGATAATTACATCTGGTTTGCCTCACGTTTTCTGCTTCTCTAAGAACAAAAATATTAAAGATTTGGTTTTGGAATTGTGGCCAGTGTGATCATTAATAAAACAACCTATAATTCATCATTATCTTGCTTAATTACGAAATACTGATTGCCAATAGCAACTCAATCCTTTAACTGATCAAGTGCTTACCCCATATATACATATATATATTATATAGTAATTTGCATGCATCGACAGATGACATTTTTTAGGGTTAGAACAGTATTGGAAATTAGAGTCATAGCTAGTCAAGCAGGACATTTTTTTTGTGAATATTGATTTATATTCAGTACTTAAATAAATCGGTATCATGACCAAATATACATATATATATATATATATGTGTTAATGACAAACTGTCAAACTTACATTTTAAAAAAATCAGAAAACTAAATCGGACCTAACTGGAAATCGGTAAAATCGAAAGTACCTTTTTAGGAAGGTAACCTATGCGTAATCAGTTTTAAAAATTGCAAAACCAGTACATATCGTTTCAGTCTTAAATTTTGTTCAAAACCAGACCAAACCGGACTGGTTACACCCCTGATTCTCATGTATATGCCATGTTACGTATGTCATGTCATTTGTCATTTCGCTTCATGTCACGTCATGTCTCGAGTAAAAAATGTATATTTAAACCATTATTTTCTCAATCATTCATGCTTGGGATACTCATGATGTAATCACTATGATTGTCTGAGCATCTTTATTTATAATTCAGGCGAGGTATTTCCGGCATAATCATTTTGATTTTTAAAATACATTTACTCAAATGCTTCTAGTGTAATCATTCTGATTGTCAGAATATTACTAGGTACTCTTGGCATAATCATTCTGATTGTTAGGGTATCTCATTTAAAATACTAATATTGTATTCATTATGATTGTCTGAGTATCTCAAATGGAATATGTTGGGCGGAATCATTCTGATTGTTCACTATTCCTGAGGAATTAATTGGCGAAATCAATTTGATTATCAGAGTTCAAGTTCACGTTCATGTTTAAGTTCATGCTCAAGTTTAGATTATTGAACAAGATTCCAAATTCATGTATTTCACGTTCAAGCTCATGTTATTCAAGTTTAAGTTCATGTTACGTAAAGTTCAAGTTCATGTTTTTCAAGCTCAAGTACACGTTCAGTTCATGTTTCTAGTTCACGTTCATATTCAGTTTCAGTTCAAGTTCAGTTTATGTTCATGTTCACGTTGATGTTTAAGTTCATGATCAAGTCAATTCACGTTCAAGTTCATGTCATTTCAATTCATGTCATGTTAAATGTCAAGTCACATCAAGCTTATTTATAATCATGTATGCATTCATACTTTTACTATCATGCATACATCTTTGACTTGTATGTTAAGTTATTTGTTAACTTACTGGGACCTGTAATCAAATCTCATTATGGTATTCCCAACTACCATTCCCCCTGTAATGGTAGACCATGTGTCAGGATCAGGAGGCATACCAGAGGTCGATCGACTGGAGACAACCGATTAGACGACAATGGCACGACACGGAGCTCATAGCCTCAATGCTCTGATTTATCATTAGTATTATGACATCTTTGACTGAGTTGCGTGAGCTACTTAATGGATTAGCCTAGTAGTTGCTTTAGGTCCTACTTGTAATTAAGGAGCTCGATCTCTAGTACTTTTATGATTACAGACCTTTTGGACTCATGATGTAATCAAGAAGGTCTACTACTTTAATGTTTATGGATTATGTTTTAATTATTTGGGATATCTTTAGTCTGGTGCATAGTATTGCTCAAGAAAAAATTATCCACTGTGAACATTACATACTGTTAGATGAATGCTACGTGCATGGAATCTTTATTTGTTATAAACGGGGGCATGTAAACCTTGTGTTACATGTCCCAACGCTTAAAATATTCGTTCGATCCCAAGCGAAAATCTAAGGGCGTCACAACTAACATACTAATGAGTCGACATTCTAAATGTGGTTGGATATTCTAATGCCGGTTATATAGGTTGTCTAGATGACAGGAGATCAACTTCTGGTTATGTGTTCATGATGGCAGGAAGGGCTATTTCTTGGAAAAGTGTCCAACAGACACTTACAGCTTCCTCAACTATGGAGGCAGAGTATATTGCTTGTTATGAGACTACATGCTAGGCTATATGGTTGCAAAATTTTATCTCAGGATTGGGTATTATGAATACCATTATGAAATCGCTGAAGATATTTTGTGATAATTCTGCAACAGTTTCATTTTCTCGATATACTAGGAGCTCTTGTGAGATCCATTAATTATTGAGTTTATAATTCAATGTTTGTTTTTAAATGTGTTATTTATTTATTTATTATTGTAATTTACTTTGGTATGTTTTTATTTTGGGTTTTTATTTTCTTAATATTTATTTATTTATTTATGTTATTTTATTGGTGTATTTTCTGTTTGGGTCTTTGATTTTGCTGTGTTTTTATTTTTCTGTGTTGTGTGTGTGTGTGTGTGTTTTACTTAAGCCCAACCCGTGTGGGTTTAGCCAGCCCGAAGGAAAACTGGGCCCAGCCCGTGCGCCTGAAGAACCCAGCAGGGCGCCTAGCAAGCCCAGCCCGTGCAGATTAAAATCCAGCCCCTCATTTTACTCAAACGGCGCCGTTTTGGCCAAGGAGAAGCTAGGGTTTCATCTTTTCTTCTTTGGTGCCGCACGTCTCCTTTCTTCTTCTTCTTCCTTCTTCTTTTTCTTCCAGCAGGTTCCTCTTCCTCCACGCAGCAGTTGCCGACGCCAAAGATAGCTTAGTCATGTTTTTCAGCCTTGAGCCGCCACCCCCATCTTCCCTTTTTCCTCTCGATGTCACTCGGCTAGAATTTTCCGAAAGCTTGCTATCAAGCTGTCCCTCTTCACGGCCACCTCCTCCACCTCATGGCAGCTCCGTGTCTTTCGGCATGCCCATCCTTCATCTACTGTCGCAACCTGCACTGCCACACACGGCTCATTGTCGTTTTTTCTTCTTCCACCCGTGCGACACACGACCCTGCAAACCGCCATGTTTGGCCTATTTATAGGCCACGACTTGCATAATAAAATCTTCCGAGAATGCTCATCCTTTTTCTCCCATTCTAGTCTTTTTCATCTTTTGGTGTTTTGGATTTTATTCTGTGAATTTGTTGGTGAACCTGAAAGCTTGAGGCTTTGGCCGTGCTGTGTTTTGTTCTAAAATTTGTGGAAATTCTATCGATTTGTTTTGGTAAATTGTTGGTTTGTAGTGTGTTGAGTTTTCATCCACTTGTGTTTTGTTCTAAAATTTGTGGAAATTCTATCAGTTTGTTTTGGTAAATTGTTGGTTTGTAGTGTGTTGAGTTTTCATCCACTTGTGTTTTGACCAACCCGAGAGTTGAGAGGCCTTTTTGGCAGTGTTCTGCCGTGAGCTCCGCCATGTGTCGCCGTTGAGCCACCGCTTTGTGCAAACGCTCTTTCGCTTGATCTTTTAGAATTCTTTTCATATTCATTTGTATGTAATTTTCCAGTTTTAAATATATTGTTGTAAATTGTAACTGTTGGCATATTGGAAATTGGCCCTTGGGCCGTTAAAATGTTGGATTGTGATTATGGATGGATTTGGTATTGGGCTTTGGGCCGGATTGGAGGACGACGGGATTACGCATGTAGCTGTGAAATTGTATTTTTTTGTATTTATTGAGAATTTGTAAATGAAATATTTAAATGTGTATTCCAATAACTTGTGAAATGCATATTTATCTTTTTTATTAAATTGTATTGTGATGTCACGTTGTCTGTTGGAAATTGAGGTTGTTGTTATTAATTGTGTGGGTGCGTGCGTATCATGTCCCCAAGCCGAGATAAGACATTATCTCGGTAGAGCTCTTCTGATCACTCGGGAGCGTAACAGACTGACGTGACGTCCCCTGAGTTGTCGCAGGGCGACAATGGGAGTCTCGCCCCCGCTACCCCGCCCCCGTCCGCCCCGCCCGCATGAAGGACCCATAGAGGGGGCGGGGGGTGGGCTGACCCCAGCGGGGCCCCGCCCCTCACCCCGCTCCACATAGTCCCAAAAATAAAAAATAAAAAAGATTATTTTTTATATTTATATAAATAATTTATTTATATAAATATATATTGTATATAAATACATACAATTTGTTAAAAACTTGAATTCAAGTTAATGGATTGCCTTGGCCTCCTATATAAAGGTTGGCTTAGGAGGCCAAAGCAGTCTAAAATAAAACTCTAATGAGTTTATATTTTTTTGAATAAAATTTATAATTATATTATATTATAATTTAGGTCTAAAAAAAATTTAGACCCAAAAAAATTATAGATCTAGTGAATCACTGGATTGAGCGGGGGGCGGGGAGGGGGTGCCCCCGCCCCGCACCATGCGGGTAGCACCCCTACTTTTAGTCTACTGGGTGCACTACCAGTACTACTTACCCAGCATTGCAATTTGCCCATTCCTTTGGTACCATTTTCGTTCATATGGCTGTTACGTATTTTTATACATTAAAACATTCATTTCCTTTCGGTCTTTTCATTTCAATCATTTCCTTTTCAGTCATTCTCATTTAACAATTCATTCATGGAAAAACGTCATTTAAAAACATGAGCTTAAACATTATCTTTCATGGCATCCATGAAACATCAGTTCATATGGACATTTTAAAACACTTCATTCGCATCATTTAAAGCACAAGGCATAAGCCTCACATCTCATTTCATGAAAATACAAATAATAGATATTGCGTATAGTCATCCATTCACATGCATACAATTAATACTTTAGTTGTATAAAAAGGGCCTGTCAAGAAGGGTCATTACATACGTATACTTTTGAACACTTATACTTAGCATACTTTTCATAAAACACCGTTTCCTTTCGTTTGGTAAAACATCGTAAAGGAAAAGCATTTCATTTTTATTTCATATCATTTAGAAAACTCTAGAAGAGTATAAACATAATACTTACCTGGACTCCATGCTATACTCATTTCATGCAGTTCATTTATGTGTGTGTCAGATGGCAACCTACATGTATACACATAACCTTAGCATCATTTTCTATCTAGTGCATAAGTAACTAAACTAGAAGTAGAGCTACACTCCACTTGGAAACACTCTCCTTCTATTCCGTACTCTTACATGTCCCTTAATATGCTAAAACCTTTGGGATCTACTTACGATCACTACCTCTTCCAAACTCAAGGTCTTACCTAGAGTGCTCATCCACTGAAGTGAACCTCCACGATTCACCTTAGGGTTAAGATACTAAGACCTTCGTCTTACTCATCTTATTAACCTCATCCCGATGCATGACTCAGGCCGACTAAGTCATGTATCCCAATCCTAGACGATACACACATCACTTCCTACATTCGAGCTTACGCTTCCTCATCGTCATTGTCATCCTCATCCATGCATATCACACGACTCTAACCCAACTCTAAGGCTCAAACATTGTGTACATATGCTTAGGACAGATTACCCAATACATATGGTAAATCCGTCTGGCACATGTCTCACCAGATTACACATGTATCCTACCTCCTTATCACTTAAGATCAACATATAACACGTTGATCACATGCTTGTGTAAAAAAGCCCATACTCCGATACCAACTTTCTCTTAACCCAGCTAGCATGACTTTTCATGCTACCCGTCCCTCTTGACAGTTCATCCCAACATTTGACACGACATGACTCTATTCACAACTATGCCTTACGTCATGTTATATAGCTCGAGACTACTCCCAAGCTATACCGTGACTTTGTCACGTCACTTGACATCCCGCTTCGTCATTTTCACGCCAACTCCTAACTCATCATGAGTACTGTCCCTTACATATTCCTGTCACGTCGTGACATCTCATCACGTTCTCGCTATGGCGCTCTTACACTAACTCCTCACTCATCACAGGCACGACTTCTTGTTTAACCATGTCATTTCGTGACATTCCCCCTCCATGCTTCCGCTGCTCTACTCTTACATTATTCTGTCACTTCACACATACTCCCAGCCATAAATCAATTACACGGTGACACCTATCACATTAGACTACAAGCCACATCTTAGATACTTCGGGACATTGTTCCATAGTTCCCGACACTACTCATCACGCTCTACGGTCATCAACTATACAACCATTCTTATCTTCGTGACACACCACACGTTGTATAGCTTCACCTCATGTGTACTCCCTTCACACATGCTACGCCACATCACTACTACGACATACATGCCATATGGTGCAGCACTCCATCACATGGAGTACACTCCATGTGTACTCCCTCTACACACACTACGCCACATCACTACTACGGCATACACGCCATATGGTACATCACTTCATTACATGAAGTACACTCCATATGTACTCCCTTCACACATACTGTACCACATCACCACTACGGCATACACGCCATATGATGCATTACTCCACCACATGGAGTACACTCCACGTGTACTCCCTTCACATACACTACGCCACATCCCCACTACGGCATACATGCCATATGGTGCATCACTCCATCATATGGAGTACACTCCACGTGTATTCTTCCCATTCCATGCTACGCTAGCAGGGTATATTTCACGTATACCATCTTTATTCCACGCTACGCCACGAGAGTACACTCCATGTGTACCCTTCCCAATCCACACAACGCCACATACTTCACAACCACACTTCAGAGCATAGTCCACAACGACACAACACACTTCCCAACTACGCCCAACACTTCACGTATGCAGCACTTCACATCACCACACTACACAGCAAACTCCATAAATACTAACAGCATAGTCCACATCCTAACCAACCAACTAACATAGTAACAAGGATAAGGGAAAGAGAGTTATACCATCGTTGGGATAACCCGTGCGTTGCTCATTGTCTGGCATGGCCAGTAGCGTCAGAAGCCACTAGCTTGGGCGGTAGCGGTCACTACCGTGACCTTACAACAGGACTGCCTCTAGGACCAGATCTAGGATCTAGTGGGTAGATCTGGGCTATGCGAGGGTGGCCAACATGGTGGGGAGTCTATGGGTAGCGGCTAAGGTCGTATAGTGGCGGTTAGCCATGTACAGTGACTGTCCACCATGTATGGTGGCTGTCTGGGCGTGTGAATAACTAGGTGTGGTCTTGGAAGGGCTCGTGGTGGCCTCGTGGTGGCGATAAGGGGTGGAACACGACAGATCTAGCCATGTATAGTGCACCCGAGAGGGTGAGGGTGCGTGTGAGCTAGGGGTAGCTGGGGACTATGGCTAGCCATGGAAGGGCTGAAGGAGGAGTGGTGGAGCTTGTGGTGGCGTCAGGGTGGCGCCATGCTGGATGGAGGCGGCGGATCTGGGCCGTGAGGTGGAGGAACACCAGTGAGAGAGTGACAGAGCGTGGGAGAGCTAGGTGGCTCAGTTGGGCATGGGGATGGCTAGGGAGGTCGCCGGTGAGGGATGAGGCTTCTGGTGGTGGTGCGGTGGTCGTGGGAGATGGAGCTCGGTCGTGGGTATGGTGAACCCGTGCATGTGGAGGCTACGTGCGTGCTATCTAGGGAGGAGCTAAGGCGGTTGGGTTCGGTAGAGGGTGGCTAGGGAAGAGTCATGGTGGTCTGGCGTGGAGGCAGCGCTAGCTCACTAGGACGCTATGCCCATAAGGGGTGAGGAACCCGAGAGGAGAGAGGGGCTTGCGTGGGGGAAGGAGAAGCTGCCGTGTGGCACTTCAACAGTGGGGGATGTTCACTGGCGTGAGGGGAGGCTGGTGAGGTGGTCGGTGGAGCCGCATGGTGGCACATGGTGGCGCTGGGGGCTGAAGAAGGAGATCGAGTGAGGGGGAAACCACATGGGCTGAGGGAGAACGGGAGGAGAGAGAGAGGGAAAGGGAAAAGTGAGGAAGAAAGAGAGGGAGCTAGGGTTTTAATCCCAACCCTTCATCTTGGGATATTCAAGATGATCTAACGGTGGACTTTAAAAACTGATTTGAAAATGCGTAAACATTAACTTAACTAAAAGCACTGAGAGTAATTAAGATAGAATATTATTTAAACTAAACTTTAGTTAATAAAATAATATTCTTTCATCATTAATAAAATGATGAAGTTTTGCTAATTATTTTTAGAGAATAAAACTATTTAGTTAATTAGAGTTTTCAAAGTAATTTAAATCCCAAAATATTTTAAATAACTGAAATCATTTAGATAAAATGATTTTCTACAATTATAATATTTTTGAAGAATTTTTGGAGCTCTTCAAAAATATTATAATTGTCTTACTTAAAGTCAAACTTGATTCAATAACACTGGAAATATCTCATATAAATATTTTCAGGACATTTAAAATAGTTGAGCGCTTTAAAACACTGGGTGTACTTTAAGAATCAACTGCTAACATTAAAACATGGCTTAAGTATTTAAAACGCATAGACGAGACTCATAATCACTAGAGAGAAGGGGCGGACTGTTCTCTCCTCCTTGTAATAAATTCATTTCTCGAAATTTGCTTACGTCAGAAAGAAGGAGCATGGTGTTACACCTTAGGTCTTGGGTTGAACTATGGGCTTGACCCCTAGGTCCTAGGGCTTTCTCTTGGATCCTTATTTGGGTTCTAACAAATGTGTTTGCTCATTTATTGGGTCAACTATATTATAGGACTTACCTATAATTTTTTAGGTTAAGTCACTTAACAATTCAAATGGACCGTCCAATAAATATTTTTGGACTTTTAAATAAATTCTGAGACTATACCATTTAAGTAGAGTCTCATTTACTTTATAAATATTAAATGACTTTAACCTAATTATTAAGTGTAATGAAATTCCATAATAAAATCTTGGGATCATGATCTATTCAGAATTATTCGTTAAATCTTAATTGGCCTTCTAAAAAAATATGAGCCCATCAATACCATCATAAATTATACACTAAATTTTAACGAGTCTTAAAATAAACTTTTGGACATATGGACTTATTTAAAAATTTCTAGTAAATCTCAATAAATTATTGTTGGTTTATCCAAAATGTCTCATTAAACCTAATTCAACCCTAATAAAATTATCCTTCATTTGTAATAATATTGGACCTGGGTGTTGCATGTAATTTGTGAGAAACATGAAAGAAACAATTCACCATTATTGAACAACTTTAGCCTAACTCTTTAATAAAATATTCACTTTTTTTTTTCTAAATATATACATATCAAAATAAAATTTAAATTAGTTATAAAATTAACATTTGATTAAATAATTGTGAAAAATTGTGGAATAGTTTTTTTTTTTTGAAAAGAACATAACTTCATTACTTCAACCAGAGTTATGGCCTCAACCATTACAAAAGGCATGATGCTAGTATCTACATAATCTACATCAAAAGTTTCTTATGCTAATGAAACAACTTTTTTAGCTAGTTGATGTGCCACCTTGTTAGCATCCTTTCTCACATGTTGTATTGTCTAATTTGTATCTAGCAATGTGGTCTTAGTGTCCTCCACTAAACAGCTTAGTATTCCATTTTGTATTGTGCTTTGTCTCATAGCATTGACAACTGAGTTGAGTCCCCTTCGAAAATAACATCTTGCAAGTTCAGTTCCTTACACAGTCTTGCAGTCATGAGTAACCCCTAGCTTCTGCAATATCTGGTTGTGAACATAAATGAATTGGTTGCTTTAAGGTGGCTAAAACTTTAGGCTCTTTGTCTCAAATAACCACTCTAATTCCAATTCTGTAATATTGCTTTCTGATAGCAACATCCTAGTTAAGTTTGAGCCATGTATATGGTGGTGCAATCCATTGTCTGCTAGCTTGTGGATGCATCCTCTTGTGCATACCTTCTTGCTGTATTTGTATCTGTTTGAAATCTTGTTGTGCTTGCTTAGCTCTGTTGGTTATTGCTTCTGGAGATAGGAAATTGCCTTTAAAAATCCATTTGTTTCTCCTCTACCATATTTCCCTTCTTGTTTTTGCTAATAAATTGATCTCCTCTTGGTCTGTTCTCTGAAGCAAGCTAAGAAAAATGGAACCAAAGTTTGCATCAATGCTTCCTAACCCCCAAACATCTTGTGCAGATGGGCATGACCAAAGAATATGAGTAGATGTTTCAATTGCATTTTGACAGATGGGGCATAATGGGTCAGCTGTAATCTTCCTTTTGTGCAAATTTTGTTTTGTTGGTAAAGCATCAGTAATGGCACGTCGAATGAATAATTTTACAAAATTCTTTGTTTGCAGCTTCCATATTTGTTTCCATAACTCCCTTTGATCCCCTTTTGTAGAAGATTCCCCCCTCTGATTTTGTTGTTGCTGTTTATATAGGTGGTATGCACTTCTCACAGAAAAATCACCATTTGTTGTGGCTTTCCATACTAGCCTATCTTCTCTATCTCATTGTGACATAGGTATTTTAAGAATTTCTTTAATCTTTGCCTCATTGAAAGCCTTGCTCAGTAATTGTATGTCCCACCATCCCTTGTTGTGATCAATTAATTCTGCCACTTTTGCATTACCTGACAGAACTCTCATTGGTGATTGAATGTTGCAAAGTTCAGTTGTTGGGATCCATTTATTAGTCCACACTTTAATTTTTTTTCCATCTCCTACTCTCCATATGCATCCATCTTTTATTATGTCAATTGCTGAGTATAAGCTCCTCCATACAAATGAGGGTCTTGATCCAAGTTTAGCCTTTAGAATAGATGAACTGGGGAAATAGATTACTTTCATTATTGTGGCTGCCAATGATGAAGGTTGAGTAAGAAGTCTCCAAACTTGTTTAGCTAGTAGGGCCTGATTGAAACTCAATAAGTCCCTAAATCTCATTCCTCCTTCTGATTTACTCAAACTCAAACTCTGCCAGCTTTTCCAGTGAACTTTGGAATTATTTTCATAGGAACCCCACCAAAAGTTTGCCTTTACAGCATTTAGTTTATAGTATAGTGTCTTAGGTAATGAAAAAACACTCATACTATATGTGGGAATAACCTGGATGACAGCCTTGATTAAAATCTCTTTTCCAGCTTGTGATAGAAACTTGTTCTTCCAATTCTCAATTGTCTTGCTTACTATTTCAATAATGCCTTGGAATTCCTTGAGTTTCGACCTTCCAATAAAATATGGTAATCCCAAGTATTTTTCCAGATTAGTAGAAGCTCTTAAATTAGCAACTTCCATGATATAATTTCTAGTCAATTGCTTAGTGTTTGTGTTGAAAAACAGTGAGGTTTTCTGTCTGTTGAGTTGCTGTCCAAAAGCCAATTCATAACCATGTAGAATCTGATTCAATCCTACCCATTCTTGTAGAGAGGCCATACAGAACAACAGACTATCATCTGCAAAGAACACATGGTTCATCTTTATTGTCCCTCCTACCAATGGAATCCCTGAAATTAAACCTTTATGTTCTGCTTGGATCAAATTAGCAGTTAATGCTTCAACACAGATTATGAATAAAAAAGGGATAGAGGACAACCTTGTCTTAATGCCCTTGATGGTTTAAAACTTCTTGAGATGCCCCATTAAGTAAAACTGAGAATGATAAAGAAGTTATACAACTTTGAATCAGTTCAATCTAGTCCAATTTTTATCAAACCCCATTTTAAGCATTGCTTCTTTGAGAAATCTCTATTCTACCCTATCATAGGCCTTGCTCATATCCAGTTTCATTGCCATATATCCTTTATGACATTCAACTTTGTTTTTATAGTGTGAAGAGTCTCATAAGCTGCTAAGATATTGTCTGAAATTAGCCTTCCTGGAATAAAAGCACACTCATTCTGTGATATGATGGCAGACATGATTTCCTTCATTCGATTGGCTAAGAACTTTGTAACAATTACAGTACATTACATAAGCTGATTGGTCTGTACTCAGTAATATTCTTTGCGTTGTTATGCTTTGGTATCATCACAAGGTATGTGTAGCTAATAAAAGACATGTCTTGCTCATAATTTAGAAAATATAAAATGGCTTCACATACCTCATCACCCATGACAGACCAATATTTTTTTATAGAAGTAAGCTCCATATCCATTTGGCTCTAGAGCCTTGTATGACCCCATTTGAAAAATTGCATCTTTAATTTATTCTTTGCTAAAAGGTAGAAGTAGCCTGTTATTCATCTGCTGAGTTACTTTTCTTTCAGTAGCATTAAGAAATTCCTCAATGTGAGTAGGCTCAGAGGTTGTAAACAAGCCCCAATAAAACTGAGTAAAAACCTTCCCAATTTGTTCATTATTTGTCAAAATAAGTCCAATCTCATCCACAAGTTGCAAAATTATGTTCCTCTTTTCTCATTGGCTTGCACAGAGATGGTAGTATCTTGTGTTTCGATTCCCTTGTTGTAGCTATGTCACCCTAGTTCTTTGCTTCCATTTCATGTATTCCCTCTCTAAGTATATCATCCACTTCTTTTTAGTTTGATACTGGCGTGCAAAATAAATTGTAGTGTATTTTTTGAAACAAAATAAATTGTAGTTTACAAGGTTAAGGAGGGCCAACGATGCCACCTGTAAGGCCGTGATTAATTTACGACCTGACCGAGGGTCAACTGTAATTCACACGAAGTTCCCATTGCAAGCTTCCACATTAAAGTAGAAGATGTGTCGTAGAGATGATGGTTTTCCACACGGGATCGTCTGATCATCGACAGAACATCAATAAGACTAATAACCTGACGATAATATGAGCAAGGAAGAAAAGAACAGTTTCGCATCCGCCGAACATCATCATGTTCAGCATCAGCAATTTGAGCCTCAGTACGGCACCTTCCAAGGCGTCCCCAACTATCCTCCTCCTCCTCCTCCGCCTCCCGTCATCGGCTTGCCTCAGCCTGCCCCTCCGCCTGGCGCCTTCCAGCCCTCCGCTCCTCCGTCCTATCCTCCTCAGTACTATGCTCATGGATATCAATCTGTTCCGGGTACTTCCTTTTCTTTTCTTGGCTAATGAATTTTTGGGCTTTGGTTGTGTTGAATTCGAATAGTTGCTGAGTCCATTCTTATTTGTTCATGAAAATTATTTGCATATTTATATTTTTTAGTTTTTTTTTTTTACCTGATCAATAGAGATAGAGACACATACTTCTGCAGTTTTTTTATTATATTGCTATTACTTATGAAAAAATTAACTCGTGTCTACCCATACATATGCCCAACCCAGGGTGATAGAGCTGGGCTCTTTGTGGTTAAAACCGCCCAATCAACTGGGGTTGTAAGTTAAACGTGGTAATGAAATGAATAACTAATATGTGATGATTTTAAATTAAACCTGTGAAGTGGATAGGTTTTGTGAGCTTTAATTAAATCGTAACTGGTTACTGTGCAATCAGCAGAGAAATAATCAAACAAAAACTAAATGTACAAAAAAGATAAGTGAAAAGTATTTCTCCGCTATCAAATGCACTACATTAGCCACACAAACGGGTACAAAACAGAGGAACTGCTGATCTTCTGCACTCTGTAATGTTTCCATTGGAGTCTATCAACAAGAAAATTTGCGACTTGTTTGAAATCTTTGTGAGATTTTGAGATTTCGGAGTTTCATTATCCTATCTGATGTATGTATTATAACAGCTATTATAAAGTTGATTGATTTTTATGTACTTTTTTCTTTGTAGTTCAATAACCATCATGACTTTTAAGTTGTCAGTTGTGTATGTTTGCATTTGAGTTTTTATATTTATACTTTTGAATGTGTTTAACTTTGTTCAAGGTTATGCTGTCGCCGAGGGAACACCAGTGAGAGAGCGCCGCCTTCCTTGCTGTGGTATTGGTTTTGGCTGGTTCCTGTAAGTTTTCATCATGGTTTGTTTATACTTTGATTTTATTAAAACACAGGCTCTTAAGTATTACATCAACATAATATTCAGTAAGAATTTGTGATATGGGTTTGTATTTTTATCCTCAAATATGAAATTTCCATATGCTAATTTGTGGGTTCAGGTCTTAAATGTTTACCAGATAAGGTACATTTACACAAATTCTACATTACAGAAACCAAATTGCTGAATAAATACTGACAATTAATTTTGATTTTACTAAGTTCATGCCTTCTTTGGTGTATTCTAAGCAATGTAATGTAATATTCTCAATGTCAAAATTTCTAAATTAACTTTTACCAGATCCAAATCACTGTATAAAAATATAAAACCCACAAATTAAGAGCTGCAATATTTATCACATGCAATAAGTACTTTATATTTTCCCCAAAATTAGTAAATTAATTGGAATTAACCTTGTCCATTTGTTCTAGCCTTCTCCTGGACATTATTGCCTATGCTGTGTCCTTCTGATCAAGAAACTTTAGTATATCCAGGAAGTTAGAACTAATGGTTTAACTGATGTAGCTGAGAAAACATTTAGGTGTAAATAAGGTGATTATTTAAGAATGATGAGGTGGAGCTTGTCGAGTTTGATGACTTTACTAATTATTGCTTCGAATTTTCTCTTTGGCCTTTTGTAGAGTTTTTAAGATCCTTTAGCATTGTGTTGGGTTTTGTGCTGCATTGTTGGGAGATTTTTTTTTCTTTCTATTTTATTTGGGTACAAATAATTTTCTCTGTCTCTCTGCCCCTCCTTTCTAGGGAGTCAAAGTGTCCACAAGGCTTGCTACTGTCTAACAAGTACTCTTATTTCGACAAAAGGCTTCCTTGGCTTTTTAATATCTGCGCATTAATTTGAGACTGAGAATCTATTAGTTTAGGCTGGAATTTTTATAATTATTTGCATAATACACTTGAGTGACTGAGAATCTACTCAATATGAATGTTCAGATGCCTGAAAATTTGTGTCCAGACTTCCTCAATCCCTCACTCTCAGTCAGTCTGAGAATGATTTTTTTTTTTCTGGGATTATGTCTCTAATCTTCGCCCCTTGAAATTGCTGTAATCATGCATTTTCCTTTCAGATTCATGTATCTAAGGCTAATAGAATGTTGGGAATTATTAATGATGTTCTCAGATATTTATCATATCTTAGTTCACTGTAGTCATATTTTGATTTCAGTACAATTTTATGAGTTGTTAATACTGAGAAAAGCGTTATCTTTTGAAGGTTTATTATTGGCTTCTTCCTTGCTGCCATCCCCTGGTATGTTGGGGCACTTGTTCTACTGTGTTCCAGAATTGATTACCGGGAGAAACCTGGATATATTGCTTGCACTGTTGCTGTGAGTTACACTTCTCTCTATCTCATCATCCTTTTCTACCCCTTATTTTTTTTTCTTCTTCTTGAGTTTTTCTTTTCTTTTTCATGTGAGGATATGCTCTACTGATAATTGCACTAATCTCTCTCTCTCTCTCTCTCTCACACACACACACAAGCACGCGCGCGCACGCACACACCCACACCCACACCCACACACACTGTTTTAAGATTTTGTAGTCCTCTTAGCCATATTCCATTATTTTGTCGTTATTGCAATAATCCTAGAATGGCTTTCGTCTTTTTTTATGTGGGTTTCAACATATTTGAGTTGGCAGCAGTGGGCATCCCTGTGACAGGTAGGGGGTCTGCTTGAACTATTTACTTGGGCATAGTGGCATGTGTTGTTTGTCGACAGCCGTGGCAGCTTTGTTTTGGGCGGATGGGTTGCCAAAATGTGAAACTTCTTGCTTCAGAGATAGAGAGTATCTTGTGTAGTGATGTTCTAATCTCTGTTGTCGTTGTATGGCCATTTCAAAGTATGGAGGTGTTGGTTCATGGGGACTCCTGGTAATTCCGGAAGGGAAATATAGCATTGGCAATGGGTCCCAATTGATACAGTTGCAGAAGACTCACTGTTGGTCTCCAAATCCAAAATGGATGGTATTTTTTTGAAGGGCATGGTGGAAGATATGGTGGGCAAGGCTGAGTCAAATTGTATGTGGGGCCCTCTTAGGACTGTGGTTATTGATAGTAATGAGAATAGCATGCCGGGGAAGGGAAATTGTATTGGTGGAAAATTTAAATTTTGAAGTTGGGAATGGTCAGCAAACGACAAACTCTTTTTGTTAGGTAATGAGGAAGGTGAACAAACAACAAACATAGGAATTCCATCCATTGTAGGAGCTTCTTTAGTATTTTTCAAGGAGTGATACCCATTGTTAATGTGTAAAGAAGGATCAATAGCATCCTCTTTAAGTTTTTTTTTAGGGCATCCTCTTTAAGTTAACAAGCCAATTGAAGGGCTTGAGAGGCTTTCATCTTTTAGGTGTCGTTTGGATTCAAAAATGAGTTGAGATGAGTTGAGATGGATTGTGAATAGTAGTGAGGTGAGTTGTGAATAGTAGTGAGATTTGTGAGTTAAAGTTGCTGAATAGTAGTGAATAGTAGTGAGATGAGTTGAGATGGGCTGTGAATACAAATGAGGCCTTAATTCAAAGGTTGGATAAGGCTGGGATATGGGCCATGGCTTTGAAGCTGCTTGGGCTGCTGTGGCATTTAATTGAAGTCAGGCTTTGACCAATCCCTCTCAAATTTAACTATTGTGGTTAAAATGCCCAATAGGGGTTCATGTGATGTAAGGGCTTGCATCATGGTAAAGACCTAGAGAAGGTTTCCTTTAAATATTCATGTTGAATAGGATTCCCTAACAAAGCTCATCCAATCCTTAGACTTAAAGATTGAGCCATCTGTGGATCAGAAAGGAAAAAGGCTCGATGGATGACTCCTTTTCTACCTAGCTCAGTGAGATTTGTTCTTTTAGGTGGAAGGGTAATGGCATGTTTGATTGGTGAAAATTTTGAAAATTTCTTGATTTCTTAAAAATAATTTTGAGATTTGTAATGTGCTTTGTATAGGATTTTGTGAAAGTGAGTGGGAAAAATAAGATGTTTGGATAAAAATATGTTGACAATTGTTTTGTATTTGGATTTGTCATAGTGATTGTGTAGATTTGAAAAGTTGTTTGGATGAATTTTTCTTGAGATGTGTTTTTTTTTTTTTTTTTTTTTTTTTTTTGTGAAAAATGGTTTGGATTTGTGTTTTTTCTTTTTAATGAAAACCTTGACAAATGATTGGATGTGAAGTTTGTTGAGAAATATAAAGTGTTTTCGGTATTTCAAATGATGTTTGAATTGAATTTACATTTTTTTTAATTTTAAAAAGTGAAAACAATACAAACTTGAATAATAACACCTGGAAAATCATCAAGCCTAAATCCATCCGTACCACCTGAATTCCTTACTAGGCCCATTACCGATATTTATAACTAACACCTCATTTGTTTTCAGAGATGAGATGAAATGAGATGAGTTGAGATTAAAGTTAAAAAGTTGAATAAAATATTGTTAGAATATATTTTTTAATATTATTTTTATTTTGAGATTTGAAAAAGTTGAATTACTTATTTTATTCTGTGTGAGAATTTGGAAAAGTTGTAATGATAAGATGAGAGATTTTCAAAATTTTGGGTTTTAGTCTTGAAAGCAAACCAGACCTAAATAGACTTAAAACCACATTTATTTACTAATAACCATTAGCCCACTTAAATCATGTTGCAAGACCCAAAATGTAAAACATGAAATGCTGCATCCTATGTAATCGTATAGTCCTTTTGACTCCTTTGCCACTTTTCTTCGAGACTACCTCACAATATGCATGAGACAGAGATACGTAGAGAGGATACATTGTACCATGATAGAGGGAGAAATTGAGGGTTGTTTTCCGGCGTAGAGCTGGGCATTGTCTTGGTTGGTGGTCTTCAGCTAGGTGTGGCTGAGCAGCCTTTGGTGGCTAGTGCTCGTTCGTGTGGTGCAACCTGAGAGGAAAATGGCATGGGGAAAGGATGTGTGAGTCGCGGCTTGGGGTTGTAATGGTTTGTGGTGGCCCCAACGTGGTATGGTGGTGAAGCTACTACAATGGATGTAATCCAAGACGATGTGCAGTTACTTCATGGATGGCACATTGTTTGTTTGGTCTGTGGAGAGAAAGGGAATATCGCGGTGATGGGCAGCTTGGAGCAGCATTGCCGTGGTTGGAGGAATGGTTGTACTCTGTTTTTGTTGGCTAGAACAGGGGCTGGCCATGTGAGGTTGATGCGTGGAGGAACTGGGCTGCGGTGGTGCAACTGGGTGGCTCGCGGTGTCTGTGAATAGGAGGGACTTCCTTACGTGAGGAGGTAGCGGCGGTTGTTTGTGGAGGAAGAGGCTTGTGGTGTGGAGAGCCTTGTTGGTGTTTGATGGTGGGGCAGTGGATTGGAGGAGACAACAACAACGTGGAGGAGGAGCTGCACACGAAAAAACTCAAAGCTACAGCAACCCTGGGGATTGGAATTTTCTACGCACATGAGAGGGGATCCGACTGTGTGTGAAGGTGTTTAATGCACATATCTATATATATATATATATATTGTTGCTATGAGGTGTGAACCCTAGTGTGTAGTGTGTTTGAAATTGAATATTGAAGTTCATGTATAGACTGGGCCTGGGGTCTCACAGTTTGGGTCCATTTCATGTGGGCTAGCAAATGGGTTGATGCATTTATTGGGTCCAACTAAATTATAAGGCTGGCCTATAATTTTGATGGGCTAAGCCACTTAATAACCCTAATGAGCCAATCTTAAATTCCAAAATGAGCCTAACTTGTCTGATAAATATTTTTCGGGCTTATAAAATAATTCCTAGTCTTAATACCAATTAAATGGGGCTCACTTGGTCCATAAATATTAAATGGGCTTTAACTCGATTATTGAGCCCAATTAAAATTTCCCAATAAAAATTTTCATAATCCATTTGAATAAATTATGGGCCTGTGGTCTTTCCAAAACTCAAAATGACTCGATTAATTTAATTTGGGCTTCTATAATATTGGCCTGTTAATATCCTCTAAAATCAACTAAGCCTTAATGACTTGGGCTTATGGGCCTAACTAATTTTGAATAAATAAGTAGTTCGTGTGTATTAAAACCATTTTTTAGGCCCAACAATTTACCCATATTTCATCCCTAATAATATTGGATCGGGTCGTTACAATCTCCCCTTATTAAAATTGCAACCTCAGAATTTGTTAGTACCTCAAGCATAACCTATATACTTTCACATCATTTTCATGTCTGTTTTAGTCCTCATCATTTATTCGAACCTAAGATTCCAAAAGTTCAAATCGTCAAATTTTTGGTCCTATACCTCGCATATTCTCGAGAAATTCTAAATAGAAGCTTTAAACCACCTACCCTTATTCTTATCATATGTACTATCACATATAATTAGGATAAAGGTAGATAGTGTATGTGATCCCACATTGCTTGGGAATGAAAAGTTCTTGCTCTTTATAATGGTTTCAATGGGGCTCCAATTGTATCATTGACTAGTACTTTTGGAGTATCGACAATATAGCTTGGGCATTCCATTAGGATGTTACAAATGGTATCGGAGCTAGGTTCTAACTAGAAATGTGGGACTTGAGCCTTGCCACCTATGTTGGACTAGCCCGACGAGGACGTTGAAAATTTAAGAGGGGAAGATTGTGATATTCTATATGATAAGGATAAGGGTAGGTTGTGTATGAGATCTCATATGGCTTGAGAAGGAGAAGTTCTTGCTCTTTATAATGGTTCTAATGGGACTCCAATTATATCATTGACTAGTCCTTTTGGAATATAGACCATATGGCTTGAGCCTTCCATTGGGATGTTACATCAATAGAGAGCCTTCTCTTTGAATCCGTTCTCATAGGGCTTTGGGGCAAGGCAATAAGTTTCAAAATTTTGGTCTTTGCTGCTACGGTGAAAAGAGTGACATCAAAGCATCCTAATTGACCTGGGTCAAGTTTTTCCTCGTGCTGAGAAGCAACTATAAGGTATTGTATCCCGACAAATCTTGGTAGATTCTTTTTTCTCCTACCATGTGTTCAAATATCTTCATTTTGTTGCGGTGATGGTTTGGATCCCCGAGGTGAGTGGTAGAGATGATATTGGTGGCTTGGTGGCAGATACCAGTCAAACCATGTTTGTGTATTTAAGGTTAGATCATTATACAATGCTTTAGCTTTCCTTAATCCCCCCACTTCCCATGGAAGAATATTTGGCATGGTAAACTCCTTTGAGAGGAGCATTTTTTATGTGAACGGTTGCTTTAGGGAAGATCTTCACCTTGGATAATTTGAGAACTTTCAAGTATTTGTGTTTTATTGGTGTTGCATGGGCAAGAGGAATTTGGAATCTGTCAACTATCTTTTACTCCACTGCAAAGAACAAGTGCCCTAAGGAATTATATCTTGTCAAATTGTACTGATGTGCATTATGCCTCATAGTGCGGTACAACGTCTGAAGTGTTGGAAGGGGTGCGTTTAATAGCCATCAAAGTGAGACATTGTGGAAGGGATTCCTATATGCTAAATGTTTATGGTGAAAATGAAATGATATTCGATTCGATGGTTGTGAGAAAACAATGGTGGGTCTTAGGACTTTTTTTTTTTCCTCCAAAACTTTGTGCTATTGGATGGCTGCCCGTTTCTTTCTAGTTTTACTTTCCAGATCTCTTCCTTTAAAAGCTAGGTATTTTTCTTATATACTCCATGTGTACCATGGTCTCACTCGTTTCTTTCTATCAATAAATCTCCAACTTATCGAAAACAAAAATATTCTACTTATAATGTTTACCTCCGGTTTTGTGGATTTCCTGTTACAGGCTCTCTCTCTCTTTCTCTCTCTACGCGGACACACACGTGTGCCTGTATATATCTATTAACTACCTGTTATGTAAAGAAACAGTTAGATATTTCTTTTAAGTTTGATGAATATCCTTAAATTTATTTCTGCACAACCACTAGTATGCATATATACTGAAGCAATGTTCAGATTCAGTTTCAGTTTGAATTTAAATGAAGATGGTGTATATTGGAGATCTTGCTTTTATGTTTCCTTTTAAAATGCTAAAATATCAATATAAATATCTCGTGATTAGAACCATTAGTGGGATTTATCTCCCAAGCACAAAGTCAAATCTTTATTGAGTCTGATCAGGTCAGACTTGGATTCTTGCCCATGGTAAGGCCTTACTTTGAAACTTAAAAGCCTGGTAAATGAGAGGGAATTGACATTGGGAAAGTATAATCTTAATAGTGGTAACAACTGTTAAGAGGGGATTGCAACTATGGTTAGATCAGGTCGTAACAATCTTCTTAGTGAGTGTATTTAGCATTTCCTCAATCCCATTTCATATCCACTTCTTTCGTCTACCATTTAAGTTGCATTTTGCCAAGGTAGTTTCAATTTGTAGTAAGGTTTGTTTCTGTAACTTCGGGAAAGATGGTGTTTAATAATAACATACAAGGATCAAAAGTGAAAACTATTTAGAACAACGTATTGTTTCTGCACTACACACCTCCTTTAATTGCTCAATCAGATATTAGAAAGGTATCAACATTCATCACTTTAAAACTCCAACTTTAAAATTCAAATATTTACCATTGGTTGGTGTCATAGTCACACTTCCCTGCATCGGCTGGTCTTAGCGTCATCGGCTCTACGTCTTAACACCTTTGCGATACTGCTCCATGTGCAGGCTATCCTTGCTGCCCTTGCTGTTATTCTTGGTATTACAAAAGGAGCCGATGACTGGTGATCTTGGAGTGATGTGTTGCATATGTAGCAAAATGGATCTATGCACTCGTCGCCATTTGCTGGAACTTTACTTTGTGTTTATATGTTATGTATCTTTGACGGTTTGCATAGTGGGAGGTGTCAATGGTCAGCTGCACTTTAAATTGTTACAATGCATCAATGCTGTTCGTGGCGTTTTAAGGACGAATTATGGTGAAAATATAGACATGAAACTCTGAAGACAAAATGCATTAGTTTTATTTATTGTACTCTTTTAATTGACGCCTTGAGTGAAAAGATGCAGCACGATTGGATTTTGGCTGTTACGTTTATGCGACGTTAGGGCCCACAAAAGCTGAGTTTTCACAAATTTCCGCGAGTAAATCTGCCAGTTTCCGACTGCTATTCTTTTTAATTATGTTATTATTTTATCCGGAAATGAATAAAGAAAAAGAAGAATAAAATGTCCCTTCCAGTGAGCATTAATGTCACTTTCCATCCGAGATTCAAGCCTCGGTTGTTGTTATAATTTATTTGAACTCATTTTATTTTATTTAATAATTATAATTTTTTTAAATTTTTATACAAAATAAAATAAACAATTCAATTTTTTCAAATTTTAAAATAAAAATAATATTCTAATAATATTTTATTAACTTTTTAACTTTAATTTTAACTCATTTCATATCATCTCATCTGTAAAAACAAACGAGGTAGTGAATGAGTTCCTATTACTCCAAATTTCTAACAATAATAGTATAGACTCTTATAAATAGGGGTGATCTCGGTCCGGTCTGGTCTGATCTTAGGTGGTTTTGTGGACCGGACCGGACCTATTCAGTCCAGGAATTTTCCACCTTGAACCGGAGCAAGTAAAGTATAGGACCGGTCCGGTCCATTTCAGTCCGGTCGGTCCATTCGGTCTGGACCATGCCCAAAATGGATAATTCAACCCATCTAAATCTTGTTTTTTTTTGCTCAATTTCAATTATTTTCAACCCACTTCAAATTTTATACATTTTTTAGCTAAAAATACTAAAAAAAAAAAACTTGATCTTGAAAAATACAATGATAAAATAAAACTAATCTATATAAAAGACTAGAAAAACAAAAAATCATTGTATTAGGTATATCATTATATGATTAATAAATTATTGTATTAGCTTATAAGCCTATTAGGTATATATAGTTATAACTCATAACTTATAGTGATATTAATACTATACTATTATACATATATTATGCTATAATTCTTATAATATATTAATATATACTAATTGTGGAATATATATATTATATAATAATACATTGATACTAGATTATTACTAATACTATATACTGTATTATGCTATAACTCTCATAATATATATTAATATATACTAATACTATATATTATACTATTATAGTGTTACTGTTACTACTACACATAGACTTATAATGTTTGTATATATATATATATATTATAATGATATAGTGATACTAATACTATATTTAATATAATAATACATTTATACTATAGACTTTTTTTTTTTTTTTTGAAACTTTGACTTTCATTCAACAAACATCACTATGGCCTCTAGCCATTACATTATTAAGGTCAGGAACAGACACTACATTACAAGAGCCTACAACATTTACATCAGTTTGTGCTGTAGGTATTACATTTGCACAAAAACCTGATCTATGTTCTTCAGCCATAACTTGAGCACTTATATCTGGGTTGATACAAGCAATATCAATAATCTCACAACTCTGGTAAAGTGCTTTCTGTGCTAGCTGGTGAGCTACCTAATTTGCATTCCTTTTGACATGTGTTATCTGCCAAATTATACCTGCCAAGATCGAATGCACATCCTTCACAAGGCATTGAAGCATTCCATTTTCTTGAACATTCTGTTTTACTGCATTTAAAACCTGAAGTAAATCTCCTTAAAAACTACTTTCTGCAAACTGAGCTCATTACACAACTTGGTAGATGATATTAAACCTCTAGCTTCTGCTATATAAGCTTGTGAGCAGAATTGTAGTGGATGCATACATGAAGCCAGTAGATCCACCTTAGAGTCTCTAATTGCAATCCCAACTCCAATTCTATGACCTCTTTCTCTGACTGCTACATCCCAATTTATCTTAATCCAATCTGTCTCAGGAGGATTCCAATGAGTGGAGCCTAGTTGAACCACTCTGCCATGATTTCTCAAGTTGAGTTGCTTATGATGCAGCTGTTGAAAGTCATTGTACTCCTGTGTTGCTCTCTTCATCAAAATTGAAGGGGCTAGAAAATTGTCTTCAAATATCATCTTGTTTCTTCTTGTCCACAACATTCTGGCTATTGCTGCAAACAAAGAGATTTTAGTTGTACCTAATCTATGAAGCATGTGTATAAAAATATCTCCAAACTCTTCATGATTGAAAGCAGCTTTATGAAGTTTTTTGCTTCCTAACATCCATATTTCCTGTGCAGATGGGTAGGTCTATAGAACATGACCTGGAGTTTCTTCTGCCTGTTGACATATTGGACATAAAGGTTCTTTTACAATCTTCCTCTTGCACAAATTTTTCTTTGTGGGTAGAGCATCATTATAGGCACGGCAAATAAACACTTTGACATCATTTGTAGTGTGCATTTGCTAGATTTGCTTTCATAATTTTTTATGCACCCCTTTGTTGAAGTTTCCCATTTTTTCTGATCTTGCCTCTGCTTACATAGGTGATAGGCACTCTTGACTGCAAAATAACTATTTTTTGTATGCTTCCATACAATATTATCTCTTGAATTGATGATATGTGCTATAGGTATCCTTACAATCTGTGATTAGTTATTATGAATCATGATTATTATAATTATATAATAGTATTAGTATTAGACTATTAGTAATATAGTATAGCTATATATTAGTAATATACTAATATTAGTCATAGTGATTTAGTATAAGTTATAACTATATTAATATAAGTATAACTATAGTCTATATTAGACTATTAGTATTTTTTTATATACCATATTAGAGTCTAGAGTCTAGACTATTAATATAATACTTGTATTAGTATAAAATTATAAATACTAGTATTAGTATAAAATTATAAATATTAGTATTAGTATAAAATTATAAATATTAGTATTTGTTAATAATTACTGAATGGTGAGTTAGTGATAGGATTAGGTTAATTGGTTAAATGAAAATTATATAATTAATATATATAAATTATATACATATTTTTTTAATTTTCATTTGGTCCGGTCCAGTCCAGTCTGAAAAACTCCTGGACCGTGGACTGGACCGAATGAATTCAGTCCTATGAAATTCGGATCGAGACTGACCGAGACCATTCTAGGTTCAGTCCGGTCCGGACCAAATTGGCCGGTCCAGTCGATTTTTCAAGTCTGGACCGCCCGATTCCCACCCCTACTTATAAATGATATAGGAAAAACTTCAACATGTAAAACTCATTTATTTCAATAATACGTTCCTCCAAATAGACATAATTGAACTCCAATTTATAACAAAAAAAAAAAAAAACACTAAACTCCACAAAATTTCAATACATACATAATTATCTCAAAATATATAGTTCAGAAAAAACAACTCCCTAGAGCACACAGTCCCCATAGGATTACGAATAGCGTTAGTTTTAGAAAATAGATAGATCGGTGTGCTACTAACCTCGCTTTATAAAAATATTTTATTTTCAAAAAAGCGCCTCAGTACAAAAGATTCATTTTCATAAAAATAAAACATATTTAATAAAATTAACAGAGAGTATGCGGAAATGTTTATTAAAATTCCTCAAACCTTGTACATAGAAAATCATAAATTTAACCTTTGTAGATGATTTAGGCCTCCGCCTCTTCTCTCTTAGTCAAATTCCTCAAACCTCACTTTAAGCATCACCTGACATAGTCGCACATTTAAAATAAAAATGAGTCCAATACTCAATAAGAATTTCTTCATATTGTAAAAACATATAAGAATATGAGTTTTCAGTCTTGTAATAAGATTCACAATCACATTCATCACATTTATACATTCCTCAGTCATTCCATCATGCATTAACATTCAACCTCATAAATTCTTATTTTGCCTTAATATTCCTTCCTCATTAACCTCATGGCTGGTGCACACTATTAACCCCCATATGTTAGGGTTAGCAACCCTTGCAGTTATGATTCTTTCTAGGACTGGTCAAAATTTCCGTTGTTTCAACTCCATCTGATGCCCGCTTCGATTCCAACTTCGACGGAGTTGGAAAAATCAGAGTTTGAAGTTGAACAAGATTCTAGACTACCAACTCCGACTCCAATAGTTATACTTAATATATTTTATATTACACTAAAAAAGATAGAAGGCCAAGTAGCCTGATGGTTAGGGCAGTTTTTGTTAACCGCATGAATGGAGCTCGAGCCCCCATGAGACTAATCATCCAAATATTTGTTATATATTTTTTTAAGAAAATCTTAAAACGGCTCTGTAAATTCCACCCACGTAAGTCATGAGTTTTCTACCCTTTCTTCACTTGTTTTCGGTGTTGAGATAAGTAGATCAGAGAGAGAAAGAGAGTGCATGTTGCCGAGATTCGAGAGAGAAGAATAGGGTGCTATCGACCAAGAGAAGAACAGAGTGCGATGGAGATGGTGGTTGAATCAAGATTGACGGTGGTGCTATACGCCCTCCTCTATGCGTAGTGGCTGAGTTCAAGAGAGGTGAGATGGGTTTCGTTAGGCCTAGAAAACAGAGGAGATAGATTGGCAAGGACTTATCAAGAGGAAGGGAAGAACGAGACGAATTTTTGGGCTGAGCTACGCTTTGTGCGTGGTGGTGGAGCTTGAGACGGAGGAAAATGTGATGGATTTGGGTGGCCTTCCTTATATGTTGGGTCTCAGCTGGGTTGTGTGGTTCGTGGTAGTTGTCTAAAGGTAGGGAGTGCCCAGTCGGTCGACGCTGTCTATATGTGAAGGTAGTCTTGGTGGTGCTAAGTGGCGCTTGAGGGTGAAGGAGGTCTAATCGGGTCTGGCCAGTGCTTCTCAAAACTTCTCCTTTAGGTTCGATTGGTGGTGTTAAGTAAGAAATTTCTTAATCTTTATTTGGATGTTGGGAAAGTGCAAGTGGGTAAGAAATTGGAGAAAAAAACCTTACTCTAAATGGGAACTTTGACTCCACTCCAAAACCAATTACGTAAAGCGGAGCAGAAGTTAGCTCCCTCTTGAAGTAGGAAACGAAGTTGGTTTTAGGCTTCGACTCTTATTGGAGTCGAAGCCCACCCCTAATTCTTTTTGTGGCCAGTTGATAAGAACCTAGACTCCTCAAGAATGGGTTATCACTGGTGCACCACCAACAGTCTAACCTCATGGTACCGTTTTCATTGTCATGGCCCTTTAAGTATTTTACCTTAAATGGTCAAACATGCATTTCAATCAATTTTTCATTCCTTTTCATTCAAATTTTCCTTTCCTTATCTTTTATTCATTCAATATATAGTGATACTATATGTTGGATATGAAATGCATTAGAGTCCAGCTCATTGCCAAGAATAAAAGAAAGAGATAAAAGATAAGGAAATTTGATTGAAAAAGTGACACAAGACAAGTAGGATTCAACTACTCTAAAAAATGAAAAAAACTTTTATAAAAGGAGGGTATCTCTACGAATCAAGGGCGATTGATTGGGTCCTCCCCTCTAGATTTCTATGGCCAATGTGTCTTCTTCTATCCATTGGGAACCTTAATTTCCTCCATTGTATTGAGAGTTATGGGAGGCAATGAGAGACTATAAAATCACCGAATATAGTAGATTTTGCCTCCAAACAACCCGTAGAAGTAGGCTTTTATATCGAACCATGTAAATCATCATATCTCTCTTTATTTACATTTTATATACTTTATTTACTATTTATTTCATGAATGAATATCCGAGTAACATATCAATGCCCAAGCCATCACTGTGGGGTATTCAATCGTATTCTTGGGCTACAACTACTTCAAAAAAATGTATCAATACTATATATATACAATCAGAAGCATGCAATCAATTTTTATTGATGCATCACATGTAATAATAAGGGTATATGTAAAAGGGGCTGTCAGAGAACGGTCTATACACATTTATCCTTAAAACATGTACGTATAGCATAGTTTGCAAAAATGACATTTTTGTTTGCATAAAACAGTTAGAAGGGTATGAACATATTCACTTACTTTGAGCCTTATGCAAACATCATCTTTATGCAGAAAACACCATTCATGTAGTCAGATCACATTCATGTTAGTTGGCACCTATATTTAACATGTCATTACATCAATTTCCTTATTAAGCACACCATTAATATAAAGACTTGGAACTTCGCCTAACAAGACTAACCATGTCCTTAGACCATAGTGTGCCATCCTCAAATAATTTCCATTTGATCTCATTGTAACACTCCGTCCCTCTAAAGGTTTTAGAGCTAGCAGAACCAAATGTCACTAAACTTAAAACATTACACTTTTGTGACAAGTATTAAAGATTCCATAACATTTAATAAAGAAAAACAGAGTACTTGATTAAAAATGAAATCTCTAAAAAAAGTACATTATTCAGAAGCACTTATTAATTGAAATTAAAAATGTCACGTGATATAAATTTTGTGAGGACTTCGCCTAATCAAAGGGAAGTACACCCGATGCAGAAGGCGAGTGATGTGTAGAAAATGACGCGGGCAAACGCAATCGGAAAGAAGGCATTTAGGCGAGGAATATGCTATGGCGAGCAAAAGCACAAGATGAGAAGCAATTTAACATTTAGAAAGAAATTTGAGAGCAAAGGCACAAGTATAACGTTCCGAAAGAAATTCGATAGGTCTTAGAAACGTCATGAAATCTCGAAAGGATTTTATAAACCGAGTGATCGATTAGGTCTTAGTCTGTTAGTGTATTTAGATCACGATCTAGTATGGAGATGAAATTGCATTTTTATTTAATTAAGGCACTTAGGAGTATAGTTTTACAAAAAAAATTGCACCATTAGAGTTGTATGAATAGTTAAGATTTTATGGTGCAATAAAAAGTTTTGGGTTTTTTCGAATAAATAGTAATCCTTCTGGAGATCTCCACGTGGTATCTAGTTCAAACAACTGTCAAATTGCCATGTAGGATGTCCAAATCCACTTAGGATCACTAGAAGACATTTTTGGACACATCGCACAATCTTAGCCATTCGCTTGAAAACCTTGGAACACTTGTCAAGAGGAGTACAAGTGTGTAAGTGATAAAGTGTGAATCAAGCCTTGTCATCATGCTCTCTTACACTATTCACTATTCCATCCACTCATGTACGTTTTGGCCAACCACAAGAGAGTTTCAACCTTAATGAAACCCCAAAAAGTTTGAGGGAAACTGAATCCGCAAATGGCTAGGAAAATAGAAACCCTAAATGTTTCCAAACCCTAAATGCCACTCTGTAAGTGTTTTCTCACTTGGTTAAACCATTTCCACAAGCAATCAAGCACTCAATTACACACTCTTACACCCTCACCCACTCTCTTACATCTTGGTAAATACATTTGACCAAGAAAAATTAGAATTGGAACCGAAACCCTAATGAAACCCTGAATGGAGTCCATTCGGTTAGCCCCTCCTTAATCCCACCGAAACCCCTTGTTGCACCAAGCTTCCTCCACAAGCTTCCACCCTCTTACAAGGGTATACCATGTCTGAATTTCCACCTCATGCTTAGTCCCAAATAGTTCCACTTATGGCAAGTCAAACAAGCAACATGAAACCCCTCCCTTCACCCACTCGACAACAGCAAAAACAACAACCCATCTCCAGCTTTTTCCTTCTTTTCACAAGTTAACTTCACCTCAAGTGTCATTCACTCAACCACCAAGTCATCCCCCTCCTATACATCCCACACCCTCTTTATCTCCTCCCACACTTGTCAAGAGAAAACCGAGAGCAAGCTAGAGAGAAAACTCAGGGTAGCTTTTGCATCCTTGTTCCAACCTTTTCTAATTTATTTACTTTGGCTCAAACATCTTCTATTTTGTTAAGTAATTAGTCTAGTTTACTTGGAAGTGTATTGGTTAATTTTTCTTAGAGACTTGTTGGATGAAAGTTGGTGTTGATGATGGAAGGGTTCGGTTTGGGTGTTTGTTAATAAACCTTGGGAGTTTTGTGATATTTTGATGAGAAGTTGTGTAGATCTCGATTTTATGAAATGTTCACATGATTTTTATGTAGATTATGGTTTGATTCAAAGCATGTTAGGTCTTAATAAAATGGTTTTGCATGATCTATGGAGTGATAGAAACCGATTGGTCAAAAAGGGTTTTTGTTTGGTTTAGTTTGTGATTTTAGCTAGGATCTTGATTTTATGGCTTTGATGTTTCTTTTGATAGATTATTTGCTATGACATGCTAGATTTGATGCTTAGACCAAGTTAGAACTTGAATATGAGGTATATGGTTGTATTATTTCAAGATATGTTGCATGAAAATCAAGGATCTAGTCACTATGTTTCAAGTAAAAAAGCATGCATGTTCGGTTTCCATGTTTTCTGATAAGTGTTATTTTTATGTGATTTTTATCACTCTTATAATTATGAAAAATGTCATTTTTCCTTCAATCCTATTGATTTTATTTTATTTCTACATATTTTTATTTATTTTCTTGGATTTGAAGGAATTAGAAGATTTTGGGCAAAATGAGAGCATTTTGGTACAAAACATGGGACTAAGAATTCAGACTGATAAGAGGCCGCAAAGAGATTTCTCGCGCCCAAAGGTGATAAGGCTTACCTCTCAGTAGGCGAGGAGTGATCTCCGCGCCCGTTCATTTATGATGTCCGTGCCAGTTATATTTAGCGCAAGCGGCGTCTACTTGATGGGATCCTCCCGAGTTCCGTACTCAATCTGCTAACTACCAAATCCTCTCAATTTCCGCATATCAAGCTGAATATCATTGAATCTTCCATTTTTTATGTATCCGATATTCTTGAGTTTTTTTTTTTTCCTTCTATGTTAATATTTATCTTTAGAAACTATTTTCTAGATTTTTAGGCTAGATTAGAGCTGTATTATCTTGTTTCCATATTTGCATTTTTACATCGGTTTAATCCCGGATTGTGGGAGGAACTTCATCATCTTTCGTCTTTTTCTGTCTGCTTTAGAGTCTATTTTTGGGGGTTTGCATTAGAGAGTTTAGTATTCTTTTGAGCAGGCAGATCTGGAAGACAGATGCGAGAGCTACATACTTCTTCAACCAACTCCAACTCCAACGAAGAACATTATTGTTATTCTTTGCAATTTCATTATGAACTAATTTTATTTTCTAGAGTTTTGATGTAGCCTAGCGTTGAATATACAATTTATATTCTATGTTATTTGATTTTCAATATTTTCAATATTTCCATAATTGAATGTTTATTCCTTATTCTTAATGCTTGCAATTTTCTAGCTAACTATTGTTCGATCTATTGGATTGCGATGAGACCGAGAGGTGAATTGTAATTAGAGTTATAGGATTAAAGACCATTAGTTGAGCGAAAGTAGAGATACTTTACCACAATTAGTGTGATTTTCAAGAAAATCCAAGAAACTTAATGAGTTTCTAATTAGTTAAATTCACATAGAGATATGAAGTTATTAATTGGAGATATTTTTGATATTGTTCCAAAGAAAATGTTGAATAATTAAGGGATTTTTATCATCAATATGGAATAATTGGAATTCTATGACAAGAAGGACTAGATTGCTTGAGATTTGCTAGGTGAAATTAAACGCTCTAGATCTATTATTATACCTTTAAATTCTTAGTTTGATGCTCTTTTATTTAGTTCAATTTAGATAACTCTTTCTCCAATCTTCAGTTTACCAAATAGTAATTAATTTAGTCAATTTCAATACTCAATAACATCATCATTTCCTGTAGGTTCGATATCCGTTTTCTTTAAAACACTATACTACTTGTTTTGATTCTGTGCACTTGTAGATATATTACATTTTCCATGCAAAACCGATTCGAAGTCCCACTGTCTTGACTGTGTAGGGGTGCCTCAAAGCGGTGAAATGACTATACTTAGTCAATCTCTCAACTACCACCAATAAACAGTTAAAAGCCTATGAGTGTGGAAGTCCCTCAATGAAATCCATCGAGATATGAGTCTAAGGCTATTGAGGTACTGGTAAGGGCCACAACAGTCTCGTGGGAAAAATGTTGTCCACCACTCTTTGGCACAATTCACTGCTCCTAATGAACCTTTTACATCCTTTTTAAGGTTTAGCTAGTAGTAATCCTTTCTCACCATGTGTATAGTCTTATCATAGCCTGAGTGTGCCCCCAAGGACTATTATGCATCAATTCTACCAATTTAGTTTTGAATGCCTCTTGTGAAGGGATGTATAGTCTATTTTTACAGAGTAACAGATCCCCTCTCATTGTGTAGGCTGGAGATAACTGATTATCCTTGCATTGGTATATAAGCTTTTGCACATGATCATCAATAGCATAGGCAGCCTTTAAGTCTTCCATCCAGCTCATGGTGGGAAAGGAAATTAATGGCAGAGAACCTCTGTCCTCACTGTCCTTTCTTGACAATGTATCAGCTACCTTATTTTGTCACACCTTCTTATACTCCACCACAAAATCATAACCAAGGAGCTTAGTTATCTATTTTTGCTGAATTTGGGTGCTTATCTTTTGATCTAGTAGATATTTGAGGCTTTGCTGATAGGTTTTTATAACAAAAGGTTATCCCAATAAATAAGGCCTCAACTTGAACGTAGCTGAAACCCAGGCAAACAACTCTTTTTCATAGGTAGACATCTCCTTGGTCTTGCCCTTTAGAGTTTGGCTGTGAAAAGCCAATGGTCTTCCTGTAACACCCCGTACCAGGATGGCTCGGAGAACTACTACCTATCACCTATAGTCATGTCTCCCAATACAAATATAATCTCCAAAGGTGCCAGAACAAAATATAAATTCATATATTTCAACTTAATACATAAATTTTCCCCACAAAGTCATCATTGCAATAAATCAAATAACGTAATTCAACTTTTCCACAATCTTCTAATAATCTCAACATAATAAACTATTAATTCCATAAGTCTTAGTAAGTCAACTAATATAATGAAATCCAGATAATCAAACGAAACCCCTCTATTAGCGATGGTACCCTTAGGTACTCGACTCCTTATCCTTAGCTAGCCTTACTCACATTTTCTATTACTGATCCTCACCTGAACCATCAATATCAGAGTTTTAAATATCGTGTCGTACTGGCTGGTACGACCAGTATTTACCGTGCTAGGATAGTGACTAGTACATAGAATATATGTGTTTCGTACTGGGTCAAATATCGATCGTACCGGTGCATTTCGGTCAATACTGACTAGTTTTTGGTGTAACGGTCAAAATTAGTGAAGTTTTATATTTTTAGTGTATTTTCATAATTTTCATTCAAATTTTCACATCTGAAGACTATTTTCTTAATCTTTTTTAATTATTTTTTTCTCGAGGACTGAAAATCAAATCGCTACTACTCTTTTTGTGATAAAGATGATTGATTTTTTTTAATAGTTAGATAGAGAAATTAGAAGCATTATTGAGTTTTATAAATATGTGTTTTAACTTTTTAAGACTTGCATTAATATTATTTTGAAATATAATTTCTACATATATAATTAATATATCTATATATACTATCCTGAAACGCTACCAGTACCGAAATATTTCGTTCCGGTACCTTAACCGAAACGATCTTCAAAACTTTCATTAATATCATCTAAAAAATATTGTGAAGATAAGGGATGAGTTATCAACAACTCAGTTAGCAAAAAATATACTAGTATATAAATATGAGCTTTTTCAAAGAGTTAAGAATGCAGAAGACAAAACATTTTAGTTTCAATGTGCAGATCTCAAAACGTTTTATCAGAATATCAGAGTGACCTTTTAAACTATTCATATTTAAAAACTAACTGTTCATATTCAAAGATCCTTTGGCATAACATGACTTAACATCTTCATCTTGTTATATCATTTCATATCATATCACCATATCGTATCATATACCATGTTTAATCTCCGTGGTAGAGTTGTACTATACCCAGTGGCCAAACCAAGCAATATCAGAATGTAAAACTTTCGCTTATTTAATCTCGGAGCCTCAAGTGTGCACACAGGAAAAACACATATAAAAATTACTTTGTTTCCAAAGTGGGTGCACTCATATCAGAGATGTTGGTACATATAACATAATCAGAGCCATCTTATCAGAACCAGAAACAAAATTAGATATGTAATTAGAACAGAATCATAAAGTCATGCCAAAGGTTTTTCATATGCATATCATATCAAATAGAGTACTAAACATTTTCGTATTATTTTCAAATAATCAAAACGGATTCAGAGTATCTTCATATAACATGTACGAATCACAGATTTCATATTCGCTCTTTTGCACATTTTAGAAACAACATGTCAAAATATTGCTCATGTCTACACCAATCATGCCAAAAAATACACTCTTTTATACCAATTTTATGAGTTATGCAGAACACATAACTAAGGTTGTTTTCACATTTCTCTTCAAAACATATCATGCACATTTTTCATAAAATTAACCTCAGTTCATTTTCTTTAATGCAAAGTCTAGCATAGGAACCTCACTTACCTAGACATTTTATTTTCTCTAAATTTTTCCACAATAATGTCGAATGAATATTAATCGTCACCTATAAAATAGTCATGTAACTTCCGTAAATTTTCAACCACACATATTTCGATACTTAAACCTAAAATACTAAAATAATCTATTTTTCCTAAAAATCTAAAATTCTTGTAACCCTAAATATCATCACTTTCCACATTAATCTATATCTAATTAATAACTTCAACTAATACGTTAAACTCTAAATTATTGTTGTTAAAAGAAACTCTTGGTTGGCTAACATAAAGTGAGACTAAGCCCATTTAAAATAGCCCATCGTAAGATCAAACCCAGCAAAAATATAAGTTCATAACACATTTGCTCAGGCTTATAACTCAAAGGGCATAATGTAATATCCTCTCAAGTCTCACCTTGTTACTCCACTTTATGCTTAACAATATTTACAAGGGATCACCTAACGTAAATCACTTTCCAATTGAAACAAACGTAAACATAAATCACTTTCTACATGAATGACTTTCTACATAAACGTAAATCACTTTCTATGCTTAACAAGGCTTATGTAAATCACTTTCTTTTTTAAACCAATGTAAACTTTTCTTGCGTCTAGTAGGGGGTTGCGCGGCAAAAGCTTACCGAGAGAGAAGCAACGAGCAGTGACGAGCAGTTGGGCGTAGTGGCAGACCACTGTGGAAGGGGGAGAGAGAGAGAGAGAGAGAGAGGCGGATTGTGTGAGAACATGAGAGGAAGAGACAAAGGCTTACGACACAACAGTGAGTAGTCGGGGCAATGGGTGGCAACTTCCATCCCTGGCAGCGGTTAGCTTTGTTCAGAGGAGCACAAATAGGGGCTCGTGCAGTTGATGTGTGGAAGAACTGGGGTTGTTGGCGTGGACCGTGGGTTGCTCTGTTTTGAGTTTGGTAAAACAGAGGCTTCGGTTTGTAGTGGTGGTGCAAAGTAGTGGTGCACGGCGGGGCTTTGGGCTCATTGTTTAGCTATTCCCACAGGGGGGGGGCTTCTGTGTGATGCTTCTCATGGCTGTAGATGCTGATTCACGGCATTGTGTGTGGGGGAGGCAGCAGAACTTGAAGGGTGCAGGTGGTCGTGCCATTTGGTGGTTGTTGTGGCCTTGGGTGTGGGAGGACAAGGTTGTGTGTGTGGGCTTGGTTTGGTTTACTATGGGTGATGCATGTTCGTGGGGGTAGATCATGGTGGCTGGGGTTGTTGGAGCTGGGTCTCAATCGGTGGTTGGTGGTGGTTTGCAGAGAACGAGAGAGACTTTGAGAGAGAGAACCGAGAGCATGAGAGACATGGATAGAGGGAGTTCGTTGAGAGAGAACTTGAAGGGAGAAGTAGGTTGAAGAGGCGTGGGGAGGTGGAACTCGGTGAGGGAAAAAATGAGGGAGATGGATTCGGAAAAGGCAACTGTCGAGGAGGGAAAAAAAGGTGAAAAGAAAAGGGATGCCTTACCTAAATGACGTCGTTCACCAAATGGGCTGGTATCTTCACGAGCTGGGCCAGGTTATGGGCCTGGGTATTACACTTCCCATTTGCATCAGCATTGCCCCCACTGCCGAGCCTGAGACATCACACTCTATTGTAAAGGAAAGGGAAAAGTCAGATAGTGCAAGCGTTGGGGGTTGTGTTATAGCTTCCTTCAGCTGCAAGAATGCATCCCTCAAATTTTCAGCCATACAAAATTTTTTTTCTTGGGCATTTTTGTCAATGGGGCTGCAATGCCCCAATACCCTTTTATACATCTTCTATAGTAGCTAGTCAGCCCTAGAAATCCTCTCAAGGCCTTCAAAGTGGTGGTTAAGGGTCGCTCTTTCATGGCCAACAGCTTTTTAGGGCCAGCCCTCACTCCTTGGGTTGAATTTGGACGGCTCAAGCATGCCACCTCACTGCACCAAAATCTGCACTTTGTCTGCTTTGCATAGAGTTGATGTTGCCTTAATGTCTCCAAGGCCACTCTTAAGTGTTCCATGTGCTGCTCCCTTTTTACTGTAAACCAATATATCATAAAAAAAAAAAAAAAAAAGATAAGGATAAACCTTCTCAAATATGGTCTAAACACCTCATTCATGAAGCTTTGGAAGGGTGAAGGGGCATTGGTTAGCCCAAGGGGTATGACCAGAAAGTGTCCTTCATGTGTCCTAAAGGCTATCTTTAGGACATCTTTTGGTTTCACACGGATATGGTGGTAACCAAATTTTGAATCTAACTTGGAAAACATCACTACACCCATCAACTCCTCCACAACCGATATAGGGAACTTGTCCTTGATGGTAACTTGGTTGAGACCCCAATAATCCACAAAATGCCTCCATGTACCATCTACCTTTCTCACTAGGAGCACATGAGAAGAATAGAGACTTTGGCTAGGTTGAATGACCCTAGGAGTTAGGAATTCTTTCACTATTCTTTCTATTTCAAATTTATGGAAGTAGGGGTGCCGAGAGGGTCTGATGGAGATTGGCTTAGTCCCAAGAATTAAATTAATTGCATGATCCTTAGATATTGAGGGTTGTAAACCCTTGGATTCCTAGAACACATCCATGTAAGATCCCAGCAAAAACTGTACTGCTGCTGATTGCCTCCCTTGTGCCATTAATTTATAAATCCCTTCATCTTCCAAAACTTGGAGCATCACTCTTTTCTTTTTCAAACTTATTGCATTGGTTCAAGGACCCTTCCTTAATCAACTGAGCTGCTGACAATCCTTTCAACTCTACAAGTTTCCCAAATGGGAAAATTTCATGGTTATCTACCTAAAGTTCCATAATACAAATCCTAACTCTCTGAGCCACTATAACCCTAAGACCATGTCGCATACAACCAACACTAGGACATGAACATCCACAGAAAAAAGGTTGTTTTGTATCTTCACCCTTACTTCTTTGCTCTTTCCTTCTATGGGCAGCAATTCTCTACTAGCTACCCTCACTCTAACCCTTTCCCCCAAATTTATAGGTAGTCCATTTTTCTTAACCACTACTAGGTCTAGAAAATTGTGTATTGACCCTGTGTCAATTACGACTATTATCCAAGTAAAGCCTACGACTCCCTTAACCCTCATGGTTTTAGAATTGTGTGACCCAGTTAGGGCACGTAAAGAAAAATCTAGTATCTCCTTTGTAATATTCAACTTAGCTAACTCCACTTTTCTTTCTCTTTCAGGTAAGGTTGGTTCCTGCATAGGTTCTGGTTCTAACTCGGACAATACTTCCTCCAAAAGGTATAGCCTGGGGTTTTGATATTTGTGGCCTACGTTCCATTTTGCATCACAATGGTAAGATAACCCCTTATCCATCCTCTATTTCATTTGATTATGGTTTATTTTTTGGACGGTAAGTGGGGGTTTCTATTGGCTGGGAGTTTTTAGTATACCAGGCAGGGCCAGCTCAATAGATTTTGAGGCCTAAGGCGATAAGTTAAAATGAGGCATTTTTCTTATATCAAATTAATTAACTTATATTTAAATATATTTTTATTTAAAAATTATTCTTCTTGCTTTTTGAGATGCAAAATTACTAATTAAATTTTTATATTCAAGTTTTTCTAATATCTCCTTTTCAATTCATAATATGGCTAGTCCATTTAATCTTTCCTGCGACATTGTTGATCTTAAATAAGATTTTATTAATTTTAATTTTAAAAAACTTCTTTCTGCAGAAGCAACAGTAATAGGTATTGTCAATAAAATTATGTAAGCGATACATGCATTTGGAAAAGAATCAAGTCTTTTTATATAATTTAATATATTAATAGGAGTACTTTTTATTACTGGTAAAATTTCTTTTAAAACTTTTAGTTCAGAAAATAAATCTAAACCATCAATATCATATTTCAAAAAGCTTTCAAGACTAAGACAATTTTTTTGCAAACTACCATTGTCAAGTGATTTCAATTTATTTATATCAAATAGAAAACCAAAAATATTTTCATATATTTGAAATTGTTCAAACCTATTTTGAATTGAAGAAATTGCTTGATCTACTATAAATAAGACATAATTAATTCTAAAAGATTCTTCAGCAGATTGTGTTATCTCCTCATTGACATTTTCATCAAACTGTTTTTTTCTATGAATTATTCGTTTCGCTCTAAATACAGGTTCTATTTCCATACTAATTGCAATCTCTTTCGATGAAATCATAGCAGATTTCAATCTATTTTCTCTATAATCTTGAAAAAAAGAAATAAGACCTTTTAACTGATCAATGGCAACATCTATATGCATATCTTTAGATTGCAGACTTTTACTTACAGTATTGACCGCAAATAATATATCATACCATATGGTCATGCCTAATATGAATTCAAAGTTCTCAATTTCATATGCTACTAAACAATTAGCTTCACTTTTTGTTTTAGGATCTTCAGTTATTTTTTTTAGTTGCAATAAAGCTTCTCTTATTTGTGGAGTTTGGAATTTTATTGCTTTGATATTTTCAATTTGACTTTCCCAACGTGTTTGTGATAGTGGCTTAAGAGTTAGAATTGATACATTATCTTGTAAAATTTTCCATCGCTTTATTGATGAAGAAAACAAAGAATAAATACGTTGGACTATTCCAAAAAATGATATAGCTTTAGGACAAGAATTAGCCATGTCACATATAACAAGATTAAGATTATGACAATCACATAGCGTGTAAAATGCTTTGGAGTTTATATCAAGCAATCTTCTTTGCACCCCTTGCTCTTTTCCTTTCATATTAGACTCATTATCATAACCTTGTCCTCGAACATTATTAATATCAAGTTCAAGACTTTTTATTGCATCTAATAATTCATTGAAAATACCTTTTCCACTTGTATCATCTACTTTAATAAATTCTAAAAAATGTTCATCTATTTTTATTGGGTTTGTTGAAATATTAACACATCTTAATATGAGAGACATTTGTTCTTGATGACTTGCATCTGGGGTACAATAAAGTATAATTGAAAAATATTTTGCTTCCTTTATTTTTTTAATAATATGGTTTTTAATTTCAGTTGCTAGCAAGTGTATTAATTCATTTTGTATATTATGCCCAAGATAATGATTATAAATTTTACCATCTTGAATACGTCGAATGTGTTCTTGCATTACTGGATCAAACTCAGAAATCATTTCAATTAAACTTCAAAAAATTTCATTATTTTCTTGGTAGATCTTTTCATTTTGTCCTCGAAATGGTAAATTATTTTTACCAAGGGTTTTTACTACAACAATAATTCTCATTAACACTTTTTTCCAATGATCTTTTTCTTTGTTAATTTGTTCTTGGATTTTTTTGTCAATCGTTTTATTTCTTAACAATCTCATTTCTAAATCAAGCCGAGCAGTAATGTTAGTAATATGCTCATTGGTTGTTTCATGGCTTTTAAGCTTAGCACTAAGATTTTTCCAATCATCGGTTCCTTCATTAGCTAGTTGGCTTATACTAAGTTTTGAATTAAACAACTTGCAACAAAAGCAGAATACTCTATTCAAGTCATTTGAATATACTAGCCATTTTCTATTATGTTTCTCCCCATTTGATAAGTTTCGTATATAATATGTAGTAGAAAAATGTCTAGAGTTCTTATCCTTAGGAAAGTTTATATCGCTATATCTAATCGGACCATTTTCTACTAATAAATCTCTGAATTTTGTATCAACGTATTTCCATTGAGCTGGGTCATAAATATTTGAAGGAATATAATCAGATATGTCATCGATATTTTTATTTTCTTCTGTACTTTTCCAAAATTCTCCATCAATAATTGTAGCAGTACATGCTTCAGTACTATCCTCATATCCCTTTTGTTGGTTTGTTGTGTTGTTTCATTATCTCCATATCCCTTTTGTTGTATTTTGAATTATTTTGTCATCTTGTGGTCCTATTTGGTGTGTTTCTTGATCATTTACAAATGTTTCACCTAAATTTTCTACTATATTTTGTTTATTGGTAGTAACAAATTTATTTAAAGATCATTTTGAGATTCAATCAATTTTTCTATTGTTCTCTTTTTTTTTTTAAGTTTTTCATATCCAGATGCATATTTTCTATTAGACATATTTTCTAGTAGAAAAGAACAATATCCACTATATAAAATCTTATTATGATTATGAATATTCTAGAAAAAATAAATATTAATATAAAACAATAGAACCTGATTTAGCAAACGAGATCCACTTTTATATAACAAATGACCTTCACTTTTATATAAAATTGTTAATCTGCACAATAAAATAAAATATCTTAATGTTAATATCTAAAATCAACAAATAAATTATAGACTAAAAAAAATAAAAAGAAAAAGAATAAGAGTTTGAAAAGTGATGCATAGGTGCCGTGGCCCGTGGGCCACGCAAATTGTGAAGTATTGATTAATTCAAGAAGAAAAAAAAAAACAAGGGGACATGGACGTGGCTGTTTTATTGCCACATATCTTCACACTTCACAGACTCAGGCTATGTTTGGGTATCAAACATTCCTCAACACTTTCTAAGTATTCTCGTACTTTTAAAAATATTTCACATGCCAAACAACTTAAAATACTCTCAATGGGACCCACAAACCCACTTCAATCTCTACTCATAACTATTCACAAACATTCTATAATACTTATTACTATTATATATAAATAAAAAATATTTATCACTATAATATATAAATAAAAAATAAAATCACTATAATATATAAATAAAAAATATTTATCACTATTATATATAAATAAAAAATAAAATCACTATAATATATAAATAAAAAATATTTATCACACTATAATATTTATAACTATTAAATATAAATAGAAAAATAAAATCACTATTAAATATAAATAAAAAAATAAAATCATTATAATATATAAATAAAAAATAAAATACTATAATATATAAATAAAAAATATTTATCACTATTATATATAAATAAAAAATAAAATCTCTATAATATATAAATAAAAAATAAAATCACTATAATATATAAATAAAAAATAAAATCACTATAATATATAAATAAAAAATATTTATCACTATTATATATAAATAAAAAATAAAATCACTATAATATATAAATAAAAAATAAAATCACTATAATATATAAATAAAAAATAAAATCGCTATAATATTTATCACTATTAAATATAAATAAAAAATAAAATCGCTATAATATATAAATAAAAAATAAAATCACTATAATATATAAATAAAAAATAAAATCATTATAATATATAAATAAAAAATAAAATCACTATAATATATAAATAAAAATAAAATCACTATAATATTTATCTCTATTATATGTAAATAAAAAATAAAATCACTAAAATATATAAATAAAAAATAAAATCACTATAATATTTATCACTATTAAATATAAATAAAAAATCATTATAATATATAAATAAATAAAAATCACTATAATATATAAATAAAAAATATTTATCACTAATATATATAAATTAAAAATAAAATCGCTATAATATATAAATAAAAAATAAAATCACTATAATATATAAATAAAAAATAAAATCATTAAAAAATAAAATCATTATAATATATAAATAAAAAATAAAATCACTATGATATATAAATAAAAAATATTTATCACTATTATATATAAATAAAAAAATAAAATCATTATAATATATAAATAAAAAATAAAATCACTATAATATATAAATAAAAAATAAAATCACTATAATATTTATCACTATTAAATATAAAAAAAAATCATTATAATATATAAATAAATAAAAATCACTATAATATATAAATAAAAAATATTTATCACTATTAAATATAAATAAAAAAATAAAATCATTATAATATATAAATAAAAAATAAAATCACTATAATATATAAATAAAAAATATTTATCACTACTATATATAAATAAAAAATAAAATCTCTATAATATATAAATAAAAAATAAAATCACTATAATATATAAATAAAAAATAAAATCACTAAAATATATAAATAAAAAATAAAATCACTATAATATTTATCACTATTAAATATTAATAAAAAATAAAATCATTATAATATATAAATAAAAAATAAAATCACTAAAATATATAAATAAAAAATAAAATCACTATTATATATAAATAAAAAATAAACTACTATAATATTTATCACTATTATATATAAATTAAAAATAAAATCACAATAATATATAAATAAAAAATAACATTACTATAATATTTATAACTATTATATATATAAATAAAATAATTATAATATTTATCACTATTATATATAAATTAAAAATAAAATCATTATTATATTTATCATTATTATATATAAAAGTAAAATAAAATCACTACAATATTTATTAATATTAAAAAATTACTATAATAAAATCATTATAATATTTATTACTAAAAATAAAATCAGTATAATATTTATGGGATCCAGAAATTTTTCAACTACCTACTCAAAAGTCAACAACTCAACATACTTCACACATCCAAACAACTCAAAATACTCTCAATGGGACCCACAAACTCACTCCAATCTCTACTTATAACTATTCACAAACATTCTCAACACTTCTCAACACTTCTTACTACCCAAACGTACCCTCATTCACCGCATATACGATATATAATATAGATAAAATACTCACTCACTTTATACAAAGTAACAAACGTGAAACGGCAAGCTGCAACTTAGATTAATTAGTGATTAAGCTTCGTTTACCTTTCAAAATGCAGACTACACAGCAGAGTTCCTCAACGTTTGACGGTGCGATTGGAGACAATGGAGAGCCAGAGAGGCTGCCAGTGCATACGAGCAAGATGGGCATAGATGCAAGAGAGAGATTAGAGAATGGAGAGTGAAATACAAAAGGTATGAAAAAGATTTGTTAATTTCAGATATAAAAGCAGAGTTTTTGAGATGTTCCGTTGGATTTTTTGAGATTTCGTAGAAGTAGATTGAAACCATTAAATTACAGTCATTATTGTGAATTTTAGTTTCCTAAGAGAAGTTGCAGCGTTTGTAATTTAATAGAAATTTATATTTTCTTTTTATAATTATTAACATTTTTTTAACCGTTGGCTTGTTAATTTATTTTAGATATGAGTTTTTAATTTCTTTATTTAGTATAAATATATATTTTTTTTTACTTAATTATTTTTATTTTTTGAGACATTCTTTCACTACGGGGCCTTAGGCAACTGCCTAACTCGCCTTATGGGAGAGCCGGCCCTAATACCAGGTTCTAATGAGTAGGAAAGGCTCGGTTTGTTGTGTTTTTTGGTTAGGTTTAGATTTCCTTCCTGAATCTTGGCTAGGTTGTAGGTGATGGCCAGATTAGATGGATTGAACATCCTTAAAGGAAATCTTATTTCATCTCTTAACCCACTTAAAAAATAGCTTAGTTTGTTGGAAATTGAGAGACACCTTAGTCTATTGGACAAAGCTTCAAACCTAGCGTTGTAGTCTTCCACTAACCCAGTTTTTCTCAACCTCGGTGGGGATTTCATGGGGTTATCACAGGCATTTGGGCCAAATCTGACCAAAAGTGCCATAACAAAAGCATCCCAGTAAGTGAGCAGTACCAATTCTTCCAAATCTTGGAACCCCACGAGGGCTTGTCTTTCCATTTGAAAGGATGCTAGCCTAATACAGTGTTGCGGTAAAGTATTAAGAAAGCAAAGAAATGATATACTTTATAGAGCCACCTCGTAGGATCCTCCCCTTCGAACACAGGAGATTCAAGCCTGACGGATCTGGTATGGACCTCACCCCCTTGAGAGTTGCTTCCTTCATCTTGGTTATGAATCCTTTAAAATGACTCAGGATGGTTGACTCTGATTTTTCTTTTGCAGCTCTAAGGTTAAAGCTGACAGGTGCAACATCATTGCCTCATTTTGCCTTTTAAGGGCCAACAACTCAGTCTCCAGATGTTGATATTGAGCTTTAGTATTTTTCTTCAAGGCATTCAAGCCATCTTGTAGCTGGTTCAAGTAGCCATGGAAATATTTGAATGTAAAAACATCATTTCGAGGGTAAGAGACCTCCTGAAGAAGAAGACAAGACAGGAAAGGAAAATATTCAATTACTCTTATGGATAAAATGTGCAGAGCACTACTGCTTAGTACATATAGCTGGCAGTGTAACGGACCCTACCGAAAGTGGCCTCGGCTCATGGCCGAGCAGTACTAACAACAAAATACAAACCAACAGTCGTAGTCCATGGGCTCTAGCCCAATACCTCAGTATGCTAATACATAAGAAAGGAAATAACAAAGCTAATAACATAAGAAGGAAAAGACAAAAGCCCACGAGGCTCTGAACCCCTTGTACTTTCTCTTCATACATTGAACTCAACTCTCCTTCACAACAGATCTCGAACTCTCCTTAAGTGCCCTAGCTAGCTTTTCCATGCACATTACACAACAAGATATATATCTATTCTACAGAACGTAGAATGATCTGAGCACCATACTGTGGTTCAAGAATAGCGATATGAGTTGAAGGAGCATGAGTATATGACGGGGAAAGCTCAAAACAGAAGCGTTGTAGAATCATTGAGAGAGCCATCTTCGCTTCAATCATAGCGAAGTTTTGTCCAATGCATATCCTAGGACCCGATCCGAAAGGAAAAAAGGAAACTTGACCCTTTGTGGCCTTCAAGACTCCATCAGAGAATCTCTCTGGTTTGAACTCCTCTGCATCATCTCCCCAAACATCACGATCATGATGGATGAAGATTGTGGGTAAGGAGACCTGCACTCCAGCTGGTAAAGACAACCTTCCAAGTTTTGTATCCTCATGAACAACTCGATTCAAAGCAAATACAGGTGGGTATAGTCTGAGAACCTCATACAATATCATAGTCACCTGTGACATTGAAAGAGGGATATATATTGAATAGAAGAACCAAATGCTCTAGCAAAGATGGTGAAAGTAGAGGTGAAGTTCGGAAAGTTTCATAATCAGTACTTCTGGTGGATTAGTTTAATCCCTTAATCCTAAAGAAAGTAAAAATTAAAAAGTGATGGTGCAATGGATGGATATGATTTCTCGGCCAAAGTATAAGTAGATCATATGTAACTATGTTTGATATCTATATTCATCGCGTGGGTGTTTACATGACATGACTTCTGATCCTGTTCTATGACCTTTTGTATTTTGACCTATTCCCATGATATAATAACGTGATCCAATTCTGTCTGTCTCACATTTTTACATGTTTTATGTATAACTTATGCTGATGGTTTTGTTTTTAAGAATGATCTATATATGCCTCAAATGCTATCTAAATCCTCGAAACAAAATAATTGGTACTCGTAGATTATAAGCTCTAAAAAGAGAACTCTTTTAGAGAGGATCAGGTTTCAACTTTCAAATCAAAGTGAAATATATATAAAAGAAATACTCACAACTTTTAGGTGATTTAATCCATCAAAGTCTGGTTTTTCTTCGCCAAAAACTTGCGAGACTTCTTCTCTTGCACGTACTTGCCAGTTTGGATACCTACTCAGCAAAATCATCGTCCAGACGAGCAAAACCGAGGTGGTCTCTTGCCCGACCAAATAAAATAGTTTGCATTCCTCTATTACGTCCTGGAGATTCATTCCAATGTGCTTATTGTTCGCGTGCTCTTGAATTTCTTTCAAGTTTGACTCCATAAGTATACCTAATAAGTCATGATCATTTATGGCATCTCCTGCTTTTGTTGCCTCCTGATCTCTTTTGTTGATAATTCCTTTGAGCGATGCTTGTATTTGTTTATCAATTTCTTTCATCCTCTTGTTCATCTTAGTTGGTAGAAACCTACATATATACATACAAAACCATTCAAATGAATTTTTGGGATCTTGCTAGCAGATGCTACTTTGTATCATTAAAAAACAAAATTACATGTAGGATGAGCTACAAAAACCACATTAATGGAATTTAGTTCTCTTACTGAGTTTACTTATAATATTCTAAAAACAAATAAAAGGATAAAAGTATACATGTTAATGTTTCTTTCCAAATTGGCCTTTTACACGACGTACTCATTTGAGAAAGAATAAATATAAATAGAAGTTATTATTGGGATTATCTATTTTGCACGTAGCATTATCTAGACCACACATCTTTTCAAGTGAGTATTAGGAACAATCAATTAGAAGAAGCCACGCAGTGAGTGCAAAGTATGTACTGCTATAATGACTTCTCTCTAGCATTACTCTTTGAGAAATGAACCAAAATCACGACAAATATGATTAATTATTATTAATAAATATTAGAACATTTTGGCTTAATTACCTCCATCCTGGAATGTAAATAGACTGTAGCGATTTGATTGCAAGCTCTGCTAGCTCTCTTTGGAGTTCGAATATCATTATTCCTTCTTCATAGCTACTCCCGAATGCTGCCCGCGAAATGATATCACTTGACAAATTTTTTAGATAAGGCCATATGTCTAACTCAACTGCCCCAGACTCTTTGGTGATAACCAAACTCCCCCATTTGCTAATCATGTCGTTGCAACTCTGATGAAGTACTCCTGGTAACAAATTCTATAGCAAAAAAAAAAATATCATTTAAAAAAATATATATAATTGCACATGAAACGCCATTGTTGAATAAAAAATGCCTTAAAACAAATTGAAATAATAAAATTACTAACCTTCAACTTCTCTAGATGGAATGCTGGATTGATGATCTTTCTATGTTTAGCCCATTTCTCAGCATCATAACTTGCAAGGCCGGTTGCCAGCAATGTGGCAAGTGGATTTGCCTCTGGCTTTCGAAAGATGTAGTGCTTGGAGAGGACATTTTTTACTTGTTCTAGGTTCATAATGTTCACCGTTGGTGTCGTGCCAATCCATATAAAGAAGTTCTTACCTGCATTTTTATTATATTTAACCAAATCCCTTTAGTCATTTCTATATTATAAGTTGTACGTGTTTGAGATTTCCTTGAAAGATGTAGGCATAAGTAGTGTCGAAATTACAAGCCATGGGACTTGCGAAGCTACTAAATTGACAACGTGAAAATCAGGGATAGAGAGAGAAACGAACCATAATTCTTCAAACTTTGATGGAGGAAGGGAATGACACGTGGTGCAATGTCATGGGTGAAGTTCATGGGCTTAGATCTCGCTTCATTTATCATCGGAGAGCTCTCCTTCAAGTCTCCGAACAAAATACGGTAGGAGTTGCCCCCAAACCCTTGCTCTCTCATACACTTCTCTAGCTTCTTCGGCTTAAGCCACACCAATCTCAGCGCTCTCCATGCTGATCTGAGTACTACAATAACTAAAATGGACAGCACCATCGGGAAAACTGAGATTTCCATAATGAATGGAAACGGAAAGAGAAAGCGAGTATAATATTTGTGCGAGAGAGAGAATAATGTTGCGTTTGGATGTTGAAGTGAGTTGAGTTGAGTTGAGTTGAGATAATAAAATATTGTTAGAATATTATTTATTATTATTATTATTATTTTAAGATTTGAAAAAGTTGAATTGTTTATTATATTTTGTATTAAAATTTGAAAAAGTTGTAATGATGAGTTGAGATGAATTGAGAGGATTTTTAATTCGGATTGAAGAGTGTTTGAGCTCGGGCTTTTATAGATAGACATGAAAAGAAACAACTCGGGAAAGATTTATAGATAGACATGAAAAGAAACAACTCGGGAAAGATAAAAAACGTGATGGACAAGTTCATGGTACTGTTAAAACAAGGAATAGTTGAATTAAAGTGGAAGAGTGGAATACATGAAAGAAGCAATACGTGGTACCCAAGTTTGACTAGTGCAGCAAACTGCCACGTGTTATTTGTCCACTGCCCAATTTGAATCATTGATCACTTGTCCCTATCAGTACCAGTGACGCAGAGAAGCAGCAGATATGGCTCAGGACTTCGCACGACTCTATAAACAAACCGGATGGTGCCACTGGGACCGATGGTGAAGCGTTGCAGTGCATTTTCAGAGTTTTTTTTTTCCTTCTTTTCTTTCAAGTATTTTTTATATATTTTTAAATACTTTTTTTTAACAAAAAATATGAAATTAAATAATATTCACTTGAAAAAATATAGAGTCATGAGACTCATGCTTGCCGGCCAGATTTGACCATTCAATTTAAAAATACTATTTTAAAAAATATTTTGTTTAAAATATATGGCTCAGGACTTCGTTAATATTTTTATTTAAAAATTTTTATTTTATTCATTCAATTTATTCCTTCATTTTGATATTTTATATATCTTTTTTAATTAATAATTTTGAAAGTGACTATTAATATATTGATATTTTTTTATATTTTTTAAAAATATTTAAAAATAAAAAAAAATGAATAAAAAAATTGAAAAAAAATGAAAAGGAAATTTTAGCCTAACAATCACTCTGAGTAGCACCGCTTTTTTACTTTTATCTTCTTTTCTTTTTTACAATTTTTTAATATTTTTATAAAATAAAAAAATATACCAACACATTAAAAATAATTTTCTTAATCATTAAGTTAAAAAAATTTTAAAAATAAATATATAAACAGTCAAAATGAGAGGACAAACTCATACGTTATACTAGCATTTTCCTAAAAAATAAGAGAACAAAAAAATTAAAAAGTTTTATGCCATTTTGGGTTTTCATTAATTTAAGAAAAATTATATTCATCATTCTCAAACCACACATTAGACATATTTTTTTTATTTTTTATTTTTTTCTCTTACTAAATATGTGATGTATTGATGATGAATAGAAGAAATCAATTAGTTTGAAAAAAATAAAACTAAAAAGAAAAAATTTGAAGAAATTTTTAAAAAATAAAAATAAATGTGATATGTAGTATCTATAGATGATAAGTAGTAAAACTCTTAATTTAAACCTCAATAAGGTTGCCCCGATGAAAACCAAGCTAAAAAATTATTATTATTATTTTTGGCAGGTATTTATGAATTATGATAATGTAACACTCAACCCAATTTATTGAGGTTGACTAGAGATTTTAATTAGGCTTATAGGCCCAAAAATATATTATAAGGCCTATTAATATTTAGTGGATGATTTTTGAATGGCATTAATGGGACAATATTTTTAGAAGCTGGTTTATTGGATAATTTTGAATAGGCCACACTACCAAAATATATTATAGTGGATTATGGAATTTTATAGGGCCCAATAATTAGATAAAATTTTATTTAACATTTATAGATCAAGTGGGCCCAATATAATTGGTATTAGGCCAACGAATTTATTTAAAACCCATAAATTTGTATTGAACAAATTTGACTCATTCTAAAATTTAAAATCGGCACATAATTCTTAAGACTTTAGCCCATGAACTTTTAGGCAAGCCCTAGAGTTTAGTTGGACCCTTAACATCGCCCAACTGATTTTTATAATCCAAAATTGGACCAAGGTGAAAACCTTCAATAAAGCCCATAAAGTGGACTCTAAAACCATGTGAAAGGCCCAACCCGTGTGCTTCATAAAGACACTACCCCCAAGACCAACTCCCTGACCCACATGTATATAAAGCCCTCACCATACACCATACTTCTTCCTCATGAAGCCTTAGGGTTGCCATCTAAACGTCCCAAGCCACAATCTCTGCCTCCCTCCATTTTTGCTTCAACCATGGACAGCAGCTACACCTAGCATCAATGTCGAGAGCTTCCTCCACACCCTTAGCCTCTGTTACACCGCATGCATGACACCACCCTTGTGAGGACCATGCCATCGCAGGGGAACAAACCACCTTCCTTGAAAAGGTGTAAGACGAGGCAGTGGTGGCCTGCAAAGTGTAACTAGTCCAAATTAGAGTGAGCAACACCATGTAGTAGGCCAGGCTGATACACCTCAACACAGTGCAAAGCAAAAGACTTGTCACCTGGAATTGATCAAGCAAGAACATGCATCTATCGTACAAAGGCGAGAAAGGCTAATGCAGAAGACAAGTTACGAGCATAAAGCGAGCAACAGTTAAGGAGAAGACCCATACGATCGTATGGGCTTTTTGGGATAACATGGAAACGCTAAGAAGGCAATAGAGTCGTACACCAAGACCTATACACCACCTGAAAGGTCATATCTGGAGCAAGTCTGCAGAAAAAATGATTATGATTATGGAGGTCATATCATCTAAATCCAAATGTATGGTCCAGCGCTACGTGGAGGACCCTTATTCAGGGAGGGATTGCGGATTGGATGCAAGGCAAGCCACACGAACTTGCGTGCCTTGTCCAGTCAGTCTATCTCTGTCATCCTGTAGATGGATGACTGAGACTAAAGGGCTCTTATCCAAGCAAAAATTTACTATTGTTCTATGAGTCAGTAAACTCAAATGCAAATTAATTAACTTGAGATGACTTAGGACTTAAATCTTGACTATGGATTTTAAAATTTTTTAGGATTCTTAGGAACAGTAGATTTTTAGGGACCACGAATTGGATACCTTCATGAATCGAGTGTAAGATTATGTATCTCAAACTTTGGAGAATTTTATTTTTCTTTTCGTATGAGGTTATTATATTAGGTAGAGAGTTTTATTCACTATTTCGTTTGAAGTTTAAGCTAATAATTTGGGTGAAATTATTATTAGACTTGTAAATCCATTGTTGAGGTTTACATTTCTAGACATGAACATGACCCTGGAGTGTATCATGATCGATACTATGTGCGCAAACATGTAGGCCTAGAAGATGAGGAGGTATTTCATGCATCACACTAAAATGATCAAGAAAAATGATTGAGGATTAAAAAAGGCATGGAATGGAGGGATGTGATGGATAAGTGTGTAGGTTTTGCTTGAGGTACTAGCAAATTTCGAGGACGGAATTTTTATAAGGGGGATGATGAAACACCCAAGCCCAAGCAAGGCCCAAGCCCACAAAGAAAACAAGCCCCCCCTCCCCCGTGGTTGTTTCTTCTTCTTCTTTTTCTCTTTCCCCCTTTCTTCCCCGATCCTCTGCGCACCCCCATGACCCCCACTCTCTCTGCGCATCTCTTGCTCTCTATGACTGCCACTCGCCACTGTGCTAGCCCCTCGTCGTCCGTCTAGGTTTGGTCTGGGATGCCATCACGCCGGTAAGTTTCTCTCTCTCTCTCTCTCTCTCTCTCCACCCATTTCCCACCTCTCCTCTGTGATTTTCCGCTAGGCTTTCTGCCCCCACCTCCACCTCAATTTCTAATCGCCAGTACCCCTTTGCCTGAAAGCTTGTATACCATTCCTCGTGTTCTCTTCGCCCGCGCCTTCCTTGCTTGAGTTTTTATGCTACTAGTTAATGCCACCGTCCAAGCTTTGTGCCACAAAGCTCTGGCTCACAAAGCCTTAATTTGTCCTCAAGATTCGTCGGTTTGCCACACCTCACCTTGTTGGTAAGCCTTTCTCATTTGGGTCTCTCTCTCTCTCTCTCTCTCTCTCTCTCTATTTACTCACTCCATCTCTCTGATTAGTTTATTTTGCTCACCATCTCACTATTAGATCCTCCCCTACACTCTACCATAGCCTTCGCCACACCTTGCTTGGAGTATGTTGTACCCCACGCAAAGTTCAGCCTATAACGCCCCGTACTCGGATGGGTTGAAGAATTATTACATGTCACTTATAAACCTGCCTTCCAATACATCTAAGATCTCCACAAATTTCATAAACAGTACACAGTCCCACATTTTCCAAATAGACACAAAATAAACTCCATAAAGTCATCATTACAATAATAACATAAATCAATGAGGGTCCACAATCTCCCAATAGTCTCAACATAATAAAATGATAAAACTTCAAATCCTACCAAACTAAAAACATAAATATCTAAATGATATCAGAAATCCTTCTTAACATTTGTACCCTAAGGTACTCGACACCCTCTCCTCAGTTTAGTCAAGCTCACAATTCCTATTCTTGGTTCTCATTTGGACTCTCCACATCATCTAATAAATATTATGAAGATAAGGGGTGAGTTATCAACAACTCAGTAAGCAGATGACATATACCAGTATGCAAACATAAGTATTTATGGGGTATAGTATGCAAAGCAAACTATCTTACAAAGTTAGTATGCAGAGCACAACATGTTTTCAAATGTAACATAGCGATGGTTTTAAAAACACTTAAAACCCAGAGTACTTTGGCATAACATAACTTGAGCATCATTATCACATCACATCAAAACAGAGCATCTCACAAAGCAGAGACCATGTTTCACCCCCGTGGCAAGGTTGTGCTATCCCCAGTGGCCAAACCGGGCAGAGACAGAGGTGAATCTTTCCCTTATTACTCTTGGAGCCTCGAGTGTGCACTCATGAAAGACCGCATAAAACCACTTTATTTCCAAAGTGGGTGCACTCAGAGACAGAGAAGTTGGTATCAACTCAAACAGAGCAGAACAAAGACAGAGTCAGATACAAAATCAGTACACCATGCCAAAGGTTTTCAGATGCCATATCAAAACAAAACAGAGTATCGAAACATATTCAGATCATTCTCACATACTGAAAACAAAAGTCGGAGCATCTTTCTAAATCATTGCACAATTTTTCAGATTTTCAATATCGCTCTTTTTTAGATTTCAGAGACAACATGACAAAATATAGCTCATGTCTACACAATGCATGTCAGAAACATTTTCTCTTTTTCATATTGATTTCATGAGTAATGCAAATAAACAACCGAGGTTATTTTTCCCAAGTTCTCATTTCATAACAAAACATGCAAAATTTTCAGAAAGTCAACCTCAGTCTAAACAGTTCGTGTAAAGTCTAGCATAGGAACCCGCTTGCCTGACTCCTGCAACGTATTATCTATTCTTTGAATTCGACCTCTATTAGTCTCGTCATCTATTCATAAAAAAATATTATACACTAAGTGTTAATGACCAACAACACAACTTCAATCTAAAAAATTAAAACTCATAATTCCAAACCATATTTCAGCAAATTAACTCAACTCAAACAACCATATAATAAATTGGGCAGCTCACACTTCAACCCAAAATACCATATACCAATTTCATTATTGACCTATATACCCACCAAAACCAAGGTTAAACTCAAATAAGCAATATATCAACCCCACTTCAGGGCCCCCAACTGCAAGCAACCACCAACAACTCAACCAAAACAACAATGATATACTCTAAATAATAAAATCTCCACTCCAACAGTCGTATAAAACCTGAATAGTACAAAAACAACCATTACTCAACCCCGAGAATCCATTTAATTCATTGCACGTCCAGCCCAATTAATCCAAACTCCAGACCATTCCAACACAAGGTGTTTTCTTACACAAAAATGCCTAAAACCCCACGGACTACACATTTTGAAATCATACTATAGAGATTCCATTGGAGTGAAAAAAAATAACTTGGAGTGAATGTGTGTGTGCACGTGAGAAACAGAGAATGAGAATGGCCTACTAGCGATCGATAGTGTCTCCAGTGATGGGCTTCGACGGTTACAAAAGTTCGAGGACCCACGAAAACACAGCACCAAAAATCACAAAGCAAAAATCTACAAGTGATGAGAAAGAGAGGGTCAACTGTGAGGGGCTATAGTTCAGAGTCTAAGTGTAAAATGAGAGAGATATATATATATATATATATATATATATACCTGTAGACAAAAGAACACCATGCGAGAGAGGAAGAGGAGATGAGTTTGTAAAGAGAACTAAAGATTAGAGGAGAAAAACTAACCACAAGGGAAAAATAAAATATTGTGTAGAGATAATAGGATTAGGGGAGAAGATTTCGGCAAAACAGAGGAGAGAAAAAGAAATGGGGGAAACCGTCGGGGGGGTAGGGGAAGAAAATAAAGGAGATGACTAACTTGCTAAATGGCGTCGTTTCAGGGGTCTTCAGGCTGGGCTTCAGCTGTCTAGGCCACGGGCCTGGGCTTCATAAGACCACCTCTTTATAGTCCATCTCTAGCGGTAAGATGTGTGGCTAGTTGAAAAACTATGTTGCTGTTATGGCACTTGTTTCAGTTAGAAGGTTAAGGTTTGTTGAATGTTAAGGTTAGGGTGAAACTTGGTAATTTGGGTTGAATTGGAAAATCGGGTTTATGGTGGATTTGTGTTGTTTGGCCATTTAGAGTTTGATTTGTGGTTCTAGGTATATTATTGGTTTGGTATTGATAACAACTTGGTTATGGAAATGTTTCAATGAGATTTGGATGGAATATTGTTGTTGTCTAGAGATGGAAGTAAGCGGGTGACGGTGATGTATTAATGAAATCAATTTGAGTACTTGTGTATCGATGGGCATAAAATCATGTTTGGTTGGTTGGATTTTTATGTCTCGGGATGATAAATGATGGAGGGTTTGCTTGGAATATCTGTGCAATTTGTCAAAATATTCGAAATCAAAGTCTTTGGTGTAAACATATTTGGTAAGATATGGTTAGAAGTGTTCTAATTGGGTCAGCTTGTTTAGTAGCAAGAGCTTATTGGATATTTGAACGAACATATTCATAATTGGAATAGTTTCGGCTAGTTATAAGTGAAGTTCACGAAGTTACTTTGTTGGAGTTAACTAGTAATTGGGTTGGAAGAAATGAAACCATGGAGTTATAGTCATGGAATCACTTAGTTGTGTTGTTTTGTTTTTAGATGTGCCAGTTTAATTCTATCAATTTATAATTGGTATTAGTTTAGGTGATGATTGATAATTTGTTTGGCACTATTGTGAGGAAATTCAGAGAAGTTAAAAAAGTAAGGTAAGCGGTGCTCTTATGATAGACTTTGCCTAAACGGACTGAGATTGATTTATGAAAAACGTGCACATTTTGCTATGTAAAACTTGAAAACAACCTCGATCATTTTTCTGCATAACTCACTGTATATAAATAAGTAAAGAAAGATATATTTTTGTCATGATTGGTGTAGGCATAAGCATTTTTGGTACTTTGCTTCTTAATTATATAAAAAGAGTGAATATGAAATCTAAAAATTTTATACATGATGATAAGAATATGATCTGTATCTATAGTGCTTTGTTATGAAATGATATTGCATATGAAAATTTTGAGGCAAAAGATTCAATTTTGCTCTAATTTATGGCCCTATCACGGGATATAATAGTGACTTTTGGCCCTACCAGGAATATAATAGTGGTATTTGGCTTTGGCACTAGACATAATAGTGGCCTTCAGCCCTACCATGGGACATACTAGTAGCCTCTGGTCCTGCCGTGGGATATAATAGTGGCATTTGGTCCCGCTACAGGATATAATAGTGGTCTTTGTTTTGAGTGCATAACATTGGTGACGAAACAATGATATGTTTTGCTTGGTTAATTGGAGATATGCACAACCCTACCACAGGGGTAAACATAATCTCTGATTCTATTTCTGATGATGTTTCAGTTATGCATGTGCTTATTGTCTTTTATATATTATTATTATTGTAATGGAAAGATTCTCAAAATACCACTACCATATTTTGAGAATTATATGTTTCTGCATTCTGTAACTGATTCATATTTACACACTAGTATATGTTCGCAGCTTACTGAGTTGTTGATACTTCACCCAATTATCTTCATTATTTTTCAGATAATTTGGATGTTTCAATTGAAGATTAAGAATAGAAAGCATGAACAAGATTAGTTGAGTGTAGTGGAATAATTGACAAAGGTTACAAGAATCTATAAGGGGATTTTATTCAAGAAAATAGTAATTTTTTTAGTGTTACTTTGGGATATTGATGTTATTATTGAGACTTTGTGCTGTTTTTAGTTAATTATGCTTGAGTAGTTCATTAATGTACTTGTAGATGAACATATATTTTGGATTGAATCAATGATTTTTATGTGTTATTGAAACTTTAGAGTTTATACATATATTATTGAATGTGATTTTAAGTGACAAGATGTAACTCTCCAGCTCTCGGGGCACGCGTCATTATAGGGGAACTAAAAATAAAAAAGTGAGATACTGGATAAATTTTAACTAAAACTTTGCCTAATGCTACTGCTAAGACAAGTTGTGGACAAAAAAATACTTGGCAGTTTGCTATTGTAACTCCCCGTATTTTAGTGTATTTTTAATTGAAAGATTATTTGTTATTAATTAAAAAATTTATTCTCTTGTTTTAAAATTGGTTGGATTTTTAGTGGGTTTATTTTTATGATTTAATTTTGTGAAAATTATTCTGAAGTGCTTTCTTATAATTGATTATTGTAATACATTTAAATTGTTTTTCATATTAAATTAACTTATTGTTGGGTTTAATTATTTATTTTCATTGTAATCATTAAGTTTGAATTATTTTATTTTACTTGCTGTTTTAAAATCGTTTCCGTTGGATCATATTTGTGACCCAAGATATGAGGATTGGACCTCATTTCTTTCCCTACATTTTCTCTTTCCTCTTTTCTTTTTCTTCTTTTCTTCTTTTCCTTTCTTTCTTTTTCTTTTTCTTCCCCTTGCTTCCAGTGCGCCGCAACCCCCCTCTCCCCTTGTGATTTCTTCTCCTCCCCAGCCCGCCGCCGTGAGCCATCGTTCGGCGACACCGCCCAGCCCACTGCCTTCCCCACAGGTCGGCGACCCCACCCCTCCATTTCCAGCCCCTATCTCGCCGCCGATAGCCCCCACGCACGACACCAAGCTGCGGCACTCCTTGCGCCGCCGTTGCGCCACCTTCGGCCACCATCTTCTCACCACATCATCATCGACCTCCTAGCAACCCAATGGACCCAACCCCACCTCCGATCTATCACCGGTGAAGCCCCACCATCAATATTTCCGTTTTGAGTATTTTATCCTTCGACCGCCCTCTACGCCGCCACCCACTGCCAACCACCACCACCACTATCTTTACCGACATCCATAAGCCCTACCCTATCAATCTCGGATCTTCGTTTACACCCATTCAAAAGTGGGTTTTTGAGACCCATGACCACAATGCATTTGGCACTGTTTTGTTGCTGCGTTGCCGCTTCTAGCACCTCTGTGATCTTTCAAAAATTATATTATAGTATTGTAAGTATTTTCACCAAAGAACTTTTGAGATTTAAATGTATTTCTGCGCTAATTCATATTTACTGTGAATTTGTTGGTTGTGCCGGACTGAGTCCGAGGAGTAAGGGGGTAGGTTGGATTGGATGATGGAGTTGTTTGTGTGAGATTGGTTTATGCTATGAAATTTGTTGGCTGTTTCGGGTTTAAATATTGGTGTTTTGAGTTTGACGTTGATCATGGTGAATATTGGTGATTTTTTTAGGAAGTGATGATATATTTTGAGATTATGAGGGTTTTAAGTTTTGAGATATTTAAACATATTATTTTAGAATTAAATATCGAAATCCGTGATTGATTGAAAACTTACGGAAATTATGTGATTATTTTTATAGGTGACGATTTATTTTCGACTCGACATTTTTGAGGAAAATTCTGAAAAAACTAAGTTGTCCAGGTAAGCGGGGTTTCTATGCTAGGTTTTATACAAGTTAATAAGAATGAGGTTGACCTTATGAAAACTTGCATATTTTGTGTTGTAATGGGAACTTGGAAAAAACAAAGATCAACCTCGGTCGCTTATCTGCATTATTCATCAAATCTTTATGAAAAAAGAAAAATATTTTTTGACATGCATTGTGTAGACATAAGCTAAATTTTATCATGTGGTTTCTGAAATCTGAAAAAGCGAGCGATATTAGGAATATGGAAAATTGTGCATTTATTTAGAAAGATGTTCTGCCTTTTGTTGTCAATGTGTGTAAACTATCTTATTCTGTTTTGGTACTCTGTATTATTTTGATATAACATCTAAAAACCTTTGGCATGGTGTACTGGTATTTGTATCTGATTCTGTCTCTGCTCTGCTCTGTTATGCTTTGCTCTGTTTGGGTTGGTACCAACTTCTCTGTCTCTGAGTGCATCCACTTTGGAAACAAAGTGGTTTTATTGTGGTCTTTCCTTTGTGCACACTCGGGGCTCCGAGAAGAATAAATGAAAGATTTCACCTCTATCTCTGCCTGGTTTGGCCACCGGGGTTAGCACAACCCTACCACGGGGGTGAAACATGGTCTCTGGTCTATGTGATGCTCTGTTTTGGTCTGATGATGATACTCAGTTTATGTTATGTCAAAGTATTATGAGTTTTACGTGTCTTAAAACCATCGCTTTGTTACTTTTGAAAATATGTTATGCTCTGCATGATAACTCTGGAAAATATTTTGTTCTGCATGCTATACTTTGTAAATGCTTATGTTTGCACACTAGCATATATCATCTGCTTACTGAGTTGTTGATAATTCAACCCCCTATCTTCATAATATTTTTCAGATGATGTGGAGAGTCCAACTGAGGACTTGGATTAGATTGGTGAGCATGATTAAGCTGGGAGAGGATGTTAGAAGAAGGAATTCTGATGTCCTTTAGTTTTAATGTCTTTTAAATTTAATTATATCTTGGGCTTGGGTTTAGTAAGACTTATGAAGTTATTAGTTTGGTTTGTTATGACTACTAGGAGATTGTGCACTCCTTAGTTTATTTTGTTGTAGTAATGACTTCATGGAGTTTTCAATGTGGTTATTTAGAGTACATGAGATTGAGTTTTGCTAATAAAGTTTTGGAGTTTTATTTTAGTTGTGTTGGAAAACATGTTCTTAAGTTATAGGTAGTAATTCTCCAGGCTAATCGGGTTTGGGGCATTGTAGCTATTCCATTAAAGCATTCGTCATTTCGACTATGTTTGCTATTCCATTAAAGCATTCGTCACCATTAAAGCATTCGTCATTTCTTCTCTGTTTGCTATTCCATTAATGCATTCGTCATTTCTTCTCTGTTTGCTTTTCCATCAAAGCATTCATCATTGACCATGCTAGCTAGCTTCCTATCTTTAAACACAGCAAACATGGCAATCACCTTCCTTTCTAAAGATACCTCTTAGGCTCTTTCCATCTTTAAAAGCCCCCCTCGCTCAAGCACTTTCTTCAGTTCCTTTTCCTTCTGACTTCACTCTCGGTTTTTGTTCATCATGGAAATCTCATTTCCAACTCTTGCGCTCATGTCCATTTTAACGATCGCGGTACTCAGATCAGCATGGAGAGCGCTGAGCTGGGTGTGGTCTAAGCCGAAGAAGCTAGAGAGATGTCTGAGGGAGCAAGGTTTTAAGGGAAACTCCTACCGGATTTCTTTTGGAGACTTGAAGGAGAGCTCTCGGATAATAAATGAAGCGACGTCTAAACCCATGAGCTTCACCAATGATATTGCACCTCGTGTCTTTGCCTTTGACTTTCAAACTCTGAAGAATTATGGTATGTATATATCTCTTCTATAATACTCCCAGCAGCCATCTCTTGTGATTCGTTTCCTTCAATTTGGTTTCCCTTTAACGATAGAATCCACAGATTTTGGCACATGTAGATGGGTATATAAGTGTTTATTAATTTGATAAATGATATTAGATTTGCTTCTCAACTGTCATATATATAATAACAAGCACAAATATGTAGGTAAGAACTCCTTTATATGGATTGGTCCGACACCAAGGGTGCGCGTTACGGACACTGAACAACTAAAAGATATATTCTCCAAGCACTGCACCTTCCAAAAGCCGCAAGGAAATCCATTTACCAAGTTACTAGTAACCGGTCTTGCCTCTTATGAAACTGAGAAATGGGCTAAACACCGAAAGATTATCAATCCAGCATTCCATCTAGAGAAATTGAAGGTTAGTTAATTCTTTCCATTTGTTTTATTCCATTAACACTCAATATATAGAGACATTGAAGTGATTTTTTTGCAATTTCTATTAATAGTTTCTAACAATGTATCCATGTTGATCGGTTGTTGATCTATTGGTTAGTTGGAGTGTGAGAGGGCAATTAATGCCTGAAATTTTTCCTTGTTTAGCTTTGTCTACTTGGAAAGAATTTCTTCAATCCCACCTATAAATTCCATTACTTTTTGTGTTGTTTGCTTCAGAGTTTTTTACCAGCAATTCATCCGAGTTGCAACGACATGATTTGCAAATGGGTAAGTTCCATTACCAAAGAAGGGTCCATTGAGTTAGATGTTGATAAACCACGAAAGTCAGCAAGAATCCGTAGGCCAAATCCCAAATGCCTGGGATAACATTGCATGCGGCATACAGAAGGTGGGACGTAGTGGACGAAGTTATGGGCACGTGAAGAAGGAACGTGAAGAAGGAAGCTTGACTGGGTCGCATGCAGTTGCCAATTGCGAGTTATACGTTGTTTTATTTCCGTTGTTTTTATTTCCGTTGTAATGCTCTGTTTTACGTGTGCATGTTCTGTTTTACGTGCAAGTCGGGTTTCAATTAATTAGCTACCAGTTTTCCTTTAAGTTCGGGTTTCTTGTAAGTGGCTTAGTTATTTAAGTAGCCCAAGTTATCAATGAAGAGGAAGAAATCATTTGCATTCAAATTGTGGTTCTATTCTCACCCAAAGAGTTTCTTTGGCTTCTTATCACTTGGAAGGAGAGGCCAACCAGTGGTGGCAATGGATCCGCAGGACACTCCGAGAAGAAGGACGTGCTCTCTCGTGGGCAAATTTTGAAGACGAACTCTAGGCTCACTTTGGGCCGTCAGAGTGTGAAGATTTTGATGAAGCCCTTTCAAGGATAAGGCAGGTTGGTTCTTTGCGTGATTACCAGCGGGAATTCGAGCGCTTGGGCAATCAAGTTCACGGATGGACGCAAAGAGCTCTTGTAGGTACTTTTATGTGGGGCTTAAAGACGGACATCTCGGATGGTATACGGATGTTTAAGCCTCAGGCACTCAAAGAAGCCATTAATTTAGCAAGAATGAAGGATGATCAGCTGGCTAGACAAAGGAGGTTTGTAAGACCTGCACCAACAACACGAGCTCCCCTAGCTCTTCCCCTTACTAATCGGGCAGCACCACTAGGCCCCTACCGTTCCCGTGCGACGACTTACGTGGGACGAAATGCAGCGGAGATGAGCTCAAAATTTATGCTTCAATTGTAATGATTGTTTCACTGTAGGACACAAATGCCAGGGCCCACGGATACTCATGCTGGAGAATTGCGAGAAAAATAGTGATTTGTTGGGCAATGATGGGAACGAAGAACAGCCAACGGAAGAGACACGCGAAGGGCCTCTTGAACCCGAAATCACATTGCATGTGTTAACAGGGTGGACCGCACCCAAAACCATGCGGGTAGCTGCTATGATCGGCTCTCATAACGTCGTCGTATTAATCGACAGTGGGTCAACTCACAACTTCATCAGTGAGCAATTGGCCAACAGGTTGCGACTACCAGTGGCGCCAACCGAGACTTTCAACGTGCGAACAGCTAATGGCGACAAACTGAAGTGCCAAGGGCATTTCGAAGAGGTACGGGTGGACTTGCAAGGCACTGTTTTCTCTTTAACTCTCTATTCCCTTCCTCTTATCGGGCTGGATTTAGTCTTGGGAATCCAATGGCTGGAAATGTTAGGATCCATGGTGTGCAACTGGAAACAGTTGACCATGGAGTTCCTTTGGGAGAACCAGATCAGGCGGTTGCAAGGGGCTGACAGAGAAAATATACAAAATGCATCAATGAAAGAGCTGTCAAAAGAGGCTCGCCAGAGCCACACGATTTTTGCCATCTGCTTACAAGTCAATACTAAGGGACCAACCGAAGAAATACATCCTAATGTGCAGGAAATATTACAAGAGTTTTCAGAATTATTTCAAGAGCCCTCAAGTTTACCGCTCATCAGAGAGATAGACCATTACATCTCACTCAAAGAAGGAATGAAGCCAATTAATGTCAGACCATACTGATATGCATACTATCAAAAAGAGGAGATCGAGAAACAAGTCCAAGATATGTTAAACTCAGGCCTCATTCGACCCAGTACAGGCCCCTTCTCATCACTGGTTCTACTAGTGAAAAAGAAGGATGGGAACTGGCGTTTTTGCACAGACTATTGTGCACTCAACGCTGCCACCATAAAAGATCGCTTTTCCATTCCCATCGTGGATGATATGTTGGACGAACTCTATGGTGCGTTGTACTTTACCAAATTAGATCTAAGGGCCGGATACCATCAAGTATGAGTGAATCCCCCGGATATTCAAAAAACCACTTTCCTCACTCATAACAGACATTACGAATATTTGGTTATGCCCTTCGGCCTGTGCAATGCACCTTCAACATTTCAAGCTATCATGAACTCTATATTCCGTCCTCATCTTAGAAAATTCATACTAGTTTTCTTTGATGATATATTAGTTTATAGTCCTACTTGGGACAAGCACTTGTTGCATGTTAAACAGGCTTTGGCGATGTTGAAGCAGCAACAGTTCTTTGTCAAAGCTAGCAAATGTGCTTTTGGAACCCAAGAGTTGGAATACTTGGGACATATTGTCACCAGTCAAGGAGTAAAAGTCGATGATAGTAAAATTGCCGCGATGGTGGCATGGCCACGACCCTCTAACATTTCTGAGTTACATGGTTTTTTGGGATTAACAGGATATAATAGAAAATTTGTCAAAAATTATGGCATTGTTGCACGGGCCCTCACCAATCTCCTTAAGAAGGTCCAATTCGGGTGGCATGAAGAAGCAGAGGCTGCCTTTGTTGCTCTAAAACAGGCCATGACAACCACACCAATACTAGCAATGCCCAACTTCAACGACAATTTCACTATTGAAACTGATGCATCGGGCTAAGGGATTGGAGCGGTATTATCGCAGCAAGGTAGACCAGTGGCCTTCATGAGTTGGGCACTCGGGGTGGCAAAAAGGTCTTGGTCCACATATGCCAAGGAAATGTTAGCAATTGTGGAAGCAATCCGGCTATGGTGTCCTTATCTACTAGGCCGTAAATTCTATATTCAAACGGACCAAAGAAGCCTAAAGTATTTTCTAGAGCAACACATCACCACACCAGAGCAACAAAAATGGGTAGCCAAACTTTTAGGCTATGACTATGAGATAACGTATCGCCTGGGACGTGAAAACTCTGCAGCCGATGCTCTCTCATGAAAGCAAGGAAGCCCCGTCCTCCATAATATTTTTATTTCTCAGGTTGACTTATGGGAAGAGATTAAACAAGTGGCAATGGAGGACCCGTATATCCAGTCTATGGGCCGTGTAGCAACCAACCAACCCAACGGCCACTACGTGTGGCGCAATGGCCTACTGCGTTATAGGAATAAGGTGATAGTACCAGCCGATCCAACCTTACGGGCCAAGCTGCATCATGAGATGCATGACACCAAGGTGGGCGGCCACTCAGGCATACTGCGCACCTACAAAAAATTGGGGCAACAATTTTATTGGCCGGGGATGCTCAAATCAGTCCAAGAGTATATTAAATGTTGCGCGGTGTGCCAGAAAATTAAAGCAGAAACCTTGGCGCCGACAGGACTCTTACAACCCTTACCCATTCCATGCCAAATATGGGACAACATCACACTTGATTTTATTGAGAGATTACCAACCTCGCAAGGCAAGGATACCATCATGGTAGTCGTCGACAGGCTCAGTAAGTCAGCCCACTTCCTTACATTGACACATCCATTTACAGCTAAGGGTGTCGTAGAAAAATTTGTGGAAGGCGTTCTTAAGCTGCACGGAATGCCCAGATCAATCGTCAGTGACCGCGATCCCATTTTTGTGAGCAACTTTTGGCAAGAATTCTTCAAAATCTCAGGCACTAAACTGCAGCTCAGCTCTGCGTATCACCCACAGACCGATGGCCAAACGGAAGTCGTCAATTGCTGCGTTGAACAATATCTCAGATGCTTTGTAAACCAGTGGCCATGAAAATGGAGCTTCTATTTACCTTGGGCTGAGTACTGGTACAACACCACTTATCATATATCGATGGGAATGACCCCTTTCCAAGCACTGTATGGAAGATTGCCACCCACCATTCCATCGTATAACGAAGGCTTCTCACCAGTGCACGAAGTTGATCAACGATTACTAAACCGAGATCAATTATTACAACAACTCAAGACCAATCTTGCACGCTCGGTTAACCAAATGAAACAATTTGCAAATCAAAAGAGAAGAGAAGTTTCGTTTGAAGTTGGCGACTTAGTGCTTCTAAAACTACATCCTTATCGTCAGCAAACGATTTTTAAAAGGGTCCATCAGAAATTGGCTAGTCGCTTTTATGGCCCCTACAAAATTCTGCAAAAAATCAAATCAGTCGCCTATAACCTTCAATTGCCAGAAGGGTCACGCGTCCATCCCGTTTTTCATGTATCGCTACTCAAACGGTACAACACTCATGAAGACAATAGCGTACAACACAGCACGGAGTTGCCACCATTCACTGATGACAGAGTCTTCGTGCTAGAACCTTAATCTATTTTAGATCACCGCTGGATAAAACAAGGGGCTCAGATTGTCGAAGAAAGTTTGGTTCATTGGAAAAATCTACCAGCAGAAGAGGCAACCTAGGAACCTACCAAACAGTTGTCGGAGATGTTCCCAGACATGGACCTTGAGGACAAGGATCCACGTAATGGGAGGGGGGGGGGGGTATTGATAAACCACGAAAGTCAGTAAGGGCCCGTGCCAAATCCTAAATACCTGGGACAACATTGCATGTGGCATACAGAAGGTGGGACGTAGTGGACGAAGTTATGGGCACATGAAGAAGGAACGTGAAGAAGGAAGCTTGACTGGGTCGCATGCAGTTGCCAATTGCGAGTTTTACGTTGTTTTATTTTCATTGTTTTTATTTCTGTTGTAATGCTCTGTTTTACGTGTGCATATACTGTTTTATGTGCAAGTCGGGTTTCAATTAATTAGCTACCAGTTATCCTTTAAGTTCGGGTTTCTTGTAAGTGGCTTACTTATTTAAGTAGCCCAAGTTATCAATGAAGAGGAAGAAATCATTTGCATTCAAATTGTGGTTCTATTCTCACCCGAAGAGAAGATAATTTATTCTTACATTTTATTCTCTGCATTTGGGACCTGTCAGATGTATGGCCTTATCCCGAAAATCTCGCAAGTATGTGATATCGAGAATGACCTTTGGAAGTAGCTATGTAAGGAACAAAGAAGGAGAATAAAAGGGACTGATATGAAGAGAGGATTAAGCATGGAAGTTCCTGAATGAAGCAAATCGTGCTCTGTAATTGTTGTAAAGGATGATGTATAGTACTGTAGTTTTATACACTTGTTTCCTAACAGAATAATATTCTTCCTAATGGACTAATATAGCTCATCTAGAAGGAATTACAAAGAATAAAATAATAACAGTAAAATGAACAAATACAATTGAAATAAACTATAAACAAATACAAGTGATTTATCCTTTATCCAAATGGACTAAGGCATCTGAGCGACTTGCAGAAGCTGGAGTGGCAACTTGACCATGGGCTTTGCTATCTTGAGGCTGGGCTTGTGTAGATGGATTTTGGGCTTCACGTTCGTTGTCTAATAGCCCCTCGCAAGATGGAGAGTAGAGATTTACTACTCCCATCTTGGAGAGGTGCAACTGTAGTAGATGAGCAGGCAATGTTTTGGTGAAGATGTCTGCCAATTGAGCTTGTGAGGGAACATGAGAGGTGATGATACTACCTTCTTGAAATTTATCTCAGACGAGGTGGCAATCCAACTCGAAGTGCTTGGTTCTTTCGTGAAACACTTGATTGGCGGCAATGTGTAAGGCTGCTTGATTGTCACAATAGAGCATGGCACCTTGTGGATGTGGAACCTGCAAGTCAGTAAGTAAGAATCTGATCCAAGTGAGTTCAGAGCTTGTGGATGCCATGGAACGATACTTAGCTTCAGCGGAGGAGTGAGAGACCACTGTTTGTTTCTTGGACTTCCAAGAAACAAGGCATTTTCCAAGAAATTGCAATAACCTGTGACGAAGCGACGTGTGTCGGGGCATGATGCCCAATCTGAATCACAATAGACACTTAGCTGTAACTGAGATGTGGAGGGCAGTAAAATGCCCTGACCAGGTATTGTCTTGAGATATCTAAGAAGCTTGTGAGTTGTGGCCAGATGTGAAGATGTGGGGTGGTCCATGAAAGTGCTTAGAAGCTGGACAGTGTAGCTGATATAAGGTCTTGTGATTGTGAGATACAATAGCCGTCCAACTAGTCTTCTATAAGGGCTGGGATCTAAAAGGGGCTGCCCTTTAGCCTTACTCAACTTGAAATTTTGTTCAAGGGGCATCTTAAGAGGTTTGCATCCAAGGGAACCGGAATCTGAAAGTATGTCTAATGCATACTTTCTTTGACATAAATGTATTCCTTTAGAGGATCTTGCAACTTCTAAACCAAGAAAATAACGCAAACAACCAAGGTCTTTTATCTTGAAATGAGCGTGCAGAATAGTTTTGAGAGAAGAAATGGACTGTGAACAGTTACTAGCCACAATAATGTTGTGAACATACACTAATAAAGCAGTGAAAGAAGTGCCATTTACTTTAGTGAAGAGAGAATATAGTCAGCTCGAGATTGCTTGAACCTAAAAGCAATGAGAGATGAAGAAAACTTGGAGTGCCATTGTCTTGAAGCTTGTTTAAGGCCATAGAGGCTCTTAACTAATTTGCACAGTTGGTGAGGTTCTCCTTTAGTGTAACCCGGGGATTTTCTCATGTAAATTTCCTCGTCTAAATCACCATGTAGAAAGGCGTTATGTACATCAAATTGATGTAAGGACCAACCTTGTATTGCTGCCACAGATAAGAGGACCCGAACAGTTACTAATTTAGGAACTGGAGAGAAGGTTTCTGTGTAGTCTATGCCTTCTTGTTGCGTAAACCCTTTAGCAACAAGTCTGGTTTTAAGCCTCTCAATGGACCCATCAGAGTTGAATTTAATTTTGTAGACATACTTGCAATCAATGGCTTGTTTTCCAAGAGGTAAATCAGTGAGGAACCGAGTGTGGTTTTGTTCTAAGGTATTTAGTTCAGTTTTCATAGCTTGGCACCAACCAAGATGTTTTATGGCTTGCTTATAGGTGGCTGGTTCAGATGTAGTGGAAATAGATGTTGAAAAAGCACTAAAGGATGGAGTAAATTTCTGATAAGATAGATAGTGAGCAAGAGGATGAGAGGTACTCGTGAGTTCTATGCAAGACTTGGACAAAGATTGAGTTGGTTCATGAAGGGAGGCCTGCTTGCAGTGAAATTCTTGCAAATATTGAGGTGCTCTTCTGAGTCTAGTGGATCGATGAGGTGGTGGGGTAGGAGGAGAACTAGAAATTGGAGAAATAGGAGAGGGGGTTCTGGTTGGGAGGGCAAATCAAATTGGGAAGTGGGCGAAGGGGGGGGGGGGCATCTGAATGTGTATTTAAGGAATGGTCAAGAAAGGGAGTGGAAGCTGAAAAACCTAGAGAGTCTGGTAAAGATTTAGTAAAGACCAGATTTGGAGGATTAGTGAAGGAAGAAGTGAGGGAGGGAATTGAATGAAAGGAAATATATTGATTCATGAAACACAACGTCCCTAGAAATGAAAGTAGTTCTTGTTTCAAGATCAATGAGTTTGTATCCCTTAATACCAAAGGGATACCCAAGAAAAATACATATGCGACCATGAGAATCAAACTTTTTCCTACCTTGAGAGAGGGTAGAAGCAAAGCATAGTGAGCCAAAAATTTTCAGATGAGCATAAGTTGGTTTAAAATTGAATAAAAGCTCATATGATGTTTTATTTTGAAGGAGTGGGGTCGGGGTCCTATTTATTAAATAGGTGGCTGTTAAAACACAGTCATTCCAATATTCAATTGGAAGACCAGCTTGAAATTTTAAAGCTTGAGCCACATTTAACAAGTGTTGATGTTTTCTTTCTACAATCTCATTTCGTTGGGGGGGTGGCAACACAACTTTTATGATGAATGATGCCCTTGTTGTTGAAAAATTCAGTCATTTGGAATTCCCCCCCATTGTCACTTCTTAAAATTTCGATTTTAAGATTGAATTGAGTCTTAATAAGATTGTAGAAAGATTCTATGCATTTTCTAGTTTAAGATTTACTATGAAGCAGGTATAACCATGTACTTCTAGTAAAGTCATCCACTATTGTCAAAAAATATTTGGACCCATCATATGTTGTTGTTGAGCAAGGGCCCCATAAATCATAATGTATTATTTCAAAAGGAAAAGCTGTCACATGTTGACTAGTAGGAAATGGTAGTCGATGTAACTTAGCCATTGGAAAAATGTAACAAGGCTTAGTATTAATGGAAGAGATATGGTTCTTTACAATAGGATCATTGATCAAACTAAGACAAGGAAAAGATAAATGACCTAGGTGACAATGCCAAAGGTCGGTAACACCAACATTGTTCAAAACAGAAGCTGAAACAGTGAGAGAAGGTGTTGAAAACTGTGGAAGTGTTGTGGCTAGACTTGAAGGAGAAGTGAGTGAAGTAGCAAGTTTCTTAGCTGAAAGGAGATTAAAGGTGAAGGATGGAACACATAAAACATCAGTGAGGCAAATGGAAGCTGTGAGCTGAACAATACTGATGTGTGAGACAGGTACTTCAGTTCCATTTGATAGTTTTATAGTGTGAGAGATAAGTGAGGTGGTAGAAGTGAACAAGGAGGGGCAACAGACCATGTGGTCTGTTGCACTCGTGTCTATGATCCAAGGAAATGTGCTGGATTATAATGCATGACGTGTGTGTGTGGATAATGAAAGAGTTATACCAGCAAGGTTGGAATTGGATGAAGGCAACTTGGACTGAATCTGATTAGCGAAGTGCTGAGCAGCAATGGAAAACTCCCTTGGCTGAAGCAAAGCCATTAGTTGCTGAAATTGTGCCTTAGTTAAACCTACTTTGTCGTCACTGGACTCCTCAAGTTGTGATGGATAAGAAATGGAGGATTGGGTAGATAAAACCGTGGGGTTAGAAGCTTTGTTAAAAAATTTGTGACCCGGGGGATAACCGTGCAATTTGTAGCATTTATCTACTACATGTCCAGATAAATGGCAATGAGTATAGAGAGGACTCTCAGCATTACCAGCCTTAAAACATGTATCAAAGGTATGACCAGTAATTTTGTAGTGAGTGCAAAATGGTCTGTCTCTCTTTTGGTGAGGGTGTGTTTGTGGTGAAATTTTCTGAGAGGAAAAGGGTTTCTTGATGGCAAGAGCCATTGAGTCAGGGGATGGGGCATGATGGGTAAGCTGATGTTGGTGCTCTTGTTGTTGGATTAGTGAAAAAACCTTAGTGACAGGAGGTATGGGATCTAACAACATTATCTGGTCTCGTACATTAGAGTAAATATCATTCAAACCCATCAAAAACTAAAAAACACAATCACGTTGATAACGATCCGAGAGAGTAGACATGGTACCACAGTTGCACACGGGAATGGGGTCATAAATTGAGAGTTCATCCCATAAGGTTTTGAGCTTACCATAATAAGCACTTACAAAGTCGTGTTCTTGGAGGAGATTAGCAAGGTTGTGCTTGAGTTGAAAGATACGTGGTCCATTCTGGTGGGAGAAGCTGTCCTGGAGGTCGAGCCATATGTCCCTGCATCATCAAAGAAAACCACGCTGGATTTAATAGAGGCACTGATGGAGTTTTGAAGCCAAGAAGCCACCATGTCGTTGCAGCGCTCCCAAGGTTCAAGCAAGGGGTCATCTGGGTTGGATGGGCATGGGATATCACCCATGACAAATCCCACTTTGTTTTTGGCCCGTAGAGCGTGGCGCATGGCGCGCGACCAGGTGGGGTAGTTATCGAAGGTGAGTGGGTCAGTGACGAGAAGCACGGCTGGGTTATCGCCATTGTCTAGCTGGAAGGGATTTTCGAGGTCACTCAAGTTCAAGAAACAAGCCATGGGTGTGGCACGGAAGGTGTTTGTATTTAGGTTTGTGTGGATTTCGGAAGCATCTGAGTGGTGGGAGGTAGAATCAGAGGAGTCTTTAGTTGGGTCTTCCATGGAAATATTCTCTCAGGCTACTTATACCATGTAAAGAACAAAGAAGGAGAATAAAGGGGACTGATATGCAGAGAGCATTACGCATGGAAGTTCTTGAATGAAGCAAATTGTGCTATATAATTGTTGTAAAGGATGATGTACAGTAGTGCAGCTTTATATACAGGTTTGCTAACAAAATAATATTCTTCCTAATGGACTAATACAGCTCATCTAGAAGGAATTACAAAGAATAAAATAATAACAGTAAAATGAACAAATACAAGTGAAATAAACAATAAACAAATACAAGTGATTTATCCTTTATCCAAATGGACTAAGGCATCTGGGTGACTTGCAGAAGCTGGAGTGGCAGCTTGACCATGGGCTTTGCTATCTTGAGGTTGGGCTTGTGTAGATGGATTTTGGGCTTCACGTTCATTGTCTAATAAGCTATGAAGAAGGGAGACTGATTTATTTTCGAACTCCAAAGAGAGCAAGCAGAGCTTACGATGAAAGCCATACAGACTGCCTACATTCCAGGATGGAGGTAAATCGAAAATTTTCTAGTGCACGCTAGCTAATAATAATTAATCAAGTTTGTCATTTGGATTTGGTTCTGATACATAACTTTTGAAACATTTTACCTCAAAAATCAACTATTATGTGGAGACTAGAAAATTCAATGCATAATCTTGTAAGCTTTTTTATTCTCTTCATGTTTATATGAATGGTTTGAATGCAGGTATCTACCAACTAAGATGAACAGGAGGATGAAAGAAATTCACAATAAAATACAAGCATCGCTCAAAGACCTTATCAGCAAAAGAGAGAAGGAAACAAAAGCAGGTGAGGCCAGAAATGATGACTTGCTGGGCATACTTATAGAATCCAACATCAAAGAAATTCAAGAGCATGGGAACGACAAGAACATTGGAATGAATCCTAAAGATGTAATAGAGGAATGTAAGTTGTTTTATTTTGCTGGGCAAGAGACCACCTCTGTTTTGCTCATTTGGACAATGGTTATGCTGAGTAAGTATCCGTATTGGCAAGCACGTGCAAGAGAAGAGGTTTTAGAAGTTTTTGGCAAAGATAACAAAGGTTTTAGAAGTTTTATGGACGTGTTCCACCGCCACCACTTCACGATCACCTGCAACCAAAGTGTAGAGAGCACGGGGGTCCGAGGGAATGCATTCGATGCCTAAGTCAGTAATTTGAGGATAACAATAATAATAATAATAATTACATCCCTTTACTTACCTGAGTTTTTCCTTTATATAGAGCTCAATGAGTTATCTTTGTTCCCTCATTGAATAGTCGTTATCCTTTACTTGAATTCAAATTTAGAGATGAGGATTCATCTCTTAGCAAATTTGAATAATAACCTCCTTTAGATTTTGCCAACGACTAGATAGCTATCCCGTCAATATTGGCTTATCCAGTTGTTATTGGCCATAGGCTGGGTTCCCTTTGCTATCGGCTGGACCTCTCGGTCAAGATATGGGCTTTAGTCATTTGATAAGGGCCCAAGTCCATCTTAGGGTCTAACCGGTCGGGATGTCCTTTCTAGTTACCCTGCAAAGTCCCATTGTGCATGGCGTGATGGGACTTGATTACTAGGTGTCGTTTCTTTCTTCGAGTCGTGTCAGTACGCCACTTCATTTCTTCTACTCAAGCATGTCAACCGTCACTTCACTTCAACTCCGATTTATTACCCATTTTCCCTCTTCTTTTGGTCTTCTGTCATGTTTCTTGCCTTCCTCTTCTTTTATTGAGTTCTTGCATTTCTCTTCTCTGGGTTCTTGCCTCTTGTGTTTCTTGTGATTTCCTTCAACCTTCCATGGCTTCCTCTTCTTCCAAGGGTAAGATAGTGGTTGCTACTCTGGACTCTTCTCCACCACGCAACTCCCCTCCCCGAATTGTTGTTGCTCCGCCGGCTTCCATTTTTGCAGGTTCTCGTTGGTCCTCCGTTTCACTTTGTGTGAGTTGGAGAATGCCAGGAATAACTTCAACATCCCTGGTTCCGTTGAGTTGAAAGCTCCAGCTCCCAACCAGAAACCTATCGACGCCCAAGGTATGGTTGTCTCTGTTGCCCTTTATCTTGCTATGTTTACCATGGGGCTTCGATTGCCTTTTGTGCACCCCGTTCGCAACGTGTTAGATGTCTTAGGGCTTGCTCCGGCTCAGTTGGTGGCCAATGCTTGGAGAATCTTGATGGCCTGCTGCATTTTGTGGCGACTGGTGCTGGAAGCCGTGGGCGATGAATACCTAGACCTAACAGCCCGCGCATTTTTGTCCCTTCATGGGTTTAGGCGTCTGGAGGGGAGAATCTCTGCAGTTTTAGAGCCCGTCGAGCCTTGGTTGATTTAGAGCATAAGCACTCTCTTGTGTAGGAATAGACCAACAAAATTTTCCTTATTGCTGGCTCTGGCCGGGAATTTCTTGCCGATGACGTTTCTAATCGGGAATTTTGTATTAAGGCATGTTGGTCTCCCGTCCCCGATGGGGATGACTACGAAGTGATTCTTTCCCCTCGTGAGGAGGCCCGTGTTAGGCTAGTGGAGTCCTGGGCTCAAGCTCACCCCAAATTGTGCCTCTCGGATGCGCTTTAAACCCCTAGTAAGATTGAAAGGTTCGTGATGGTTCCCAGTCGGGCCCATAATTTGGGGCGTGAGTTTTTGGGGGCCTTGCCGTTGGGAGACTTGAAAAAGAAGAAACGTCCTAGCGAAGTTGGGAAGAAACAAAGAAATGTTAAGGAGGCTCGTGTCACCATGTTCAGATGAGTCTATTTCTTCCAAAGGTGGTTCTTTACTTCCCTCTACGGCGGGCAGAGCTACAAAATTGGTACCTCCTCCTAAAAAATAGAGTGGGGCATCACTTCCAGCCATCGGTAATGCCAAGTTGAGTTCTTCTTAGGAGTTGCCAAGTAAAACTACCTCCCAGAAAGGTGGGAGCACCAAGTTGGCTACTTCTAGGAGAAACTATGTGTTATGGCCGCCTCTATGGATCCATTACCTCCTTCTTTGGATGACGTCATGTTGCAGGCCGAGGGAGATCTTGATAGTATACTCACCGCTGAGGCGGCTGCCGAAGCTGATGTGTAGCCCTTGATGGCTTCGACTCATGATTCCTAGCAGCAATGTGACGATACTCTAGTGGAAGAGGATATTCAAATTTTGAATTCCGTCCTCTTTACAATGCCCCCTTCCACTTCTGTGAGCTTCCCTCCCTTTGAAGCTTATACGTATCTTTTGACCTTGCCCCCACCAATCATTTTTGTGCCTTCTGACGCTCCTTTGGATCTACCTCGGTTGGAGGGGGGCGAAGAGAGGAGTGTTCAAGAGTTAGTTGCAGTGCCTAGTTCCCCCTTGCCTCGACAACTTCAAGGTGGGGTTACTCCAAATTTGTGCTGTGTTTTTCCAGCCCTCTCCCTCGCCAGTGGCAACAGGGTTTCTATTCCTTCGCCGCCTTTTAGTGTTTCTCCTTGAGGAAGTGGCAAAGCATCTTTGACAACTTCTGAGGAGAATCTCGAGATTGATCAAATTGTACCCCGCCAGGACGAAACTGGTGAGATGGGGAAGGCCAAAAACTGTTCGGGCTCTCCTGCTAAACCAGGGGGATTTTGCTAATGTTTCCTCGTCGGCTATCAACCCGAGAGGTTCCTCTAGCTCCCACCAGATAGCTTCCCCGGCCACCTTACATACTCGCCGAGCAGAGGTCATTAATCCCTTTGTTCAACAGCTTCACATTGTTTTTGCACCGGTATTTTTACGTTCTCCTTAATGCTTTGGTCAATAATTCTAAAGAACATATCTTTGACCCTCTCTCTCTCTCTCTCTCTCTCTCTCTCTCTCTCTTTTTGTTTTTTTAGGGGGTTGACGCCTTGCTACTGACTTGGCGGACGATTGGATACATTTGGAGGGTGAGAAGAACCAATTGGCCGACGAGTTGGCTCAATTTGAGGCTTGCTCCCATTCATTTGATGACGAGTTGGTTACCCTTTGCGCCGAAGTTGCCTCACTCCAAGAGGAGTTGGTGATTTCCGCTGCAGATGCTGACCACTACTGTCAGGAGGTGGTAGCAATTGGGAAAGAATGGGATGACCATGCTACTCGCCTAAATGAAGCAGAGGGAGCTGTGTGGGAGAGGGACGAATTAGTTGCCCAGGCAGAGAATTTAAGAAAGATCGAGATGAGTTGGCTATTCAGGTGGTGCGTGCCTTGAAAGAGTAGGATGGATTCGCTGCCAACTTTGATCGTGCAAAAATAAAAATCGAAGGATTGTCTAAGTCTAAATTCGAGTATGCTTCTCGCCTGGCCTCTCTTGGAGAGGAGAAAATAGAGCTACTCATAAATCTAGGGGCGGCTGAAGTGATGAAAACTGAAGCCGAGAAAAACTTGGCTGAGGTGAAGGGTCTTCTTAAAGACTGCGATTGTCAATACCTTCAGCCTGAGGAATTCGTTAAATCTACTAAGAAAACAATTTCTATCCTAGAATGTCGATTGGCTGAGATGGGATTTGCCTTGGAGGATTCTCAGAAGACCTTAATCGGGTCCTTCCCAGTTGGTTGCTGCCCCCAAGATTCAATTACGAGCATGGGGTATAGGTTTTAAGTTGGGGGTAAAACAACTCCGTGAGCTTTTTCTTCGGGAACCCACGACGAACCTGCACACCTTGGAATGGAAGTCTATTCAAGCTAGTGAGGTTGCCCTTCATTTCTATGATTCCCTTGGTCGGGCTGAGATGACTGATGCTTTTCGCTACCCATCCTGACGCTTGTTTAGCTTAGAGTTTTCTCATTCCCCTCATGATTCGCCATTGATTTCGTCTCTTGTTTTTTTTTTTTAAGCGTTGTAAATGAATGAACTTTGAAAGCCATTTTTTTTATTTGACTTTTGTAAGCCCTTTTTTAAGCGTTTGAACTTTGTTTGTTGGTTGTGTAGTATTCATTGCTGCTTCTGCATCATCAGCTCATGTTATTCATACCTTATGTATTAGCTTTACATTGTTCACGATTCGAGCGTTACGTCGCCTATCAGTAGGAGATTCTCTTGACCTCCTTTAAACCTTTAGGGCTAGTGGGAGAGTTCCATGTTCGTTCTAACCTTTAAGTTTTTAGGCTCATGGGAGAGTTCCTTGACCATGTTGCCTTTCAGCTCGAAGGTGCTAACGTAAGGTTTCCTCGACCGTTTTACCCTTTAGGTTCTTAGGCTCGTGGGAGAGTTCCTCGACCACCTTTTTGGCGAAGGTGGTAACGGGAGGTTTCCAAGACCATTTTAACCTTTAAGTTTTTAGGCTCATGGGAGAGTTCCTCGACCATGTCGCCTCCTGGCTGAAGGTGTTAATGGGAGGTTTCCTTGACCGTTTTAACCATTAGGTTTTTAGGCTTGTGGGAGAGTTCCTCGACCACGTTGCCTTTTGGCGAGAAAGTGTTAATGGGAGATTTCCTCGACCATTTTAACCTTTAGGTTTTTAGGCTTGTGGGAGAGTTCCTCGACCATGTCACCTTTTTGGCGCGGAGGTGTTAACAGGAGGTTCCCTCAACAATTTTAACCAAGTTTTTAGGCTCTTGGGAGAGTTTCTTGACCACGTCGCCTTTTTGGTGAGAAGGTGTTAACGGGAGATTTCCTCTACCGTTTTAACCTTTAAGTTTTTAGGCTCTTGGGAGAGTTCCTCGACCACGTCACAAAGGTGTTAACGAGAGGTTTCCTCGACTGTTTTAACTTTTAAGTTTTTAAGCTTGTGGGAGAGTTCCTCGACCACGTCGTAAAGGTGTTAATGAGAGGTTTCCTCGACCGTTTTAACCTTTAAGATTTTAGGCTTGTGGGAGAGTTCATCGACCACGTCACAAAGGTGTTAACGAGAGGTTTTCTCAACCGTTTTAACCTTTAAGTTTTTAGGCTTGTGGGAGAGTTTCTCGACCACGTTGCGAAGGTCTTAATGAGAGGTTTTCTCGACCATTTTAACCTTTAAGATTTTAGACTCGTGGGAGAGTTCATCGACCATGTCACAAAGGTGTTAACGGGAGGTTTTCTCGACCATTTTAACCTTTAAATTTTTAGGCTCGTGGGAGAGTTCCTCAACCACATTGCGAGGGTGTTAACGAGAGGTTTTCTAGATTGTTTTAACCTTTAAGTTTTTAGGTTCGTGGGAGAGTTCCTCGACCACGTCGCCTTTTTGGCGCAGAGGTGTTAACGAGAGGTTTCCTTGACCGTTTTAACCTTTAAATTTTCAGGCTCGTGGGAGAGTTCCTCGACCACGTTGCCTTCTGGCAAGAATATGTTAATGTGAGGTTTCCTCGACCGTTTTAACCTTTAAGTTTTTAGGCTCGTGGGAGAGTTCCTCGACTACATTGCCTTTTCCTTTTTCTGTTTTCTTCAAGTCTTGGTCATTTACTGAAAAGTGAAAAGGAACAAAACAAAAGAAAAGGTGGACAAAATGTGCTGGCATTTATTGAAAATGATATTCATATGTAAAGTAACAAACGAAATAAAAGCAAACTACATATCTTTTCTTTGAACGTAATACTTTCGTAGGTGCTCTGTGTTCCATGGGTGAGGTAGCTGGTGTCCTTTGGCATCCTTAAGGTGGTAAGAACTCGGTTTGTGGCTTGCCACTACGACATAAGGTCCTTCCCAGCAAGGGCCTAATTTCCCTTCTTCTCCTGAGGTCACTCCGGTTTCCTTCAGCACCAAGTCGCCTGGTTTGAATGATCTGGGCCTCACTCATTTGTTGATGTATTGCTCTGCTTTCCTCTTAAAAGCTACAACTCTGACTTCTACATCTGCCCTTATCTCCCCTAATGGGTCTAGACTTTCTTCTAACCCTGCCACGTTTGCTTCTGGTTCAAAGTTTCTTCTTCTGCAGCTTGGTAACCCGACCTCTACTGGTGCCATCGCCTCAATCCCATAGGCTAGGGCAAAAGGTGTTTGACCTGTTAAGGTTTTGTTGTCGTTCTGTAAGCCCACAATATTTCCAGGAGCTCGTCGGCCTATAGCCTCTTTCTGTCGCCTATCTTCTATTTTAGTATTCCCATGATGGTTTTATTAGTTGCTTCCACGTGTCCGTTTGCCTGGGGATGGCCTAGGGAAGAGTACTTGAGCTTGATTCCTAGTTCTGCACACCATTGACGATAATGTTCGGAGTCGAATTGTCTTCCATTATCGGAAATGATACACTGAGGTATCCTGAACTTGCATACTACTGCCTTCCATAGGAACTTTGTCACACTTTGACTAGTTATTGTAGCCATCGCTTCAGCTTCTGCCAACTTTGTAAAGTAGTCGACGACTACAATAATCAATTTGATTCCTCCTTTGTTGGGGGGCATAGGGCCTACCAAGTCTACTCTCCATTGGGCAAACGACCATGGGGATGTTATGGATTGCAACTCTTCAAGGGGTGCACCTGGAACTAGTGCATGAATTTGGCACTAGACACATTTTTTTGCAAACTCCTTCACATCTTTGAGTGCACTTGGCCAATAGTACCCTGCCCTTACAATCTTTACGGCGAGTGATCGCCCTCCTGAGTGACTCCTGCAAATCCCCTCATGTACTTCTTTCATCACGTTCTCCGCTTCTTCCTCTGTTATGCATTGCAATAATGAGTTTGTGAAACCTTGCCTAAAAAGTACTCCATCAATTATGGTAAACCTAGTCGCCCTGCTTTTTAACTTTATCGCCTCTTCCTGAGATGGGGGAATTTCACCTGTCTCGAAATACCTTTTTATATCATTGGCCCATCCTTGCGTATTCTCCCTGATGTGCAAATTTTCATCTGCTACCGCTGGTCTAGCCATTGCCTGTAAATCAACCTTCCATGGTAGTATTTCTTCTTGCTTTACTGAGGCCGCACGCACCAATCGGTCAGCCTTGGAATTGTCTTCACAAGGTTTCTTTTTGATTTGAAAGGATTTGAGACCTTTGCTTTGTTCTTGCACTTGGTGAAGGTATTTTATTAGCTTGGATCCTGTCGCCAAATATTCCCCTGTGATTTGCCCGACTACTACTTGTGAATCGGCTTTCATCTCGACTTCTTTGCCTCCTAATGCCCTCGTGATCGCCAAACCAGCAAGTACTGCTTCATACTCAGCTTCGTTGTTTGTCACTTTGAACTCCAATCATACTGCATGGTACGACTCTTTCCCCTCACTTATTACTATGTACACCCCGACTCCTCCACCTGCTCGACAGGCTGACCCATCTATATACACTTGCCATGGACTCTTCTCAGGTGGTTTGTGGACTTTTCTTTTGAAATTCAAAAATTCTACTACAAAATTGGCTAGTATCTGCCCTTTCACAGCGATTTTTGGTATGTAGCTATTGTTGTACTCACTTAGTTCAATTGACCATTTGACCAACCATCCTAAGGTATTTGGTTTCTGCAATACCTTTTGTAGAGGCGACAAAGTGATTACCTTTGTTGGATGGGATTGGAAATAAAGCCGTAATCGCCTTGCTGCTACTACTACAGCGAAGGCGACCAACTCAACCTTTGGATACCTAGTCTCTGCTCCTCTCAACGCCCTGCTTATGTAATGCACTGGCTTTTGCTCCTTCCCTTCCTCTCACGCCAATGCAGTAGATACTGCATTTGGAGTTACTGCTAAGTACAATGACAATGGCTCTCCTGGCTTGGTGTGACTGAGCAATGGTGGCTTAACTAGATACTCTTTTAACTGAGTAAATGCTTCTTTGCACTTGGCATCCCACTCTCATGCATTATTAAGCACCTGAAAGAAAAGAAGACATTTATCCGTTGATTGGGATACAAATCTGTTCAAAGTTGCAATCTTGCCTGTCAGTTTTTGTACTTCATTCAAGTTTGTGGGCGACTTCATCTCTGTTATTGATCTGAGTTTCTCGGGTCCTCTCTCACACACCATAAAACTAAGGAATTTTTTTGAATGCACATTTTGTTGGGTTGAGCTTCATTTGGTACTGATGTAAAACTTGAAAAGCCTCCCTAAGGTCTTCCATGTGTTGGTCAAACTCCTAGCTTTTTATTATTAGATCATCGACGTACACTTCCATGCTTCTTCCGATTTAGTTTTTAAACATTTTGTTTACCAACCTCTGGTAGGTTGCCCCAGCATTCTTCAAGCTGAAAGGCATCACCTTATAGCAATATAGTCCCCAGTCAGTTATAAAAGCGATTTTCTCCTGATCAGCCTTCTTCATCCTGATTTGATTGTATCCATAGTAGGCATCCATAAAACTTAACATTTTATGCCTCGATGTTGCGTCTACTATCATATCTATCCTTGGTAATGGGAAACTATCTTTTGGACAATATTTGTTGAGGTCGGGAAGAATCACTTCCCATTGGACTTTTTTACCAACACCATGTTAGACAGCCACTCTGGATAATGTGCTTCTTTGATGAATCCAGTTGCTAATAACAGATCTACCTCCTCAGCGATGCTTCTTACTTCTCGGTACTAAAGTTTATCTTCTTTTGTTTGACTGGGCGTACCTTTGGATCTACGTTCAGCTCATGTTTGATGAGTTCCTCACCTATCCGTGGCATAATTTTATGCGAATACGTTTTTATGGTCTAGAAGGAAGTCTATCAGTTGCTGTCTCTCTTCTTGTGCCAATTTTGACCTCATCTTCACATGGCTTTCGGGATGATTATGCTCAAGGTTGACTAGCTCTAGAGGTTCATCTGCCTCCTGCTTCAGGGTTTCTTTATCTCTAGTCTCTAACTCTGTCGCCATTACCAATGGTCTCAGTGGGAGGACAATCTATTCTTTAGAATCCACGATACTGACCTCTCCTTACCCTTGTCTAAGTTCTTGCACATAACATTATCTGGCCAAAACCTACTCGCTGTGCACTTCGTCTATTCATCTTGGTCCACGCACCTCGCCTGTTGGGAACTGCATTTTTAGATGATAGGTCGAGGTAATGGCCTTTAATGCATTCAACGTGGTTTGCCCAATGATCGCATTATATGCCGACCGAGTTCTTACTACTAAAAACCCAGTCATCGCTGTGGTGACATAAGGGTCTGTGCCTACAGATATTGGCAATGTAATGGACCCTATTCGTTGGTGCCGGTTTCAACTATTCTTTAATGATTTCCATTTTGCTAAAACCGTCCCAAAACAAAATATTCGCCGAATTTCCATTGTCAATCAACATCCTCTTGGTGGTAAAATTTGCCACCAACATTGTTACTACCAAAGCATCATCATTGGGATGTACAACCCCTCGGCAATCTTCCTCGTCAAAATATATTTTGTGGGATACTTGTACTCAGGGCTGTTTGATGGGCCTCTCAACGTTGTAGATTTCTTCATATCTTGCCCACCTTGCATAGGCCTTTCTTACTGAGGAAGTTAGGCCACCTCCTGCATATCCACTGGCGATAGTGTGTATCTCACCTAGAGGTGGGTTTGTCTGGTTTTCATTTGCTCTTGTTCTTCGGTCCCTAGGTTCATTTGTTTGCCGTCGAGGGGTGATGTTCTAGGTGATCAACTGTTCCAACTCTCCACTGTTCTTCATTTCCTCTACTTTTCGTTTCAAGTTGTAGCAGTCATCGGTTCTGTGTCCCCTTGTTTTGTGATAAGTGCAGTACTTCTCAGTTTGCCGTTCATTCTCGATTGGTTCTTCTTCTTTCATTTTTTTTAATAGTGTACATAACTGCCACTATGCCTTCTTATATTGCCATCTCGCCTTGACTCTAGTTGGTCCCTTTTCGCCTGTTGACATCCATCTTGGTCTTTCCTCTATCCTTCTTTTTGTTCTTATTCACTCATTCTTTCTGGTTGGGTGGTTAAGGTGATCAAGGTGTCTTCAGCATTAACAAAATCGTCAGCCCTATCCATGAACTCTCATAAGGTGGAAGGGGATTTTCAGGCCAGCGCAACCATAAAAGGGCTCCTTGGCCATACACCTCCCAATAGTGCTGCTAGCATGATTTTCTCGTCTTGGTCATCGGTCGTCATCTTTTATTTTTTAAAGCGTATTAAATATGCTTTCAAACTTTCATCCACCCTTTGTTTGACAGTCAACAAGTATGCGGCGGGTCCTCTGTGCTTTCTACTCGCCATGAATTAGGTCAAGAACTGTCGGCCCAGTTCTTCAAAACTCTCTCGCCGATCCCTTTAGAGTTAAAGGGAAAGCTCTACAAGCAATTTCCCCCGAAAACCCGTGAAGCGTCATATGAGCTTAGTTTGAAGGTGCTCTGCGGGATCTTTCGAGCCATCATATAGGTACATTGACGGGACTTTGAATTTTGCAGGTAGGGGCATCGTCAGGATTTCCGTAGAAAATAGTATATTTGTTCTGGGCAGCAACTTATCTTATTGGCCATCTCCTCGTACTTGTCCATCAAGCTACATACGTCGTGGTGTCGTTTATTCACTTCTTCATTCTCTTGATGGCCTTTTCCAGCACTATTTGCCTCCATCTCTACCCTGTCAGCCTGACTGGCTGTCGAATCCTCGCCTGATAGCCCATTTCGTGACTTAAGAGTCCCATTTTCCTTAATCAAGGAATCCACCTCCGTGGTAAGCTTCTTTATTATTTCTTCCATTTCTACAATCTTCTAGTTGCCTAAGACCGAGTAGTGATGGGCTTGTGAAAAGTGCAAAGTGTGAGACTTAACAAATCCCAAAGACGGTGCCAACTGTTATGGACGTGTTTCACTGCCACCACCTCACAATCACCTGCAACCGTAGAGAGCACGGGGGTCCGAGGGAACACATCTGATGCCTAAGTTAGTAATTTGAGGATAACAATAATAATAACAATAATTTCATCCCTTTACTTACCTACGTTTTCCTTTATATAAAACTCCATGAGTTATCTTTGTTCCCTCACTGGTATTGGTTATCCTTTATTTGAATTCAAATTTAGAGTGAGGATTCATCTCTTAGCAAATTTTAATAATAACCTCATTTATCTTTTGTCATTGACTAGATAGCTATCCCGTCGGTATTGGCTTATCCAGTCGTTATTGGCCATGGGCTGGGCTCCCTTTGTGCTGCGTTGGACCTCTCGGTCATGATATGGACTTTAGTTGCTTGATAACCTAGGTCCAACTTATGGGCTAATCGGTTGGGATGTCCTCTCCAATATGGCCATATAGGGAATGAAGGAAGTTAGAAACAATTGAATCTTAAGAACGCATAGAAATAGCTACGTGTTTAAGCGAGGAACAAATTAGAAACCCTAGATAGACTTCAATTGTTATGGAGCAAATGGTCCTATATTAAGAAACGTAGGCCTTTAGTTACCATATTTGAAGGGACGACCCATTATGCACATTAACCATACCAGCCTAATTTTTTTAAAAGATAATAATTAAAAAACCATCTTAGCCTACTTGACATCTCTCCTAGTTTGGACCTTGTGAGCTTCAACTATGAACCAAATTAGAGGTGAGAGAGAACTAGGTCAAGGGACAACTGGACCCTTTCAAAACATGAATGTTCTTGCAATTTCTTTTATTTAGGGATGTAAGTTTAGACCATTTACCCAACCTGAAGTTTCTGAATTTATCGACCTGAATTGAAACCGGTATGGAATGGAAGAGTAGAGATTGGATTCTGAAATAATTCGATTAGATTGGTTAATACCCGTTAACAGACTCTAATGACCGAAATGGCTCTATTTTTAGTCATTTACTTGAATTTGTTTTCTTCCCCTCTCTAGGGTCTAGACACTAAGCACTCTCACTCTCACTCTCATCTCAGACACTCTCCTTTCCCTCACAGTCACAGCTCGCTTGCCTTAAGGAAGGATTTCTCTATCTCTGTCTTACAAGCTCGCAACTCCCTCTTCTTGTAGATCACTTGCTCTAAGGATCTCTCTATCTCAGTCTCATGGGCTCGCAGCTTACTTGATATGTGTCTGTCGCTCGCTCTCTATCTCATGGGTCTCTGTCTCTGTCGCTTGCTCTCTCAGTTCCACTCTTACAAATGATCTGAACTATCAAGGTTCTTGGATTTCGATCAATCTTGTTTCTTAACTTTTGGGTATTATGGTTTGGTTTTCAATGCTAAATTAATGCTTGGCTGAAAATTCTTTTCCATCAGTTTTAGGCTAGTGATTTCTGATGGTTCATAACTTCATATGGATTTGTGATTTTTTGTTGTGCACATCTGTGTTTGTTTTCAATAGCTGTAAATTTCTATTGGTTCATAAATATATAGAGGTCAAATGGCATTTGTAATACAATGCTTATATTTCGGAATTGTATACACGAAGTTATTTGGATAGATAAATGTAGAATCTAGAACCCTGTCCATCAAGGTTTTTAGGAGGTTAAGCTTTGCTGTTGTTGTTGATGTCGTGTTTTGAGGGCCTGAGCAACTCTACATTGACAGTACTACGATAAGTGTTATTGGAGCCCCCGACAGTGTTCCAGTGCAGCTGTACGATGGCTGTTTGTATGTCTATGGTAGTGAATGGAAAATAAGTACATGGAAAGTAAAGAGAGATGAACTCCAAGATTTACATAGTTCGGCAACAGGCCTATGTTCACTGCGTTTTGGGAAGGGGAGTCTCCACTATAATATATCTGTTTACAATCACTCACGTGGTTCCTCATATCTCACTGTACAGAAAAAGTTGGAGCTCTTCCTATTGGAGACACTGTCTTCCTCGAGAGGTTTCTGAAGAAGAAGATGATCTGATTGAGGGAGCGTTGAGTCAGTGTGAGAAGTAGTAGTCGTCCATTTTTTTTTCTCTCTTGATGTTGTCTGGGCATCCCCTTTTATATGTTGTTCGACCCTTTATTGCAGATTCCAGCCTGCCATGAGGTGGCAGGTCTACCTTACGTGAACTCTTTGCCTTCTCCCTCTGATCTTCTGACACTTATAGGCCCTTATATCCCTCTTGTCTCTTTCTTGTATCTAGTGGTGGCTTAGTGGGTTGGGCCCAATTATGGGCTATGTGCATTTTATCCCTCCACAGAACCCTACAAATTTTTAGCACATTTGTAGGGTGGAAATTATAATACTTTTTAATTTTTTAAACCTAGAGAGCCTTTATGAGGGTTTCTAACCTGGGTAGGCATGTTGAAGGTGAATGTGTTTGCGTATACTCACCCATTCACCTCCTCCAAACTGTTGGGATGCGGATTGATCTCTAGCGTTAATGAGTATGCGTATACTATGAGCACAGAGCTCAAATGTAGCGGGAGATGTACTCGACTATGTACGATGTGTGCGTGGAGCTCAAATGTGGCGGGAGATGTAATCGACCACGTACATTGTGAGCACGGAGCTCGAATATGGCGGGAGATGTACTCTACCCCATATGGTGCGAGCTTGGATCTCGAATGTGGTAGGAGATGTACTCAACCCCATATGGTGTGAGCGCAGATCTCAGATTTCGTAGGAGATGTAATCGGTCACGTTCGATGCGATCGCAGAGCTTAAAATGGTGAGAGATGTACTCGAGCTCGTACGATGCAAGCGCAGATCTCGGATGTGGCAGGAGATGTACTCGACTGCGTACAATGCGAGCACGAAGCTCAGATATGGCTAGAGTGTACTCGACCGCATGCGATGTGAGCACGGAGCTCAAATCTGGCAGGAGATGTACTCGACCGCATGCAATGTGAGCACGGAGCTCAAATCTGGCAGGAGATGTACTCGACCGCATATGGTGTGAGCACAGAGCTCAGAGCGAGTCTAGGGACTTGAATTGTTTTGGACGCGAGGTGTTGGCAAGGGCTCAGGAAGTTCTGGCCCTGTCAAGTTGGGAGTCGGCGAGTCTAGAGACTTGCCCTTACTTTGCAGCAAGTTTAGGGACTCGAATTCGTGGCGAGTCTAAAGACTCGAATTCATGGCGAGTCTAGGGACTCGAATTTGCTGAGCGGGGGATCGGTGAGTCTAGAGACTAGGGACTCGACTTAGTGGCATGTATAGGGACTCGAATTCGTGTGACGCCCCCAAATTCTGCTTGGGATCGGACGGACATTTGAAGCGTCAAGACATGCAACACAAGGTTACCTGCCCTTGTTCATGACATATAAGATGCAATATTCTTAACATGTATATAGCATTATGCAATATTCGCAGCGGATAATTTTTTTTTCTTTAGCAATACTATGCACCAAACTGAAATATCCCAAATACTTAAAATATACTTCATACATAATGACGTACTAAACAACTAAGATCACAACAATAGTCCATATGGTTGTGATCAAAAGAGTGTTGGAGATTGAACTCCACAAGTACAAGTAATAATCTGAGGTAATTACTGTACTACCATCTACGTCGCACCGTCGCTTAGTCAACCATTTCCAGTTGGTCGATTCCCGATTCTCCTTCAGATCCTGTAGCAAAATCTACCATTTGGGGGGAATGATAGTTGAGACTACCACAATGAGATTTAATTACAAATCTCAGTAAGTTAACAGGAAATTTTCACACAGGTTAATAATGCATGCATGGCAGTAAAAGCATGAATGCATAATCAAATCATAAGTAATCATAGCATAACTTGACATACCACATAACATAACTGGCATAACTTAAACTGAAATTGAAGCTTGGCATGAACGTGACTTGAAACATAACATGGAGTTGAAACATACCATGAACGTAAACTTGGAACATAACATGGACTTGAAACATAACATGAACGTGAACATACATAATTTGAACATGAACTTGAAACATAACATGAGCCTGAGTATGACATAACATAAATGTGAACTTGGAACATAACGTAAACGTGAATATAACATAACATGAACTTGAAACATATTCTTGTCTCATGGGATTACCATGATTGCGTGAACGTAAACTTGAACATAACATAACGTGAAACATGACTTGAATGTGAAATGCATGAACTTGGAATCTTATTCAATAGACTTAATCATTAAAGTGACCATATGGGTGCTACACAGGTCCACTTGAGCCGTGTGTCCCTGCCGATTACTGCATCATATCACAGGTTTCTATATCAGCTGTGAGTGTGTTAATACGTACTCCACAGTTGTTGTGGCCCCACGTATTCTACGTGTCACAATTGTTGTGTCTCACGCAGTGTATGCTCCACAGTTGTTGTGGCCCCATACTTCATGCTCCACAGTTGTTGTGGCCCCGTGACTTATTTATTTGTGCCACACTTGCTATGGACACACATAACATAATGTGTGGCACCATCGGCATTAGTGCCTGGTGCGCTCCGGTGACCAGCTAATTAGGCCTCATTCGCAACCTGTTGACTGTACTTTGTCAACCTAGAAAATTTCACACCTATTTAGACACTCCAGCGTGAACAAATGAGTTCTACTAGGATATTACCCCATCCTAGCGCTTAGGGTCGTGATTGACATGAATAACTTAACTGGCATACATGACATTTCGTAACGTGACGTAACATGAACATGACATAAACGTGACATAAAAGACAAAAATCCTGACGTAGCGTAACGTGACATGAACGTAAGACGACAGACATGACATATTTTGAAACATAAATATAACATACAACATTTCATAACATGGCATACATGTAACAGACAACATTTCGTAACATAGCATACCATGTAACAGACAACATTTTTTAACATGGCGTAACATATGACAGTGAGTATTATGTGACATGAAATACATGTAACAGATGGCATACTTAACTTAACATGACATGCTTGCAATGTATAGCAATACGTGACAAAATATCTTATGTAACAAATGAATAATTCATGACAGAATAAATTTTGTGTAACAGATAAATATGTAATGACTTGACATGGCACATAAGATAACATGCATACATACACTTTAGTTCTCTTACTTATCACTCATACACATTAAACTGATAGTAAGTTAAAAGCTAACTTATCTCGATCTTCTGGCTTCGAGACAAAACTCAAGTGCGATCACGAGAAACTGAAAGTAGTGATTTCTAAAAATTAGAACTTAATCACTAACAATTAGGAGTATGAAAAAATATCAATTTAGAGTAAAATTACCATTTTACCCTCTATATGTGGGAAAATGATCATTTTACCCCTAACTTAAGGATTTTGCATCCTAACTCCAAAAATACCAAAATTTACATACCTGATGTAAATTTTGTCCTAAACTCAAATATTAATTCAGAAAAATAAATACAACCATTAAAACTCTATAGCACCGAAACTTACAAAGCTATTTCCTTTGATTTTGTTGTAATTCTTTCAAATCTCAAAACTCATGATTAAACCAAAAGTTTTCTTCTACTATACTCATAACATATTCCTAAGAATAATAATGTTTTGAATCATAAACAAAAGTCATCAAAATCACTAAAACCATACTTGAACTTTTTGGTTTCTCTTCTAAGTTCAAAACAGATTTTTGTTTCTAACTTGTTTTGATCAACCTCTTGATCCATGACTTATAAAGATGTGATCTTCAAACCAAAGCGTCACATGGTTTACAAAGGTGTCCTAAAATAGATCCAAGCTTCAAACTCAAGATCACATGGTTAAACATCACCCAAAATATAAATTTAGCCAAGAACATCATCACTTTGACCTAACTAAATATCTCAATGCATAAAATTTCATATCTTCGAAACTAACATCAAATATCTTCAAAATAACATTCTAACATGTATATAAGATGCTTAGGATCTTCCAATAAAAATATCAAAGCCATTAGAATAAGATTAAACCATAAAAGATTTAAACTTTCTCAAAACAGAAACTGTTTTCCTCTTCCAGTTTCTAAGTTTCTAGAGCTAAGAAAATATTTCATCAAAACTTTTAATCATGCAACAAATCCTCAACCAATAATCATATACACATGTTAACAGTACTCCATAAAACTTTCGGACTAAGATCTATTCATTAGCTTGGTCAAAAACTCCAAAATATAACACACTCTCCAGTTTATCGACCAGAATGACCTTTCTGGGGTCTAAATAACTTTTTACTGACCAAATGATATCCAAATGGAACGAATAAGGTATCAACATAAACTAAACTCAAAAATAAAGAACTTTCATGAAGGAAACGTTACGAGAAAATACTTACAAAAGCTTTGAAACGGGCATTCAAAAGAGGTACGAAAAACTGTCCAAGAGTGTCTTTTGTGTTCTATGAAGGAAAAGTGTAAATGAGAGTTGCTTTTCGTGGGAAGTGGACTGGAGAGCCTCTTACACAAGTTATGGAAAGTGATAGGACTGAAAGAAAGGTTGAGTGTTGGCCTTTTCTTCTCATAAAAATCAGTCCAAGATCTTTTCTCAAGGTGGAGTGTAAGAATGAAAGAGTGAGGTGGCCCTTTAGCTTTGTATTTCAAGAACCTTCTAGGCCCTTCTTGTAAAGATCTGACCAGCCAAGTGGGGGTACAAAACTTAGCCATGATGCAATCCTATGGTGACCAAATTCGTGGGCCTTAATGGGCCTAAACCGAATGGGCCTAAATTTTGGGGTTTAAAGAGTGTTTGGGTTGCTATCAAGCCCAAATCCAATATCACTTGGTCCAATCAATTTTTCAAGGCTAACAAGGTTGGATAATGATGTTCTAACACAAATTTGAAGGATTAATAGCATGTGGAAGTGATTTAATCAAGTGATTAAACACAATGCTAGAAATCGGATTAGAACAAGTTTAGAGGCCAACTTTAGGGTTTTGGAGAAACCGTTTAGGTTTCCGATTTCAACAATGCTTTTGGGCTTTCAATTGAATTCCCACCATTTAGGATTTCACTAGGATTGAAAACCTCTTTGGTCTAGCACAATTTGGTTGAGCAGATGAAACAAAGTTTTGCTTAAGCGGCATGATCTCATACCTTGATTCCTTCAAATCCAACAAATGTTCGTCATGGTGCCAAGTGTATAATATTATTTACTAAGTGTGGCTAAGATCTTGCCAAGTGTCCAAATAAAATTTCTCTAATCTAATTTAGACATTCCACAGTATGATTTTGAAACACTACAATTGGTGCACTTACCGAGGTTACTATTCATTCCGAAAAAGTGAATCATAAACTTCACACTAAAAATTCCTAAATATTCATATTAACCTACAGTGAAAATATTTTACCGAAATTCAACCTCGAAGTGCCCCTAAAAATAATTTTACAATTTTTAACAGACGTTTCGTCCGGAATTATGAAAATAGGCTATTGCGCCATAAAATCCTAAATAATCCACTGAGTCTAATGGCATAGACGATAATGCATTCTGACACTTCTAACCACCTCAAATAAATAAAACTTATATTTCTAGCACCATAGTGAGTGATAATACTAAGTATGTTGATAGACTAAAACCTATACGATTGGTCGATTCGTAAAAACTTATGGGGTTTTTACGATATTTCTAAAGTCAATAGAAATTTCACCAATGAATTTCTAGCGGGCTGTTACAATTCGTGCAAGTCTTGGGACTCAAATTTGCAGAGATGGGGGTCAGCGAATCTAGAGACTTGGCCTTACCCCGCAATGAGTCTAGGGACTCGAATTCATGGAGAGTCTAGGGACTCTAATTTGCTAAGCAGGGAGTCGGCGAGTCTAGGGACTTGGCCTTACCCCACAGAGAGTCTAGGGACTCGAATTCATGGCAAGTTTAGGGACTCGAATTTGCTGAGCGGGGGGTCGGTGAGTTTAGGGACTTGTCCTTACCCTGCAGTGAGTCTAGGGACTCGACTTCGTGGAGAGTCTAAGAACTCGACTTCGTGGTGAGTCTAGGGACTCGAATTAGCTTAGCGGTGGATTGGTGAGTCTAGGGACTTGGCCTTACCCCGTAGCTAGTCTAGAGACTCAAATTCGTGGCGAGTCTAGGGACTCGAATTTGCTGAGCGGGGGGTTAATGAGTCTAGGGACTTGAGACTCGACTTTGTGGCATGTCTAGGGACTCAAATTCGGGCGAGTCTAGGGACTCGAATTTGTAGAGATGGGGGTCGGCTAGTCTAGGTGTAACAGCCCGCTAGAAATTCATTGGTGGAATTTCTATTGACTTTAGGAATCTCATGAAAACCCCATAAGTTTTTACGAATCGACCAATCGCATAGGTTTTAGTCTGTCAACATAGTCAGTGTTATCACTCACTATGGTGCTAGTAATATGAGTTTAATTATTTGAGGTAGTTAGAAGTGTCAGAATGCGTTATGGTCTACGCCATTAGACTCAGAGGATTATTTAGGATTTTATGGCGCAATAACTTATTTTCATAATTCCGGACGAAACGTCTGTTGAAAATTGTGAAATTATTTTTAGGGGCACTTCAGGGTTGAATTTCGTTAAACGATTTTCACTATAAGTTAATATGAATATTTAGAAATTTTTAGTACTAAGTTTATTATGTATTTTTTTGGAGTGAATAGTAACCTCGATAAGCGCACCCATTGCAGTGTTTTCAAAATCACAGTGTGGAATGTCCAAATTAGGTTAGAGAAGTTTTATTTGGACACTTGGCAAGATTTTAGCCACACTTAGTGAATGGTATTAGACACTTGACACAAAGAAGAACCATTAGATAGATTTGTGAAGGAATCAAGGTGTGAGATCATGCCACCTAAGCAAAGTTGTGTTTCATCTGTTCAACCAAATTGTGCCAGACCAAAGAGGGTTTCAACCCTAGCAAAACCCTAAATGATTGGAATCCAATTGAAACCTCAAAAGCTTGGTTGAAACCAAAACCCTAAATGGTTTTCCCAAACCCTAAAGTTGGCCTCCAAACCCTTTTTAATCCGATTTCTAGCATTGTGTTTAATCACTTGATTAAATCACTTCCACATGCTATTAATTAATCAAATCCTTGTTATGACATCATTATTCAACCTTTTAAACCTTGGGAATTTGATTGGGCCAAGAAAAATTGATTTTGGGCTTGATAGCATCTCAAACCCTAACCAAACCCCCTTTAAACCCCAAATTGAAGCCCACTTGGTGGGGCCCACCAAGGCCCACGAAATTGGCCACCTTGGCAAAGCTTCTTGGAGAAGTTTCCTCCCCCACATGGCAGACCATCCACTGCCATTGGCTGCACCCAATAGTGCCTTGATGTGAAGGAGAAATTCACTCCATCAACCTCCATCTTTCACAGCTGCTGCAAGCAGTCTCTGCCCCTCTCTATTCTCCACTTTATGTCACATATCCACCTCCAATCAAGGGTCATTCAAGCCCATAACTTCTCCCTCCAGAAGTCTAAAGTCGTGCAAGACATACTTCTCTCCATTTTATCACTTCTTTCTCCCGTTCTTAGAGAGAAACCCAAAAGAGCTCTCTCGGGCAGATTTCTGGGACTTTTTGCGTGGCCATTTACGACCCTTTGTAAGTATTTTCGCACGATGATTCCTTCATATAAGTTGTTCGTCTTTGAGTCTAGTTTCCGTGGATATATTATTAGTCTCATTCCATTCTCATTTTGTCGGTCAAAAGTATTTGTAACCATGGAAAGGTCATTCTGGGCGTGAAACTGGAGAGTATGTTATGTTTTGGAAGTTTTGACCAAGCTAATGGACTTATCTTGGTCCGAAAATTTTATGGAGTGTTGTTAACATGTGTTTATGAATGTTCATTGAGGTCTTGTTGCATGAATAAAGCTTTTGATGATAGATTTGCTTAGAGTTAGAAACTTGAAAACTGGAAGTGGAAAAACAGTTTCTGTTTGGTGAAAGTTTGAATATTTCGTGGTTTAATCTTATTCCAAAGGCTTTGATATTTTTATATGAGGATCCTAAGCCTCTTATATACATGTTAGGATGTTATTTCGAAGGTATTTAGTATTATTTTTAATGATATGATTTTCTATGCAAGAGGATTTCGGTTAGGCCTAAACTTTGATGTTTTTGAGTTAGATCCATGTTTTATTAAATTTTAGCCATGTGATTTTAAGTTTGATGGTTGGATCTTCTTTAGGACACATTTTTAAACCATGTGATGTGTTAGTTTGAAGATCACATGTCTTTAAGCCATGGATCAAGAGATTGATCATAGTTAGTTGGGAAAATCAGTTTCTGTTTTGGACTAAGTTTAAAACCAAAAACTCCAAGTGTTGTTTTGTGTTTTTTGGTGAGTTTTGTTTGATGTTTTAAAGCATGTTTGATCTTAGGATAATGTTATGAATATGTTAGAAGTAAGATTTGATTTTTTGGAATTCTTGGAGATGTTTTTATTAAGGTCAAAACTTGTGATTTAAGGTTTACTTTTTGTTAAAAAGTTTGGGTCTTTTTACAAAAAGTTTGGTTTTGATAATTAGCTTTTTCTTAATGGATAGTTTTAAGGGTGTTTTTAAACTCAGGATAGGAAGATCTTTGTTACAAGATTTTGGTTTATTCATGAGTTTTGGAACTTGAAAGAATTGCAACCAAAATAAGACAAATGACCTATGTAGGTTTCGGCCATAGTGAGTTTTTCATAGTTGTGATTGGTTTTAAATTTTTCTGAGTTGAGATTTGAGTTTGGGACAAAATTTACATGAGGAATGTAAATTTTGGTAATTTTTTGGAATTAGGATATCAAATCCTTAAGTTAGGGGGTAAAATGGTCATTTGCCCACATGTAGAGGGTAAAATGGTAATTTTACTCTAAGTTGTCTCTTTTCACATTTCTAATTGTTAGTAATTAATTTCTAACTTTTAGAATAACCTTTTACAGTTCCTCGTGTTTCGCGCTTTATTCTAGTAGAACGCGACGATCGAGGTAAGTTAGTTTTTAACTTACTATCAGTTTAATGTGTATGAGTGATAAGTAAGGGAACTAAATTGATTGTATGCATGTTATCATATGTGCCATGCCAAGTCATTACATATTTATCTGTTACACAGAATTTATTCTGTCATGAATTATTCATCTGTTACAAAAGATATTCTGTCACGTATTCCTATACATTGCAAGCATGTCAGGTTAAGTTAAGTATGCCATCTGTTACATGTATTTCATGTCATGTAAGATTCACTGTCACATGTTACACCATGTTATGAAATGTTGTCTGTTATATGGTATGCCATGTTACGAAATGTTGCATGTTACATGTATGCCATGTTATGAAATGTATTCTGTTACATTTATGTCTTGAAGTATGTCATGTCTGTCATCTTATGTTCATGTCATGTTATGCTACGTCAGGACTTTTGTCTTTTATGTCACGATCATGTTACGTCACGTTACGAAATGTCATGTATGCCAGTTAAGTTATTCATGTCAATCACGACCCTAAGCGCTAGGATGGGGTAATATCCTAGTGGAACTCCTTTGTTCACGCTGGAGTGTCTAAATAGGTGTGAAATTCCCTGGGTTGACGAAGTACAGTCAACAGGTTGCGAATGGGGCCTAATTAGCTGGTCACCGGAGCGCGCCAGGCACTAACGCCGATGGTGCCACACATTACGTTACGTGTGTCCACAGCAAGTGTGGCACAAACAAATAAGTCATGGGGCCACAACAACTGTGGAGCATGAAGTATGGGGCCACAACAACTGTGGAGCATACACTACGTGAGACACAGCAATTGTGACACGTAGAATACGTGGGGCCACAACAACTGTGGAGTACGTATTAACGCACTCACAGCTGGTATAGAAACCTGTGATGTGATGCGGTAATCGGCAGGGACACACGGCTCAAGGGGACCTGTGTAGCACCCATATGGTCACTTTAATGATTAAGTCTATTGAATAAGATTTCAAGTTCATGTATTTCACGTTCAAGTCATGTTTCAAGTTCACGTTATGTTACGTTCAAGTTTACGTTCACGCAATCATGGTAATCCCATGAGATAAGAATATGTTTCAAGTTCATGTTATGTTATGTTCACATTTATGTTATGTTCCAAGTTCACATTTATGTTATGTCATGCTCAAGTTCATGTTCAAATTATGCATGTTCACGTTCAAGCTATGTTTCAAGTCACGTTCATGCTAAGCTTCAGTTTCAGTTTAAGTTATGTCAGTTATGTTATGTTGTATGTCAAGTTATGCTATGATTACTTATGATTTGATTATGCATTCATGCTTTTACTGCCATGCATGCATCATTAACCTGTGTGGAAGTTTTCCGTTAACTTGCTGAGATTTGTAATCAAATCTCACTATGGTAGTCCCAACTACCATTCCCCCCGAATGGTAGATTTTGTTATAGGATCTAAAGGAGAATCGGGAATCGACCAACTGGAAACGGCCGACTAAGCGACGGTGCTACGTAGATGGTATTTCAATAGTTACCTCAGATTACTACTTGTATTGGTGGAGTTCAATCTCCAGCACACTTATGATCACAACCTTATGGACTATTATTGTGATCTTAGTTGTTTAGTATGTCGTTAAGTATGGAGTATGTTTTAAGTATTTGGGATATTTTAGTTTGGTGCATAGTATTGCTAAAGAAAAAAATTATCCGCTGCGAATATTGCATAATGCTAGATGCATGTTAGGAATATTGCATCTTATATGTCATGAACGGGGGCAGGTAACCTTGTGTTGCATGTCTCGACACTTCAAATGTCCGTCCGATCCCAAGCGGAATTTGGGGGCGTCACACTAGGGACTTGGCCTTACCCCGCAGCGAGTCCAGGGTCTCGAATTCGTGCCGACTCTAAGGACTAGAATTTATGGCGACTCTAGGGACTCGACTCTGCTGAGCTGGGGGTCGGTGAGTTTAGGGACTCAAATTTGCTAAGCGAGGGTTCGGCGAGTCTAGGGACCTGGCCTTACCCCGAAGTGAGTCTAAGGACCCGAATTCGTTGTGAGTCTTGGGACTCGAACTTCCTGAACGGGGGGTCAGTGAGTTTAAGGACTTGGCCTTATACTGTAGTGAGTCTAGGGACTCGAATTTGCTGAGCGGGTGGTCGGCGAGTCTAAGGACTTGGCCTTACCCCTCAGCGAGTGTAGGGACTCGGCTTCATGGTGAGTATAGGGACTCAAATTCACTGTGCGGTGGGTGGGCTAGTCTAGGGACTTTGCCTTACCCTGCAGCAAGTCCAGGGACTCGAATTTATAGAATGGGGGGTTGGTGAGTCTAAGGACTTGGCCTTACGCTGCAGCGAGTCTAGGGTCTTGAATTCGTGGTAAGTCTTGGGACTCGAATTTGCTGAGCGGAGGGTTTGGCGAGTCTAGGGACCTGGCCTCACCCTATAGCAAGTCTAGGGACTCGAATTCGTTGAGTCTTGGGACTCGAATTTCCTGAGCGAGGGCTCGGTGAGTCTAGGGACTTGGCCTTACCCCACAACGTGTCTAGGGACTCGAATTTGCTGAGCGGGCTGTCGGTGAGTCTAGGGACTTGGCCTTACCCTGCATCGAGTGTAGTGACTTGGTTTCATGGCAAGTATAGGGACTAAAATTCACTATGTGGTGGGTCGACGATTCTAGGGATTTGGCCTTACCCCATAGCGAGTCTAGAGACTCGAATTTGTGGTGAGTCTAGGGACTCGAATTTGCTGAGCGGGGGTCAATGAGTCTAGGGACTTGAATTTGCAGAGATGGGGGTCGGTGAGTCTAGTTACTTGGCCTTACCTAGTAGTGAGTCTAGGGTTTCGAATTCGTGGCGAGTCTAGGGACTCGAATTCGTGGAGAGTCAAGGGACTCGACTTTGCTAAGTGGGGGGTCGGTGAGTCTAGGGACTTGTGCTTACCCTACAACGAGTTTAGGGACTCGAATTCGCTAAGCGGTGGGTCGATGAATCTAGGGGCTTGTCCTTACCCTGCAATGTGTCTTGGGACTCAACTTCTTGGCAAGTCTAGGGACTCGAATTTGCTGAGCAGGGGGTCAGTGAGTTTAGGGACTTGACCTTACCCCACGGCGAGTCTAGGGACTCGAATTCATGGTGAGTCTAGGGGCTCGACTTCATGGCAAGTCTAGGGACTCAAATTTGCTGAGCGGGGGGTCAGTGAGTCTAGGGACTCGAATTTGCTGAGCAGGGGGTGGTCGAGTCTAGGGACTTGGCCTTACCCCGCATCAAGTCTAGGGACTCAACTTCATTGAACTGAGGTGCTCGTCCATGTTGAATCGCTCTGTCGGAGGGCAGGGTCACATGGCCTGGGTTCTGCACCACAAGAAGCAATTTTGTTAGTTGAAACAAAATTCACTTAAGTTTTGAGAAATATAAACCGCTGGGAGGGACCCTAGGGAGAGCCCGCTGAGGGAGTTCGGGCAAGCCAGCTGAGAGAGCCCGCAAGGATAATCCAAGTCTTGCCCAACCACCATCGGTGACTGGTCCGAACTGAGCTTTGTTGAATCCGAGCTGTGAGGAGTCCATGCACATGTTGCTTCACCGAGCTACACTTTTCTTTTGTTTTGCCGCTTTTCCTTCTGTTTCCAATCATTTCCTTTGCGCCCAATCAAGTGACTGGGCTTGTACCAACGAAGACTGGGATTTGTGATAAAATAATTTTGTGAACCTAGCTGTATGGTTCATTCTTTTCTTTCTTGTATTTCATTTTTGCCATCTTTCCTTTTGCTTCCATTGTGGCCAGTCACGGGACTGGGTTTGTACCCCGCGAAAGCCGGCAAGTCCAATCTAAGGACTGACTTGTATTCCAACTGGCTCTTGTAGGTTGGTAGAGCCCAAGGGCTCTGCTCCCTAGTCAATGCATCGCAGGCAGCAACCTTGTACGAAACTCAACAAGTCATGGGACTTGCGTTCCGAATAGCCATTATCAGGGCAGAGCTCGTGGCTCTGGTCCATAGCTAGTACTTCATGGCCAATCTAGAGACTGGGCTTGTACCCCGCGAAGGTCGACAAGTCCAATCTAGAGACTGGCTTGTATTCCGACTGGCTGTTGTAGGTTGGTAGAACCCAAGGGCCCTGCTCCCTAGCCAATGCATCACAGGCAACAATCTTCCGCAAGGCTTGACAAGTCATTGGAACTTGCATTCCGAATAGCTATTATCAAGGCAGAGGTCATCGCTCTAGTCCTCAGCTAATACTTCGTGGCTAATCTAGAAACTGGGCTTGTACACCGCGAAGGCCGGCAAGTCCAACCTAGGGACTGGCTTGTATTTCGACTGGCTCTTGTAGGTTGGTAGTGCCCGAGGGCCTTGCTCCCAAGCCAATGCATCGCAGGTAGCAAGCTTGCACGAAACTCGACAAGTCATTGGGACTTGCATTCTGAATAGCCATTATCAGGGTAGAGCTCATGGCTCTAGTCCTTAGCTAATACTTTATGGCCAATCTAGAGATTGAGCTTGTATCTGAAAGGTCTAGCAGTTTTTGACCTTTTGCTTATGGTGATTTGTTCTAATGGAGCCATATTGGGATGCATGAGCAATGCCCTGATGGCCTATATTGCTGATGTTTTCCATTTCGAACCACACAAAAAATAAATTTCTTAGTTGAAATAGAATTCACATGAATTTTGAGAGCGACAAATCAGGAGTTCTTGTTAGTTGGGGGCAGTTCGTGCTTGCCTATGCAACAGTAGAGCATAACAGCGCAGCAGAGCAGATATGAGCAGTAGAACAGAACGGAGCAGCGCAACAATAGAGCAACATAGTGCAACAGAGCAAATCAAAGTAGAGCAGAGCAGAGTAGTACAACAGCAGAGTAGCGCAACGTAATAAAGTAGAGTAGCAGAGCGGAGAAGAGCACAACAGCACAGCGCAATAGAGCAGAGCGCTGCCCGAGCCCAACTAATGGCGTCGGAGTCTCATGCAAGTTGTGCAATTTTATCAACTACATATGTGCGACTGGTCTGGTCTGAGCCCATGCATGCTCATCGGCTATTCCCATGTGCCGACCATGGCGAGTGGTCCGTGCGTGCTGCCTGAGCGATGAGAGCCTGGTCCGTCGGTACCATGCCAAGTAGAGGACGTGACTGGTCTTGGGTCACTCCCGAGCAGAGCAAGTCACTCCCAAGCAATGGAGAGCAACTATTTCTCTTGCAAATGAAGTGTATGCTCCCACGCGATGATCTCCGAACAATAGTTTCCCATGAGGGTGAGTTTGACTTTCAAGTAGCTGTTTTTGAGTTCCTGAATTCCATGTAGGTGGTGCCAGAGCTAGAGACCGAGCTTGATTTGGGAATAGGTGGACACCGAGCTTGGACACAGTGCCACTGTAGAACTCCCTTGTACATAGCGGGGTAGACAACGGCCCCTATTGGCGATTCAAGTAGTGGATAAGGTAGAGAGTGTCGTCAGTTCATGTAGTGACCGTCGACGAGACAGCCGTGCTCGTGGCTGGAGGCCACAAATTTCTTATTGCGTGCATAGCACCGTGTGCTGGGTGCGCTGCGAATAGCCATCGCGAGCCAGCCATGGGCGTTGGAGATAGCTACGACGAGGTTAGACGTTGTCGACGGACCACAAGGACCTCCACCGGTATCTCTTCCATCCGCAACATGGCTGGCCCGTGCCTTGGTTTTTGGCATTACGAGAGTAATGGAGTACTGCTAAATATTAATTTGAGTATTAATGTTGCACATAATGATGTATCACATTTCAAGTGTCTTCTTCTCATTAATATGACACATACTTAAAGAGTGTCACGCTAAGTGTTATTGGAATGATAAAAATTAAGATTAGGGCTTGTTTGGAAATATATCTCGTCTAAAAATTTTCAACTCATCTCATCACATCTATTTTCCAAACATAATTCAAATAAAAAATCTTCAAACTAGTCATTACAACTTTTTCAAACTAATCATTATAACTTTTCCCAAACTTTTAAAGAAAAAATAAAACACAATTCAACTTTTTCAAATCTCCAAACAAAAATAATGTTATAAAACTATATTCTAACAATATTTTAATTTCACAATATTTTTTATTCAACTTTTTCTCTCTAATTTTTCCAATACGCAAAAAATACTCAACTCAAACTATTTCACTACTATTTACAAACTATGTTACAACTATTCATAAAATTCGCATCTCATCTCACTTTCCAAACGAGCCTTAAAAAGAATATTTCTCGAATTTATTAAAACATTTAAGTCTTAAAATAGTATGAGATTGAATTCGACTAATGTTGACTGATTATTAAGAAGTCTACATGGTTGTGTTGATCACAAGATGAGCTACATCAGGTCTTTATAAACACGGGCTTTAAATATTGAAGCCAACAAAGCTACACTACAAGAAAATAGGCATTTTCCAGTGATTTTTAGATCGATGCAAAAAAAAAAAAAATCGCCGCAAATAGATTTCAAATTCACCACTTAATTCCAACACGAATTTGGAAAATGTTGAGGAAGAATTCACTGTTAAATTTTTTGCTGCAATTTTTTACACCTTTTGCAGCGATTTTTTCTGCCACAAGAAACTATTGTAACTTTATTTCCGTCGAATAGAGAAATCGCCACAATATATAATTTTTGCAGCGAAAAGTGTCACCGCAATAGGTATTTTGCGGCCAATTAATGTTTATTAGCGGTGATATGTGATGCGCCGGAAATAGCCTTTTACAAATTTTTCCTAGCACTATACAAGACTTTTTGCGGCGAATTTTTGCCACTGCAAATGAGCATTACCAACAATTTTTTATTTGCTGAAAATGAGATTCACATATTTGCGTCAACTTTTTGAGTTAATGCGGCGATATTTGCATCACCGTAAAAAGCTAATAAAATTAATTCATCCGCGCGTTTTTCCTTAGTCATTTCCCTCCCATCTCCCCCCACGTCCCCCCTCTCTCTCCCCAATCCCTCTTCTCCCTCAAGCCTCCGCCACGCACAACCCAAGCCACCCGCACAACCCATCGCCAATGACACCACCACCTCACCTCGACGACCACCCCCTCCTTCTCCCCCAACCCTTCGCCGATATCTTTCATTTCCCCCCCGAATCTGGCCTCAACCTCTCTCTCTCTTAGACTTCTCTATCTCGCCGCCGCTAGGTGCGCCGTTCGCCACCACTCACACCTCGACGCCATTGTCAGTCCTCCGTAGTCGCCCCCTTCTCCTCCACGCCTAGCTTAACAACCTGAGGCCCTCCCTCTCTCCCTTGCTTTGTTCGCAACCCACGGCCCCCACGCGGTTTGCTACTCTGCTACTCCCTTGTGAGTTTCGACTATTCTTTTCTTCTGCTTTTTCTTCATATTTTGCTAGAATATATATGTATATATATCTGTAATTTTCCCCTTGCTCTCATGATTACCCATTTGTTACATTTTCAAGGCTCAAATCTATGTTCATTGATTTTGGATTACTATCTTGTAACGGAAGCCCTAACTTATTAGACACTCAATCTGTTTATGCACTGTTGGTGTTTCCCTATGTATGAAGAACACTTTTTTTGAAATTTCCTATGTAATCTATTAATAAGAACACTATAATTTGGCTGTCTTACCCCCTGCCTTGTGGTAAAAAATGTGGCTATTCTAATGTTATTGTAAGGCTTATATATTATATGGATTCATTCATGCTGATCTTGCCTTGAAACGATTTCTTTGTAATTCACATCCCCTAATAATTACTGCTATCAATTTCCTCAATAGTCTTGCAGTTATAATTTTTTTAAACTCTTGTTTCTAAGAACTTGGTTGATAGATTGACGGATGCACCACATGTTTTCTCAAGGCATGGCCAAGTTCTCATTTATTGTTCATAGTATTATTGTTTCTACCAATAAAAAAATAGTATGTTTTTTATGCATTGGTACTTTTTTTATGTGGAGTAATCATCTCCATTGTTTATATTTGAGTACTCTTGAAACTATGGAAGAAAGATGTATGGCTACTTGAAATTTTCCTTCTATAAAATTTTAAGTATGTAGATAGTACGCTTTTTTTTTTAAAGAGGGAAAGTGACATGTCCAATAGTGACCTCCTCCCAAATTTATTAATAATGCCCTCACTTATGGCGGAGGAATACCTTGGTAACAAGAAAAGGACCATGGAAAGACCCATCAGGCCTGCAACCCAAAAAACAAATCTATGACAAACTTATGTATTGATTGATAAAACAAAACCACAAAAACCATAATAAACTAAACTCTTAGAGATGGAAGGCCTAAGAAATCCAAACGGAGCAAGCCACGAAGAGTCTGCGGCAATTCACAATTATTAGAAAAAGCCAAGTCGGGGCCTAAAGCACCTTCCTTGGCTAACTAATCTGCCACCATATTACCCTCATGTAACACATGTTGAAACCAACAATGAAGATTACGAGTTAAACCAACAAGATCTTCCCAAAAATCCTCTAGGTACCACACACCACAATGCCCTCTCAACCACCACGATAACACCACCATCGAGTCCATTTCTATTATCACATTAGAAATATGTAAAGCCTTGCAAAATTTCAACTCTTGAAGAAGCGCCAAAAGTTCCGCTTTGTTGTTGGAGCCAAAACCAATAGGAGAGGCATAAGCCTTGACAAGACAACTTGAATCACTTCGAATAACCCCACCAATGCCACAAGATCTAGGATTTTCGAGACGACTATCATCCGTGTTCAATTTGTACCATCCCGAAGGTGGCTTAATCCACTTAACCAATTTGCAACAAGGAGCTTTTGGCACAATCGGTTTAATCCGCAAGGCCTTTAATATCTTACCATCTCGAAAAGACAAACACATAGGATTCTTCACCACATGACAAAGGAAATGAAGCCACACACAAATAGAATGAACAACAACTTCATAAGATTCCCGAATACCTTCCATTCTAGCAAGGCATCTTCTCCTCCACAACTGCCAAGTAACAATGATGTGAATGATACCAACTATAAAACCCACCTGAGAAGAGGAGCTAGCACGCCTAAAGCAAATTCCAGAATTTTGCTTCCAAGATCTGCCAAGAGGAATACCAAACAGAGTGCCAAAAAAGGACCATACTTTATGAGGAAAATCACCCTCAAATAATACATGGTTAATATTTTCAATATGGCCTACATGACAACAATCACATTTGGAAACAAGGGGAATACCAAATGGTACAAGCGATCAACACTCAAGGCCATATGCCAAGCCCTCCAAAAATGAATAGACATTTTTAAAGGAAGGCTTTTATGCCAAATCCACTCATGCCAATCAAGAGGAGAACCTCTAATACGAATACAATGCCAAGCAGATTTGGTAGAGAACATACTTGACTCCATAGAAGTCCAAACTAGAACATCTTTTCCGAAATTAGGCCCAGATAAAGAGACTAAAATCTCATCTACATTCTCCTGCCCAACCAAATTATCTAGAAAATCCACATCCTAACTATCCAACAATCTATATTCTTTAACTTTTAGCAAGGGTGAGCCCACCACTGGCATCTCATTAATAAGAGGACCATTATCCCTGCATTTGTCATACCAGAAAAAAATCTCTCCTTCTATAATCTTCTATTTAGAATTATTTAACAAACACAGAATACAATTAGCAATCATTCTCTAGAATCTAGAACCTTTTGTGGCTTCTATTAAAGCCCAAGGCTTGGAACCCACATATTTTGCTTTGAAAAAATTAGCCCATAGAGAATTACCTTGTATAAGATTCCAAGCAAAACGCATGTGTAAAGCTTTTTGCATGTCATGAAGATGCCATAACCCAAGACCTCCTTGTTTTGCAGGTTTGCAGGCATGTTTCCAAGCCACCCATTTCTTTTTCTCCCCACCCCTTGATTTCTCCCCAAAAGAAGGAGCTCATCAATCTATGAATCTTATTAATAATAGCTTGAGGGACCTGTAAAACAAAAAAGAGGTGAATCACCATGCTAGATACAACATGCTTCAACAGAACTAATTTACCACCAATAGAGAGTAGCCTCATTTTCCAACCACTGAGTTTTTGCCTCATTTTATTCACCATGCCCCCCAGATGAGATTACTTAAGACGCCCCAAAATTATCGGCACTCCTAGATATTTAAAAGGGAAAGTTCCCTCCATGAACCCCGTACGGTGTAAAAGTCAATGCTTGTGTATAGATGATATATTATCTCTCACACTGGCATGAATCATCCTGGAAAGTACCTTTTGCTGAATAATAAACCAACAATGTGACAAAGGATTCCCTTGGCAAAGACCACGACCTCTTGGAAAGAAATCCTTGACCATACCATTCGTCATAACTGAATACCAAGGACTTGAGATACAAAAATGCACCAAATCATAAAATTCAGAAGAGAAGCCAAACCTATGCAAAACTGCAATAAAAAAGACCCAATCCACATGATCATAAGCTTTCGTCATATCCACTTTTAGCATAATATTACCCCCATAAGTACTTTTGTTAATAGAATGAACCATTTCCTGGGTGAGGCTAATATTCTAAAAAATACTCATTCCAGGAATAAAGGCTCCTTGCTCCAGAGATATCAAGCAAGGAAGGAGACATGTTAATCTATTCACAATAATCTTGGAGCAATTTTATAAAAAATAGAGCACAGACTAATCGGGTGAAATTTATCAAAACCTGTAGGCGAATCCACCTTTGGTATTAAAACCAAATATGAGGCCGTGAAAAACCTTGGAAGTTGCTTGGACATAAAGAATTCCAAAACTCCATTCCACATATCAATTTTAACCACCTCCAAACAACTTTTATATAAGCCTAAACAAAAACCATCAGGACTTGGAGCACTTTGAGACGAAATGGAAGACAAGGCCTAAAAAACTCCTCTATAGAAGGTGCACAAAGAAGTGAGACATTCTCTTCCTTTGAGATGACTGAATCAATTAGTTGTTACAGTCTAGGTGGCTCAACCAATTGCTCCCCTTGAAGGAAAGAAGAAAAATACTCCACTGCCCTTGATGTATGCTTTCCGGCGTCTCATAAACCGTCACATTTGAACTCATTTCCAACACTCTTTTCCTCCTCTTATTAGCAAGGCAAGCATGAAAAAATTTAGAATTTCGATCACCGTCCACCTTCCATTTTAATTTTTCCATTTGTGCCAATCGTATCTCTTCCTGTCGCCGCCAGCTTGCCAAATCCGAGACTACCATATGTAATTCTCTCTCCAAATTTTCCTCCCAATTAACTAGAAGCTGTTGCTCAATCTCCTCAACCCGTTTTTCCAGCGCATTAATATGACACAATGTATGCCCAAAGACCCTTTTATTCCACTCCCTTAACACCACCTTAGTCTGCTTTAATTTTCTAGTCAAAATTTGAATAGTTGAACCCTCCACCCAAAAGGCCCAACCTACCCGAACATAGTCCACAAAACGATGATGGTCCACCCACATTTGTTGGAAACGAAAAGGGGCCGGGCCATAGACAAAAGGACCATTCTTGAGATCAATAAACATGGGAGTATGATCTGAAGTAGAACATGGCAAATATGAACAAGTAGCGCTAGGAAACAATGCAAGGGAGGAACTATCCATGAGAGCCCCGATTGCCCATTACACCATGTAAACATACTTCATGTTGTAGCCATTTCCTTCAAACCCCCATGGTGAATCCAATTATTAAAATCCTCCATAGCCATGCTAGGCCGAGGCCTACCTCTCCTCCTTTCTGAATCATTACGGATAATATTAAAATCACCCACAAACATACAAGGATGTGATCCCAAATTTTGAGAACTGAGATCATCCCAAAGGAGTTTGCTCCCCGCCATGGTACATTTAGCATAAACCACAATGAGCAAGACCATCTCGGTCCCTTCACCTACTAGCATAGAAATAAATTGCACTCCCATCCGAACCACATGCACCACATAGGTACTATTCCAGAAAATCCAGATTTTGCCCCCTTCATTCTCATTAGAAATGACACCATCAAAATTCAAACAACGTGCCAATTTATGAGATTCCTCTAAATTTTGAAAAGGTTCTAATAAAGCAACAACTTTCGGTTTCAACTTACTAATCACCTTCTTTACTCTACTCCTAGAGGTCCCAGTCCCTCTAATATTCCATACAAAAATGGAGTCAATCATTAAGCAAGGTTTGAAAGTCAGGCATGAACCCGAGATGAACTTCGCATTCTAGCAAACATCTTTTTCTTATATTTCTTCTTACCTTCATTAGTTTCAGACTCCGTGAGGTATTCGTTATCATGCGAGAAGACCTTTGATTGAAAATCTGGTTCAGGTTCCGATACAATATTCTCCAACTCAAGCATCTCCGCCCCAGAGACCTCTTCATGCTCCTTTTCCTCACGTGGATTATTCTACACGACTCACATATCCCTCTCCTCAAATAGTTCCCCCCTCACTGGGCAACATCATTGGGGATTCAAGAGTCTGTTGTGTACAACCCACCAATGAATTTTTCCCCCTGCTTGCACCCGTAGCATTCTCATCACAAACGGGAAGACTTTTTTATGTTTCAGTAACCTTACCTTCTTCACCCCTTGGCGCAACATCTCCCTTTATTAACAACAAAACCGAAGCCCCTTCGTTCTTAGGAAACACCACATCACCACCCACTGACTCAGACTAACGAACTTCCTCAGACGAAATCAACTCTTTGACCACAACACCCCTTGCTTCCAAGCCCGTCACCAATGTTTCTTCCCTAGCGGGAACATGTTTATTTGCAATAACAGATACTAGTTACACTGGTTCTGCCCCAGGTTCTTCAATAGCCTTGACAACCTTTTGATGACTCTTCTTTCCAACTCAAGATTGCCAATTCTTTCCTGCTCTACATGTCCATGAGTGATGTCCCTGCATCTTACACGTAACACAGAATGCAGGAAGAGTCTCGTATACAACTTCTTGTTTACGACTAGCAGACAAACCCGGAGCCCCTATCCAGAAATGAGTCAAGGGCGTTTTTGCTGCATCTAATTCCACACATAGACATGCTCCATCCCTTCTCGTTGCATAGCGAGTCAGATTGTCCCGACGTATGAACATCCCAATAGGTGCCATGAGTATTTTCAAAAAAGTTTCACGATAGAAATTTGGAGGAAGACTCGGAAGAGAAAGCCATACTGGCACCCACGACGGCTCATCATCTTCATTAAATTTTGGGGAACAGCGAAAAGCATGGTAGAAACTTCCATTAATCTCACATACGTCCCTCAACAAGGCCTTTGTAAAATCGGCTTCATTAGCCTTTTGCACAAAACGTTCTGAGAACGCCACATGGATGAGCCACTGGTATAACCAAAAGGCCCCAGTGGCTGTGAATGAACGCACGCATTGCGTTTAGCGAAAGGCTTTGCTTCAAAAACTTGAGGACCATAGAAAATCGGAAGGGCTCAGTAGGTCGTTCAATTTCATCTTTGGTGAACTGAAAGCAGACCTTACCGTCTACCATCTTCGAAGGATGTGATGGCAACACCATCTCGGGGATGGGTTGCGGAATAGCAGCCACCAGGTCAACAAAAGAAGGCCGACCTGTGCCACCATCAGTGGCTGCCATGCAGCCTCTTGGGGAGGACCAAAACGTGCAGCTACAAAATGCAAACCCTATTCACCCATAGAGAGAGAAAGGGCAGAAATGGTATACTATCTACTACTTTTTATGAGTTATTGTAGATAGTACGCTTTAGTTTGATATATGGTGGTTGGTTATGCCATTTGGACTTTAGCACCATTTCTGCACCACCCACTGAGGTAATTAAAAAGAATGTTGGGTTTCATTGGGTGCTGATCAAGAGAATGCTTTTGTCACTATTAAAGAAAGGTTGTGCTCTGCACTTGTGTTAGGTTGTTTTATGGATGAGGGAATTGTGTATTCCTTGGCAGTGAGGTTTTCTTGTTCCTTTGTGCAAGTGGGTGGATGAAGTAATTCCCAATGAAGTTATATAGGCCTGACATATATAATAATTGAAACATTAGAGTAAAAAAATAATTAATCAGTCTTTCTTAACTAACATGTTTGTGGGGCATGAGTTTCGTCATGTTATATATATATATAGTACTTAGTTTTTTTGTTTTGAAAGGAAATATATAGTACTTAGTTAGTTTGTTTGTTAGTTAGTTAGTTAATTGGTTGCCTGTACATTAGACTTTAACTTAAATTACTAGCTTGTGTTTGGTAGCTCACAGGCTGAAAGTTCTTGCTTTTGCCGAAAAATGGGAACATTCTTACCCTTTTTGTTTTTAAAGTGTTCTTGAGAAGGTACTGACTTTAATGGTATCCATTTCTCACTTTATCCTGTTTTATTTTTATTTTTTTGCACTTTTCCCTTTACTTGTTGCTATTTTGGATCATTTTTTTCTGCATTGGTACTTTTTTATGTGGATTCAATGACATAGATACTTGTACTCTTTACTTTGATCTACACGTCATAACTGAGGTATTGTTAGTTGGCATGGTGCTCTTGTTTCTTCTTGTACCAATGATTCAGTATACTAGTAACTGGTTATGTGATCATTGCCTGCTCTGTTGCTGCTTTGTGGTGAATAAGTCAATTTAATTATTCTCAGTTGTATGTCATGCCCTGCCTGTAGACTGTCCTATCGGAACTGGAATTTGAAGAGACTTTGTTCTCAATTTTTCTATTGCTTAGTTTTTACAGTGAGAAAATATATACAGGAGAGTTGTGTGGCTTGAAAAATGTAACTGTGTGGTAATGTGTAATTTCATATTCTGGTTGTGTCAGGTTCATGGATCGTAAAGTTGATGTAAAATACTTGGTGCCGAGAAGATTTATCCAAGTTGATATTCATCTTGGTTTATCCAACTTCTTCCAAGTTCTAAGCTTTAAATTCATTATATGAAACATGATGTATCCGTTATGATATGGTAATGATCATTAACAGATTTGGCTTGCCAAAGAGGGGTTAGGCCGATTTCTCTAGTGTTGAAACTTTGCCAATCACTGCTACTTTTTATGCAGATTAATTAATTAGCATAGTTAGTGAGTAGTGAGATTAGAGAAATGGCTTCCATATATGCAGAATTCACCAAAATGTTCTGCTTCATTAGTTCATTATCGATGGCATCATTAACGGAATAAGTAGAAATCCTTAGCAAACTCCAAATGATTGAAAAAGTTTGAATATTTTTACTACATTATTACAAGCATGCACCCTAATATCATGGTTGTTTTACTTTCTTTTACTGTTTTAACTGAATTGAAAAATTTACAAAGGACTATCGCTTTTCCCCCTCAATGGACAAATTGAAGAAGATTGGTGCTTGGAAAGTACTTGTATTATGGAATAATGGTTTAACCAAATAAATAGGTCGATAGCAGTTGATATATATTTGGTTACCTATCGTTTTGGTTCAAACCTTTAAATCCAAAAGTCCTAAACCTGGTAGTATACATTTCTAACATCATGTTCTAATGTACCTCTCACATTTCCATTTTTAATAGAAATTTATTGGTTTCTCATGTACCTCTCACAAACTAAATGTTTTTTATATTGCAAGAAAGTGTTGATTTTGTGACTCTTGTTGGACACATATACTTTTTAAAGACCATTAACTGGTCTATGATGATGTCATTGTTCACTGTGAGTATGAAATATGCTTCCCTGCTTTACAGTTTCAATGTTGTAACATTTCAGAGTATTTGGATTGGAATTCCTTGACCTTTTGTTAAAACTAAATATCTTTGTTCTACTATTTCTGGAACTCTCTCAATGCTATCATTTTCTTCAATGCAAATGATAAACGATTTTAGTAATATAAGACTATTTGTATCTTGAGGACGAAATTACTATGATTTTGTTATTTGTTAAGTGGGGGCAATATTTTTCTAAGAGATAGAACTTGTTTCTTGCATTTAATTGTGGCGCCCCCGATCCCCATGTAAGGAAAATACGGGAATCGAGACACCGGGATGATGACAACACGGTCACACATCCCAACGTAAGTGCCAAGTGTGTGTACATGCAACGGTGTACAATAACAACGCAGCGGATTAGTCAACTAAGTACCAGAATTTAAATACAAATAAACATCAGTAAAGTTTTAAAAGCAGTTATACAGTCATCCAAAATAAAGTTAACACATGTCCCAAAAATACAAAGGGTAAAATAAATAACAAGCTAGTGATCCCAGATCACTCCTCGGGTGGAGCCGTCTCCTCAGGCTCACCCTCCTCCTCCTCATCTGCATCAAAATCTGCGTTACCACAGAATGGTACCGCAGGTAAGTATAACCCAAAAAATATACTCAGGAATATAAAAATGCATTAATGCCACCAACATGTATGCATATGAAGAAATATGCATTTTCCTTAAAACATCATTTTCCCCGAAAATGATAATTTTCCAACACACGCCAAAAATCCCATTTGGCCCAAAAATAATCCGTAAAACATTTTCCCAGAAAATGAATTACACAAAATCCAACACACGCTATTTTCCCAGAAAATAGTCCATTTAATCCGTCAATACCCTATGCACCATGGCCTCCCCTAGGGACCATCCGCATGTCCTGGCTTCGTAGCGATGCCCAGTTCCGCGCCCAGCGCGTACATGGCCGAGCACCCACTACGCAACGAGCGATGCCCAGTTCCGCGCCCAGCGCGTACATGGCCAGACATCCTCTAGTCCCCGCCAGCAGAAGGACCACGGAGTCGGCACGAATCTCTCGTCCGATCCCATTGTCGCCCAGCGACAATCCAGGGGACGTTACTCAGTTTATTCCGCTCCCGAGTAACCAGAGGAGCTCCACCGAGATAATGCCCCATCTCGGCTTGGGGTCGTGATACGCACGCACCCAAATTCCATTCTCACATGAAAACCCAGTTTTCATAAACACATGAACATGAATGCAATACACGAAAACCCAGTTTTCCTTTACAAACATGAACATGCATGAAATGCACATGAACCAACCAATCCAAAATCCATCAATAACCAATAACCAATCCAATCCAATCAAACCAACAACTCCAATCACAAATCCATCCGACCCCCGTACTCTCGGACTCAGTCCGGCATGCCAAAAATACAGTGAAATGGTTAGTGCAAAAATACATAAAATTCATGAGAATTCTTTGGAAAATACTTACAGCGCTATATGATAATTTCCGGAGGATCACGAAGCTGAAAAAGGCGACGTCTGAGCAACACCACAGTGTAAAATACACTGTGGCCGTGGGTCACAAATACCCACTTTTCAACGGAGACAAACGAAGACCCCAAAATGGTAGGGTAGGGCCTAGAGAGGTCGGTGAAGCCAATGGTGGTGGTGGTTTGCCGTGGGTGGCGGCGCAAGGGGCGGTTTTAAGGCCAAAAAGTCGAAATCGGAAATGTACTTAGTGTGGCTTCACCGGTGACGGATCGGAGCTGGGGTTGGGTCCAAAGGGTTGCCAAGAGGTCGGGGATGAAGTGGTAGGAAGATGGTGGCCGGAGGTGGAGCGACGGTGGCGCTGGAGCAAAAGGTGGCCGCGGCTTTGGAGGGTGCGTGTGGGCTACCGGCGGCGAGATAGGGGCTGGGATTTGGGGGGTGAGGTCGCCGGAGGGAAGGGGTGCTAGTCGGCCGGGCGGTGTCGCGCACGGCAGCGCGACGGCGGCTGGGCTAGGAGGTGGACGGACGCACGGGGAGAGAGAGAAAGAGAGAGAGCTCGCGCACGGGGGGAAAGCAGCGGGAAAGAAAGAAAAAGGAAAGAAAAAGAGAAAAAGAAAAGAAGAAAGAGAGGAAGGAGAAAAAAATGAGGGAAAGAAATGAGGTCCAGTCCTTATAACTTGGGTCACGAAAATGATCCAACGGAAATGATTTTAAAACCACAAATTAAATAAAATAATTTAAACGTAATGGTAAAGTCAAATTGAAATAATTAAATCACCCAGTAATTAATTTAAATATTAAAAGCAATTTAAATACATGACAATAAATAAATATTAAAAAGCACAAAAAATAATTTTCACCAAATTAAAAATCCTAAAAATAACCCAATTAAAATCCAGTAATTTTAAAACAAGAGAATAATTTTTTGAATAACATAAAAATAATCCTTAAATAAAAATACACTAAAATACGGGGTGTTACATCCTCCCCCCCTTAAAAAGAATTTCGTCCTCGAAATTAGCAAGGTCAAACATTAAACTAAGACAGGAACAAGATTCAACCAAGAGCATACTTAGAACGTACCGACAATTTCAATCAAACAAGTAAGGATAATGCTCCCTCATGTCGGCATCTCTTTCCCATGAGAAATCTTGAGCCAACGGATCACCCCATGACACTTTCACCATAGGTATTGTCTTGGACCTTAATCTTTGCTCTTTCCAATCTACAATCTGCGTCGGGGCAACTTCATAAGTAAGGTTAGGCTGAAGTTGAATGCGTTCAGGGTCAACAAAACGTGGCTCTTGCTGTCCAAAACTCTTCTTCAACGAAGACACATGAAACACATCATGAACATCCCCAAAATAATCCGGCAAGGCAACTCTATAAGCAACAAGCCCAACTTTCTCTACGATCTGAAAAGGGCCAACATAACTTGGACTAAGCTTTCCTTTCTTACCAAAGCGCTTAACGCCTTTCATAGGAGAGACTTTAAGATAAACCCAATCACCTTCTTCAAAGGATAAGTCTCTTCTTCTTGTATCTGCGCTTCTGCCATTTTAGTCCTTATAAACTGAACTTGATCATTCATTTCTTGAATTATCTCAGGCCCAATTACTTTACTCTCGCCGACTTCATCCCAACACAAGGGTGATCTACACTTCCTTCCATACAAAGCTTCATACGGGGCCATCTGGATGGAAGAATGAAAACTGTTATTGTAAGAGAATTCAATAAGCGGTAGATGATTCTCCCAACTTCCTTGAAATCCTATGACACAAGACCGCAACATATCCTCTAGAGTCTGAATAGTACGCTCTGATTGACCGTCTGTTTGAGGGTGATACGCAGAACTAAACTTCAACTTAGTGTCTAAAGCTGCCTGCAAACTCTTCCAAAAATGGGACGTAAACCGCGGGTCCCGATCTGACACGATACTCTTGGGTACTCCATGCAAACGCACTATCTCCTTGACATATAACCGAGTCAACTTACCCAAAGAGTCAGTATTATTAACAGGCAAGAAATGGGCACTCTTGGTCAACCGATCAACAATCACCCAAATTGAGTTCTTCCCACTAGGAGTTCTCGGTAAACCCACAACAAAATCCATAGAAATATCATCCCACTTCCACTCAGGAATAGGGAGAGGTTGAAGTCTACCAGCAGGTCTTTGATGCTCAGCCTTTACTCGACGGCACGTGTCACATTTCTCAATAAACAAAGCGATGTCCAACTTCATTCCTTCCCACCAGAAATTCCTCTTTAAATCTCGATAAATCTTCGTGCTTCCTGGATGAACTGAATAAGGAGCCGCATGGGCTTCTGCCAAAATCCGCTCTTTAAATTCAGAATCTCGGGGAATCACTCTATGATCCCGAAACCGAAGAATACCATCCTTATCCAAGCTGTAATTCAAGGGTCCTCTAGACTTCCTGACTCTTTTCTTGATAGCTAACAATTCAGGATCTCTTCTTTGAAGAGTCTTCAATTCTTCAAAATCCACTACTCGGACATCCAAAACTGAAGATAATAATTCCTCTTGCTGAGAACTCTCGATAAGAAGTCTCCTCATTCCATAAAGGAGAGAGTCCAAATCTGATGACTCTGCTTCATCCACTTGTTGAGATTTTCTACTCAAAGCATCAGCGACTAGATTCGCCTTTCCTGGATGATACTTGATCTCACATTGATAGTCGCTAATCAGCTCTAACCACCGTCTCTGTCTCATATTGAGATTCTTCTGAGTAAACAGATGCTTCAAGCTCTTGTGGTCAGTAAAAACTTCACAGGCTTCACCATACAGATAATGCCGCCAAATCTTAAGAGCAAAAACTATTGCCGCCAACTCCAAATCAACACCTATGCTACAACTTCTAAACCTCCATTGAATTCTACTTTTGGTAACCTAATAGCCACTTCCAAAGCTAACCATCAATAACAAATTGCACAACTAAATTATTAATCTCCAATTACAAGTATCTTGTCAAAATTCAAGTCACCACTAATTCCCCAAAATCAGCACAATCTGAACTCCTGACTACAACCAAAAATACCACGCTCCTGCTGCGCACTCTGATATTCGCAACATGCATAAAACTTATGTCCTCAAGAAACTAACACCATCGAGTACAAGGTAGCTCCATTCCTATTGACCAAAAACTCTTATCACATCTTGGTAGAAAAATACTCCCTTTCCAAAAACCACGAATTATAACTCAAATTCCTCAATTAACTCTCGCAGCCTTAATCAAAATCAATTCCATAAAATACATCCACCTCATCTACGATAAGGAACATACCTTAAAAGGCTCGATTCCAACTTGCCGAATCAATAAGAGCACCTATAAACTTCTACCTGACAATCTAAACCCCAAAAGCTCATCACTTACATTCTGAACAACATCTAATCTAGCGGTGACTAAACTCACTACGAACCACCATAGACTACACCAAAACATTATCAAAACCTTCTTGGTAACTCACCCACTTATCTCTACTCCTACAAGCTAGCATTAACATAACTAATTCCTTCAATAGTACATCACTATTATACCTCAAGGCAAACCATACTGCTCAATCTTCAATCCACCAAAAGTCATTGCAAAGCACCCAAGGATCCTAATACTTTATTAACCGCATACTTGATCATCTTATCCACTGTTGATACCTAAGGTTCAACTTCGAAGATCTTATCATACACCATACATGATGTCCCAACAATCTCTCTTCCAGTTAAATAACAATGTCCTTAATTCAACCAAGTGGATGCTCAATTTCCAAAAGAAAGTATAACCTCAAAAATTTAAATTCCTAGGTGAACTCAAGTCACAATTAATTCCTGAAGATAATCACAATAACTATTCCCAACCATGCTTCATTGAGTAACCCACTTCAACTGCACACTTCGATCAACTCACCAAAAACTCCAAGCCAAGGTCTCTTAAATTACCACTATTGTGTCGACTCCTCTTCAACACCTACCAAAGTCTCTTCCTCCAAACCAAAATGAGACTAGGACTTATACTCTCCGAAATCCATAACCACTCACCACTACTATACATCAATGTCACGCACCCTTAGCCAAAACCAATAATCCTCCAAATGTGCAGATGATCATCATTACCATTTCCATCACTAGACCTATATCCTCGAAATCAACAAGAATCATTTCCTACATCCACACCATCTATCATCCTTAAAATTGATATGGATTAAATCCTCAACCTATCACTGAAACATCGAGCTAAAAGCAATAATCTTTCGAATTAGATCAACATCCTCAATCCTCAGAAAATACACGAACTAGATAATCACCTTCAGTCTCCAAAGAAATTCTTTCTTGAAAAAAATTCTCACCTTAGTAACTTAACTCTCATCAATCCTATTTTAATTCAGTCCTTCAACTTTGTAATTCTAAAACCTTAAACAAAATAAAAATCATTTTCCGAAATCCTTAAAATCGATGACCTCAAATCTAAAACATTCACCCTATAAAACTTGTAAATTCTAAAACCCCAAATGTTATCAAATTGCTTATTGAACTTACCACCTTAAATCTCATAACTTATTTCCTAAAAACTATAAAGCCTCAAACCTCAGATGAACTTATCATAAATCTAACCTTGAATTTTGTTGAACTTACAACCTCCTACCCCAAAAACTCATTACATAAATCCTACAGAACCTAAGACCTTAATTATCCTAAGCAATTTAAAATTATTCCCCTCCTTAACAGCAACTTGAGTTCCTACTCCAAAAAGTTCACCCTGACCATGAAGTTCGAGCCTCGATATTAAAACAAACCAATCACCAAGAGTTCAAGCCTACTACATCAAATATTCAAGCCTAAGAATGGCCTTCTCAGTCATACTACCTTCCTGTCATAGCGTAATCCTTAACCCACCTTTCAATTCCGAACAAAACAAAACAAAACAAAATCAAATCATAACAAATAAAATTTCATACATAAAATAGCATACGACAAAATGCATAAAATCAATGAAGTAGCTCACAATAAAATGATTAAAACAATAAAATAACATAACATAAATAAATCAATAAAATAAATAAACAAACAAGTAATATACAATAACTAAATAAAACCAATAAAAACCACAAACTTTAAATTAAATAATTTTCAAATCACAACTTTTAAAACTTTCTGGTACTGCACCTATGGGACATGTGGTTTTACCCAGAGCCGAACTGCTCTGATACCACCTGTGGCGCCCCCGATCCCCATGTAAGGAAAATACGGGAATCGAGACACCGGGATGATGACAACACGGTCACACATCCCAACGTAAGTGCCAAGTGTGTGTACATGCAACGGTGTACAATAACAACGCAGCGGATTAGTCAACTAAGTACCAGAATTTAAATACAAATAAACATCAATAAAGTTTTAAAAGCAGTTATACAGTCATCCAAAATAAAGTTAACACATGTCCCAAAAATACAAAGGGTAAAATAAATAACAAGCTAGTGATCCCAGATCACTCCTCGGGCGGAGCCGTCTCCTCAGGCTCGCCCTCCTCCTCCTCATCTGCATCAAAATCTGCGTTACCACAGAATGGTACCGCAGGTAAGTATAACCCAAAAATAATCTCAGGAATAAAATGCATTTAATACAACTAACATGCATGCATATGATGAAATATGCATTTTTCTCAAAACATCATTTTCCCCGAAAATGATAATTTTCCAACACACGCCAAAAATCTCATTTGGCCCAATAAATACTCCGTAAAACATTTTCCCAGAAAATGAATTACACAAAATCCAACACACGCTATTTTCCCAGAAAATAGTCCATTTAATCCGTCAATACCCTATGCACCATGGCCTCCCCTAGGGACCATCCGCACGTCCTGGCTTCGTAGCGATGCC